>NC_051178.1:144294458-144356540 GCF_013339695.2 Rhipicephalus sanguineus | reverse complement strand
TGCTGAATGAGATGACGCATTGCCAAAAGCACCTTCAGAATTCTCCGAAAAGAAAGAAAAGCACACTTCACATTGTTCGTTGGGTGGGGTTGTTGTTTTATCAACGGAGTTCATTTTAGGGGCGAAGCTCCTTAAGGCGGCACCCGTTCGTCCCTCGTAGTCGTAGTCGTAGTGCGTAACCAGTGTTACGCTTTGACCTCCAAAGTGGTGCCGGTGGGAGATTTTTCCTGTGCTTTGTTGAACAAAAAAAATTCGCAGCGTGCGCGTTAACTAAAAGCCGAATTCTTCTGTCTCTCATTCCCCATTAGCAGCCATTGGCATGTTCCAGTAGGAAACGTTAGTAGAAGTAGAAGTGTAAGTGTTAGCTAAAAGCCGAGTTCTGTCTCGCATTCCCATTAGCAGCCATTCTTTACCTCCAAGGTAGTGCCTGGTGAGACTTCTCCTGTGCGTGAATAAACAATAAAAATTTTGTTGAAAACGCCGTTGATTGATGAAATAAACCAACGAAAGACGCCAGATGTTTTGTAAAAGCAAAACGAAAGAACGCCAGATGTTTCTAAAGCAAAACGAAAAGACGCCAGCTGCTTAACGAAAGACGCCAGGTGTTTTCTAAAGCAATGGTTTTCTAAACAATGAAAATTCACAGCGTACATGTAAAATTAAAGTCAGCTGCAAGTCGTCATAACTGATCGAACCTTTAGTATAAACGCGCCCGATCTCACGTCGGTGATGATGTACTGGGCAGAATTCACGGAAGATTCACGGTTTACCGATGAACCTCCGCAGCTTCGCCCACTCATCATCATTCACTCCGTGGATATGCTGTGATTTTTTTTTCCTTGTCCAACGCCACCCATTCGCTTAAACTGTTCTTTTCTGAGAAAGTGAGAGCTGCCTTCTTTTTTTTTTCTTTTTTTATGATCAGAAAGATGCGGGGGTCCGGAGATCTCTGGTCACGCTGACGTACTTTCCTTATGAGTGCCAAGAGAGGGGCGTGTTTCGTCGCTCATGCGCCAGCTGTGTTCCTTCTAAAACACTAGAAGACGCGGCGTATGACGGCGACGTCACGAGGCAACGGCCTTGCGAGAAGACTACAGTATACATCCGTGGCAGCCTTCATGAGCGGGCGCGGCCTTCGTCGTTCGGTCGTTGGTGGCCGCCGACGTGTGGACGCTCATTCTCTAACTCCTCATGCTTCTTTTTTTGGGCTGCAAAACACAGCGCCACATTTCAGTTCGTGACAATGAGCATTCCGCCGAAGCCTGTCATTCACCCGCGGCACACTCAACCCCTCTCCTCCCCCACCCAAGACGAGGCTTCAACAACGTCATTATAATCAGCCTGTGTTATGTGCACTGAAGAACGAACACCTCACCCAGTGATCTACAACCCACCCAGTACTGCGCGAGATGATTCCATTTTATTTCTCCAAATCTCCTAATTTCTTCGCTCAACTTCACACCTTGTCGAGGTTTCAATTGCGATGAAATCTCGTCTTGGTAGCCCTTGATTAACGGGACGATGCAGTCTTGCGAGCCTCGCGTTATTAAAGCAGAACGGTTTGGCAAGCAGACTTAAATTAGACGTTTACCAAGAAATTTCTTTCTCGCTATAATCACGGAGCGATTACGAGGCACGCCGTAATGGGGGAGTCAGTGTGCGTGTGTGCGTGTGTGTGTGCGTGTGTGCGTGTGAGTGTGCGTCTTCCATAAATGAGTCATTATGTAATCTCATTTCGAGAATGAGTGCTCATATCGATGTGTATTGTCCTTTGCACTCTCTCTCCTATTCCTCACACGCCCTCCTCCTCCCCCTCCACGACGCCCCCGCGCTCTCAACATGGATTGCAGAAATCGACATGTTTCCCAATATCATATACTACCACCTCTGTGTTGCTTTCGCCATTGCCATTTGTGCTACTTTATGAAACATCATTTTGCCCAGATAAGAGTACAGTTGTCGTGTGAATGTTTCAATTAAAAAAAAAAACGCTCGACTCACAAGAATTTACTTTCGTAAACGTTCTTTGGCAAACGGCCGTACGATTCCGCTAAATACGTGTTCGCCGCCGGGAGTGGTTGAAATTTTCTCTTACGAAGAATTCCTGCACAAAACGCCCGTAGATCTCAGCACCCCGCGCTCGCTAAAGCAAGTTTGCTTAATTGGTTAAAGGGAACGCACCGACAAGGAAATGCTCTGTCGTACGACTCGCGGCTATACTCCGCGCTTTTCACTACTCCCGACGAAGAACTCCGACAACAGCATGCATATATATATATATATATATATATATATATGCAGCAACACATACATTACGCAGGGCCTGCATAGGGCCTGTATAGCCTGCATAGAAATTAAGCATGTGACCTTCCCGCGCGCGCCGCCGTTCAATCACGGCCCAGCGCCGCCGGCTCTCGTTCCCAATGCGACGACCGCACATAACGACTTTATGTGGAGCGATGCCAGCAAGGCAGCTTACTTGAATCAATTGGCTGCATGCATCATCGAGGAATTTTAAAGGAAAACCTGGAGTGAGGCCAGAGAGAGAGAGTATCTCAAACGAAAGAAAGTGGGAGGGGTCAGCAAGAGTGACGTAACATAACAGCCGGCTACTTGCTTGTTCCTTGTATCTGGCTCACACCCAGAACGGGGGACTGGCTAAGAAAAGCCGGCGGTTAATGTAAATTTGAACATTAAGTAAAAGTCTGGGAAAGGGAAAAGTGGCTTTTTTTTGTTCAAATAGAATAAGGCGATTGTCGAGATTCGATAAAAGGAAATGAAAAATAAATAAGTTGTTTTTTTTTTGGGGGGGGGGAGGGGGTGATGAGAAACAATAAATTGAGAAACGATGAATTAGCAAGGCAATCTCTTTGTGCCACCCAGGAATTCGCATAGGGCTCCGCAGACGCTCCTCTCACTAAATTCCAATGAAGCAGCCCCAAAGGAGACGACATTTCGTGTACTTCGTGGTCTACTCAACGCTGAAAAGGGGGCTTGGGAGAGCGACATTCTTTTCTTCTCGTTGGTGTTTTACGTCCCGAAACCACGATATCATTACGAGAGACGGCGTAGTGAAGGGCTCCGGAAATTTCGACCACCTGGGGTTCCTTAACGTGCACCTAAATCTAACCACACGGGCCTCTAGCATATTGCCACCATCGAAATGGGGAATTTGATACCACGACCTTCGGGTCAGCGGTCAAGCACCATAGCCACCAGACAACTGCGGCTGGTGGAGAGCGACGTGGACACGGTATAGGAATGTGATATGACGAAGTGAACCTTAAGGCTGCGTCCGTTGGGCGGCAGAAAGCACATTTGATGAGTCGTTGTCGCGGTGCCTGCAAGATGCAGAACAGCTATTTTATGCGATATTACTTCGTTCCCCATATACCTTGTGACCAATCCTCAAGGAAAAAAAAATTGATCGCAGCCAGGGCACCGGCATCCAAATGAAAAACAAGCTATCGTGTTAGAGGATGCACAGGTGGTATGTTTTCACGCATGCGTTTTCCTACTGCTGTTGCGTTTTGTTGCACGATAAAGCCTGGCCACTTTGTGTAAATAAACTTTAGTTTGAAGTGAGCGCTCGTCTTGGTCTAGTTCTTCTTGTGTATTTTGTGTGTTTTGCGCTTCCAAGTACCTTCATGGTGGTATGTTGCTTCGGAGCATATATCTCTTACGGAACTTCAGTTGTTTACACGCGCCCGTAGGAATAGTAGGAAACAGTACATATTCACGAAGTAAACCGATCTTGAAAGCGCGCGTTTCATATTTCCTTCCTCAGTTTCTGTGACATCATAAGGTAAGCATTACCAGCCCTTTTTGCCCAGCTCTTTGTACGTTTCACTCGTCAACGCTGCATTGATAACGATCGTCTATAGGCTCTGCATGTATGTACACACACGCTGTTCATTAAAATAAACGGCACAGTTTATTAAATTTATCGCGTTTTGTTCGATCCACCCGGCATCGTTACTCACAAACACCCGGAACTTTTTTTTTTTTTAGCACGCGTCGGTATACAGTGACTACGGTACGAATATGCGCCGGTGGCTATTATTCATCGAACGCCTCGAATGCTCTGGAAGTATTGCTGCTATCGTTATCAGTGTTTGCGATACGGAATAAATATATTGGCTCTTCAAAGAAAAGTGTAAAGAAGAGAGCTTCGCTGCTACGCTTATCGCGCGTGTATAATAAGACTGCGAAAGTGGAATCGCTCTCCAGCTCCTTCCGAGAGACTCTTGTTTACACGTACAACAACGGGACACCGAAAAGAACGCCGTGGGGCAAGTCGCTGGAGATGCTTGCTTATCGAGAAATCGCATGTGCTCGCGCGTTCTATAGCGCTTATGTACGCAGCTCACTTGCGAGAAGAAAAGGAGAAAAGTTCCCGGAAAGAACTGCAATAGTAAACGAGTAAACAGATGACTCAGCTTCATATTCATTTCAAGCTGCAGCCAAACAGCCCCGAGAGGTGTGCAACCGGCGCGTGGACTCCTGTAAAAGGCGTAGAGTTGCTGATTTCATTACACTACGGCTCGCTATGCCAAATCATCTATACACGCGCTTTGCACGGTCTTATTTATTTATTTATTTATTTATTTATTTATTTATTTATTTATTTATTTATTTATTTATTTATTTATTTATTTATTTATTTATTTATTTATTTATTAAGAACACGAAGAAGCAACAACTAACTTTTATTTCGAACGCTATATCTGAAGTGTACCGACAGGTTCTAGCTATGCAAACTTGATCGCACATAAGCTTGTCTGAACGTATTTTTGATGTTAAACGTGAGTTAAAAGGTGATGAAAGCACCGACCTCTTCTTTCGTTTTGCGTTTGAGATATGCTAAGGAAAGGGCAAAAAAGATGAGGAGAATAGAAGAGAATGAAAAGTCTGTCATGAGCGTAGGAGCCACTCATGTGGCCCGAGCCGATAATTATGGGCTGCTCTTTAGGCCTGATCTGTACACCCAACACTACAAGCCTGCTACAAAACTTCTTACTTAACTCACAGAATATGTACGCGCTGAAAACAAGGGCCCGTAATTATTAGCAAAACTCATAATTCACTTTCAGGAGTTCCAAAAGTTTCGCCGCATATAACAAATCTCGTGCCCCGTCTTTTCAATAATTGAGTACTCTATCCGACGTAACATTCTGTCGGTACATTTGGAAGGGTACAGTGGCGTAACACTTGTTGAATATTCTTGTTGACAAAGGCTCAATATTTACATACACATTTCACTACACGTCCACAGCTGTCATTTTTTTTCCCTCGCCTTCGTTAAACTTGGTTTCAGTGGCCTTTCAATTTATCCCAGAATGCCATACGAGCCCTTCTGCAATGTTTAAATATGGCTGACTCAAGTGCCCAACTGTAGCTACGCTGCATAACGCTAATGAATAATCTAAACACATTCCTTCTCTGTCTCGCAACCTGCAATTCCCACACTCCCCTACTAACGCGTGGGTAGCACACTAGGCGACGCCTCTTTTTAATATCGCGATTCAGACTTTCCATAAAAACGCAATGCTTGGTTAGTGTGTGTATTGTACGTGTGCTGCAAGGCCTGTGTCGTGTATGAATTCTCTAATTAACGTCCTGCCCTTCCTTTGTTTCTTTATCTCTCTCTCAGTGGAACAATTACAATTACCCCCGAGTACATGAGACGCCTACAAGCAGCTTTTCATGCCTACAAGCAGCTACAAGCAGCGTACGAAAGCATGCGTGCAGTTTAACAACAAATGGAACGCGTTAAAATATCTTTTTTTTTTAAATCCTCGCTGCAAAGTTTTAAATGCGGAATGCTACACGCATACCGCGTAGAAAATGCGTGCTGGCGTTTCAGGAACAATGTGCTGGCTGTCTACGAGGAAATTTCGTTTCTTTCAAACAACCGCGTGCTTCGACTGCACTGGCGTCGAGGTGGCTCCTTGTGTGCGCGGATTTTTTTGTCGCCGAGCACAGCAAGGTCTCGAGTGCGCCTCCAGGTTCCCGCATTTCGATGAAGGCGGGTTACAAATTTTCTCGTGTACTGTATTTATGGCAAGAAACTCGGGCAGAAAGAAACTTATTCTAGGTTTCATCCGCGGCGGTATCTGTTGTCAGACATATTATCTACACCACGTAAGGGCACGTCTCATCAACTGGTGCTTTAGAGCCTTCCGCTGGTCAGGCGTGCGTTAAAGAGACTGAAAGAGAGAGCGAAAGAGAAGACCACACGTGAAAGACAGGAGAGCTAATCTGGACTGTACTCGGTGGGCTGCCTTGCAATGACGTACATGAAAAGTCGAGAAAAGTTTAATCGAATGAGATACGATCAACGGTTTATGTGGGCTAGCGTTGCCGACGTAATAGAAGTGGTTGTGTCACACATGGTAGCTCAATCAAGCTACTTTCAAAAAGCAGAACAGCTATGCTTTTGCCTTTAACAGCTGTGCCATACGATGGTTCTTATTATGTTACTCAGCCATTTAAACGGTGCGGAGGGCAAGCTTCATCTCCGAAGAACGAGCTGTAGAAAATGTAGAAGATGTTCAAGAAATTCTTCGCAACCACAGTCACTGTGTCAATGTCGTTTATTTTTACCAAGAATGAGTATCTGCGTTGGTGAATGCGAAGCGCATAACAAGTATTGTTTTGTTCACTTTGGGAAGAACGCGTAATGAGTGCAATTGCATAGAGTGATCGAGTGGATACAAACTACGGAGGGTACATGAGGTAGCATACGACTTCAGGTATAGCATACGAGTGTTTATTGGCCGCTTAGCCTTGTTCAAAATTCACGTAGATGTGATACCAGCGGAATCGACACCGCCGCAGTACTGTAGGATGACCAACATTCCTCCAAGGCGAGATATATGGTAAGTAACACCCAGTAAATTTGAGGGGAAAGTGTAGGATCGCGGTAGCTCAGTTGGTAAAAGCACTACACACGTAACGCCAAGGACGTGGGTTCGCATCCCACCTGCGGCAAGTTGTTTTTTTTTTCGTCGACATTCAATTCCTTGCAATTCCAGATTACAATTTAAACAGTAAATAACTGCTCTTATGGATTCATTTGTTTGATTCTATCGACTTCATATGAGTATAATGCTATTATATACAGTGAATGGGATGATGTGATGCAAAACTTAAGTTCATTCTATGCACTCAATTACTGCATACCGAGGCATAGAAATGACCTTACTTTAGTGTGCACCTGGCGGAAAACGGCAAGTGCACGTGTGTTTATACAGCTTCGCACTGATCCTTGGCTCAGCTATGCCCTGGCGTAGTATCGCCCATAGTTGTAATTACTGACACTGAAAACACAACCATTAGGAGGGTAGAAGCGTCAGCCTAGGAGTGTGTCGTCGTTCATAAACGTGCACCCCCGCAATACTTGACTGCATACAAATATGTTGCTTAATCAATCAACATGATTAGGCACACAGTGCCTACTTGTAAAAGTTGCCAGCTTATCACGACTGCCAACTCTTTCATATCGCGATAATCTATCACGTCATACATCAATCTACTGTATGTTTAATAAGTTCAGCAGCGAATCATTTGATATCGCGCCTGAAATGAAAGATGGTAGCAATGAAAGGTGTTGGGCGATGTCATTTTACCTGTGATGGGAAAAAATGAAAGCGAGAGATGTGCGTCCGGTTGACGTGAACGACCATTAACACGTGAATCGCTCTTACAGAGTTCTTGACAAGCTTCACCGAAAGGCGCTGTCCATACGTAAAGCATAAACAGAAGGACACGGGAACGGAGTCATAGTTCACGGTCTCCGAACAAATTGAATGATGTTCGTCTGTTGACATCACTTGTCATTCGCCACAGAACAATAAATAACACAGAATACACGCGCACAGACATTCACGTCTCAAGTATGTGAAATTAGAAAAGAAGCACGCTTGAAGTTAAAAAAAAAATGTGGTCACTTCGGCCTCTCGATGATGTCAAAACTGCGCTTCCGGTGAAGTTGATGAATACTTCCGTTAGGGTCTCTCGTGACGCTGGCCGCCAGCACCGTGTTTCCGCTGGAACCGCTGGTGGTCCGTTCCAGATCCTTCCGGAAAAAGCGCTTAGGCAGGAAGTGGCGGTAATCCCTGAATCCGAAGAACAAGTACACGCCTTGTAGTCCTACCAGAACGATCACAATGATGTCCACGGCCACGACATCCACGAAAGCTCCGACGAATCCTAGAACCCACGTGGTGCCCATGATCAACGCTAGCTTGACGAAGAGAGCCATGTGAGATCTCTGTCCACCGCCCTTGAAGTCGAAGCCCGCGGTCTGGCTCGACGTGTTGTGTATATGAATCACGATGTGCGCGTAAAGACACAAGTCCAGGAGGAGCAGAAGCATCATGGGAAGCAGGAAGAACACTGCCTGCCCGCCTACGGTGCCGATCCAGCAGCCGAAACGGCCGTAGCGTGGAGACAGCGGGAAAGTGGGTGGCACCGTCCAGTTGAGAACTGCACAGAGGCCGGCGATGACCAACGGTGCACCCCAAGCTATGAGACAGTAAGCATGGAAACCGCATCCGTGGCGTCCTGACGGTAGGTGTACCACAGCAGCGACGTTTTTCCATATGTCGAACGACAGCACGCTCGTCCAGAAGAACGTGGAAAGAAAACCGTAGTGCAGGATAAGAGCCAGCACTGCGCAGAAGGGAGCGGGGACCTTGAAGCTGTTCGCCAGAAGGAAAATCAACTGGCTCCAGAACAAAGTTACCGAGAGACAAAGGGTGCACTTGGACGAGAAAGTCCTAGAGTGCCTGTAGAACACGTACACGACACTCTTCAGGAAGAGGCAGGTGAGGGAGAGGCTTAGGCAGATGATGGTAAGATAGTTACGCACGCCGTACTGCTGCCAGTGCGTCGCCGTCGTCGCGTTGGTCTTCAAGCGACCCATTGTCTCGTCCTCGGTAGTTACGTTGGCGTAGCGGTAGTCGGGAGCTCTGATGTAACACTTGTCACCATGCCAGGAGAAACAAGAATCACTGCTGACCACCGGTTTGAAGAGGGACACCAGGTTTGGACCTAGGAAAGACCTCAGCCGAGGCCTGTCTCGTAGATCCGGCACCACCTCTAACGGTGCGCACTCCAGCTGCGACGCTTCGACACCGTGACAGAGCGCGCAGTAGATATTCTTGTACACCACGTCGGACTCATTGCCTTTGCGCTTCACCGGCGCGAAGTAAGTCGCGCACCTACGCTTGTATTCTAAATAGGAAGCTTCGGGACACGACTCGGTGATCTCTACACCGCGCGCGCATGGCCTAAGCAAATTCTCGCCGTTTCTCTCGACCGAACTCGGTATGGCGTGCGTCACCGACCTGTGGCTCGCTCCGGTCGAGTTCCAAAACGTGGTCGTCTCGTCCAAATCGTAATTGCAGAGCGCGCAGAAGGCGTTCATGTAAGTCACGTTTCGCGCACTTGTCACGGGAATGCCGTAGTACGTGTCGTTGTACGCGTCCACGTTCTCACACGCGTCTCGCACCTGGTCCCGAGGCCACTCGCGATTGCATCCCTTCACCACGTAGATGTCCTTGTCGTACAGACCCTTGATGTTTAGCGTCACGCACTCCGCCGCGCTGGGTCGAGCGAGAGCCGAACCCGCCTCCCAACAGCAGTCGCCGTAAGCCTCGCAGTTGGACGCGCACGAGCACGTCACGGCGAAAAGGTTCAACGCGCACTCGACGGGCGACGAAGCGCAGCCGTTGAGTCCAGCGGGGCAGCGGAGGAGCTCCTCGAATAGATCTTCGGGGACGTCATCGTGATCACCGGCCTGCGCAGGACGACCACGGAAGCGTGACGTTACAGTCTACGTGAAAGGCAAACGTGCCGCCGCCGCTCAGCACGGATGTCCACAAGAGAAGCAGAAGAGTAAGCAGCGTCTTCATTGCTCGTGACACGATCCCAGAGAGAGAATGATTTCGTCAGGTGACGCTTCGCAGTTCCATTCTCAGGCCTTCACCTGCATAAACGTGGGAAAAGGGAACGAGGCATTTAGCAGTGACCAGCAGTCGTTAGCCTGGCAGCAGACGCGCGCGCACGCATGCAGTCGTAATACGTCTCGCATACAATACGTCGGCAACACTCCACGCCCGGTTCCGAGTAAAGCGACGGACTTTCCTCCGCGTAATCATTCGCAGTAGGGAAAAGTTGGCGGTTGTGCGACCAGGGTTTCTTCCATGGTGGGAACTTCGCGAGTGTGTCGCCACCAGTATATATAAAAAGTCAGTAATAGTAAACGAGTAGAAGCAATCGGGCGAGGGCCATGGCACTGCCGTACTGGATATTAATCTGGCTTTGACACAGAGCCAGATAAACTTGGTCTAGGTGGTACATGCTTACTGAAATACAAAAAAAGACGCCTACCATCAGGGAAGGATTGAAGACATGATAAGTATTGAGTACTTAATTATAGTGGGCATGGTTTCGCCATGAACGCGATGACAACACTTTACCCTTTTGCTAAAGTCTCCACACTCCTTCTTTCTGTTCCAAAAAGCAAGAAAAAAATTGAATAACGCATTCTTATTTTGCCCAGATTTCCGCTTCTGGGCAACCAGCAACAAGGATGCTCCCTCGTGCGCGCAATCAACTTACCATTGCTTTACGCTATTTCCGTGCCAGCAGTTTGTGCCTCACCCCCCCCCCCCCTTTATGGTGTTGGCAAGAATGATGATCAAAGTCTTACGCCCTTCGAGACGAGAAAACAACACTCCGGCAGCGTAAACTCAGAATGCCCTAAAGTATCGTTATCGTCCGCTTCTCTTAGGCAAAGAAACATGAATTCACTTCTTCGTTCGCTCCTTACAATTGGCAGGAAGATTGGCAGTCTCGTGGCACGCACATGATACAGAATTACGAAGTTTCGTTTGCGACATTTTGTTTATAGTCCTATTACTTCGAGTGATTAGTAAACCAGTCTGCACCCTCTCTCTCTCTCTCTTTCTCGCTGTCTCTCTTTCTCCTGCGCATTTGCACTGTAGCTTTACGAACAGTCGTGCAGGCGTTTTTGTAACATTAAACGTAGGTCATACAATGCACTGTATGTTTCAAACATGATAGCAGTTAAATAAGCCGAATGTCTTGCAAGTTCAATTTCTAAAAATTTGACAGCTGCGGCGTTTCGTCGATACAAACTTTAAACGAGACTAGCTCAGCGCTTGTTTGAATGTCAACTCGTGTGGATGTCAAAAGCACAAATAGCTCTACTGAGACAAAATGGCGCACATCGAGGCAGTCTCTCGCAGAGCGCTTTCTATTACAGTCTAACTTTTCCTGTCCGCGCCTCTTCTTATTTTGATGACAAAGCGTGAACACAGCACCGCGGCAGTGTGACATTAAAGCACTGCAGAGATTCTATATTAGGCTCTCCGTTAACGCATTACCGACTTCACTTTTTTTTTGTTTCGCCACTTATCGTTAAACGTCATGGAATAAACCTCCCCGTTTCTTTCCAGCCTACGTGCGTCCTTTCACGTTGCTTACTGTTTGCTGTTTGCTGGGATGCGAGTTCAAAGAATGCTAGATAAGGAAGACGGAAGGTAAGCTTACGTATAGCAGCGCCAATGTCAAGAAGCGTTCGAGGTTATCAAAGACAAGACGCGTAGGAGCCGTCGACTGAACGCGCTCGCTCTTTTGGCTAATTTCGAATTCCGGAGAGAGTGAGCCCCTGCGTCAATGCGTGCCTTTGCCTGTCTCCCATTTAATTTCTCGCGACTGGATTTCTGATCGCCTGCGTCCACGTTGCTAACGCTTGCGGTCAACAGACTTAATCTCGCAAGCGATCGCCCAGAAGCAAAACGGAATACGACTCTCAAACGTTCACGTGACCTTCCGCTATTCTTCCGCAAGCACGAACCTTGCGTATGTACACAGAAGGACGATGTATTATCCCTACGTAATACGTAACGACATAAGTAATTACTCTCCTTGCGTGCGCAGTTCATACACCATGCGAATGCCGCTCGAGAAGCCACATGGGGCTTTATAATTGCACAGCGTCCAGTACGGGCCGTTTTGCAATGGCTTATACTGATAGAGGCGAACGCAATAGGGTTATTGAAAGTCCCAGAAAAATGCCGCCGTGGTGGTACAGCGGTTACGGTGGGCTGCTGACCCGAGAGCCGCGGGTTCGAACCCGGCCAGGGCGCTCGCATATCGATGAAGGCGAAATGGTAGACGTCCGTGTACCTGGATTTAGGTGCACGTTGAAGAACCCAGGGTGGACGAAATTTCCGGCGCCCTCCACTACGGCGTGCTTCATAATCATATCGTGGTTTTAGCATGTAATACCCCTTACATTTTTATTAGGCACCAGAACAAAACGGTTTTACATAACAACAGGTGAATAATAGAAGCTGATACGTTTCAGTGCAATGGTTGCTTGTAAAGATAGAGTTGACGGAGAATTCGTAAAGACCCCCGGACCAAACCCGCGACCGCCGGCCTTACATGACAACTGTTTTTCTTTTTTTTTTGTCAGCTAAACAGCATGCTTGCATACGACTATCAGTGTTTAATTGACAACTCAAACCCTGGAACGCTTGAAACAAAGAATTAGCCATGCAAATACTGCGCAAGAGCCTGGTGGAGGCAGCAGTTATCTAAATTTTGCTCTTATTTTGAAGGGTCCCTCGCAAGCGTTTCAACTCAAAGGCAAGAGATACGCGCACAAAAAACTGCAGCGCAGTACTATATAAAAAAAAAACTCCTCCATTTACAAACCTCACCCTGTCATCGAAAGAAAAACCTGAGAGAGAATCACAAGGACTAATTTTTCGTCAACAAGCAAGTTCGTTCACTGAGTTGGCATGACCTGTCCTTTGTTTTTTTTTTGTTTGTTTGTTTTGTCTTGTATGTTCCCGCTGGTGTTAAACCGAATGGAAACTTTCCTTGCGTGGAAAACTTTCATCACTTTGCGGGTTTCCACGATACTTGCTTGGTTAAGCAGCGGAGGCGCAACTTTGTGTCGAGTGTCGTTAGCTTTATGCCCGCGGGCTGTGTTACTACGATAAACTATTGCACCACTCTCGCTTTTTCTTTTTTTTTTCAATGCGCAATACAGCTTATAACTGATTTTCGGGGTTTTCTATTATGTGCCGCACCCGCCAGACGCCGTCGTTAGTGGAACTTATACCAGCCTAACTGAAAACAGAAGAAAACATAAAGGTATCTTCATTAAAAACACTTCTTTCGCGGCGTTACATGAAAGCGCGGTAAGCCATCGATGATTAGATAGACACTTAGTCAAACAAGCTGTGGCCCGAAAGAAGCTCTGCGCTCTAACCTGAACCTAATCAAACAGCCACTTACCGGCCAGTGGAGCGCAAAAATATGTTAACTGTGTCTCGCCATGGCTTCAACTGAAGCAAATATGTCATGCTTATTTTTGTTCCTTTTAGAGCACTGTCAACTTTAATGGAACTTTCTGGTCGACTAGGCTGTTGTCATGGCAACGGTTTACCTTGAACTAAATTAGAGACAACTTGAAATATGCGGAACACACGTGTGTGTCGGTTGATGTTAGGGAGTGGTACGTACGAGCTGAAAGATATTTATTGTTGGTAGTTTGGCAACAAACGATTATTAAAGGAATGTGCACTCTAAGCAAGCTCGATGAAGGTCTCCCCCTCGCACTTCTATATCGGTGGCATCTTAACGCCGTTGTAACCGTCACAACTTCTACAGCGCATCTGCGTGTTGCGTAATGTCTTCGTGACCATTCGAGTTGTAATCTATTACGAAGAGGCTCCCATTTAGCCTCTAAATGTCTGTCTGGGCTTTCGAACATGGCTGAAGAAACGTTAAAGCATCGCATCCCCATTCCCCACCTTTCTCCACGTGCTCCGCAATAGATGCACAAGTACTGAGCATAACGCCGGGCCACTCTCTCCACGAGAAGACTGTCAGTTTAATGAGTACTCAAATAGGTAAGCTCACAACATGAATGTTTCATAAGTGCGCCTATTACGATCACCACTAACGGTCGCTCGCGGGTGTCGCGCTCTCAACCCCGTACGCATCGATCATGGACGATGCTCAATCTCATCTCACAAAAGACGAAATACACCCGATGACCACTCAAAAATTAGGTACACCTTAACAGAGAAACGAAAGGTTAAAGGCACGAAGGTTAACCGTCACGGAAAAGCCAGTCTGCAACCCTACACTGGGAAAGGGAAAAGTAGACGAGACGCATAGAGCACACACGATCGGAGTCCGTCACGATCGCCACCCACTATCGCAGCACAAGATCACACGCACCACAATCGACGCCACATCAGGCTAATTATGGCTCATAGAGCAGTAGTTAAAGAAATCACTCGGTACTACGAGGTCAAGTGCACAGCAGAGCTTCTCACCTCGCGCTTGAGAGCGATGTCTCCTCGCGTGACGAATGGTTCGACGCCGCAGAGTCGCACCAGAGTTGATGACGGGGCTTCTAGATGAGCGATCCAGTGAAAACAAGCGTGGACATGCGATCACCTGTGATGCCTTCGCGGCAGCTCTTTCTTTCCTTTCCTCAACCGACGCGCACGCATTCGAAAAGAGAGGAGACGTGTGGTCACCGAACGCGAGGTACGTTCTTTTCTGCGGGCAGTCCTTCTTCTTCCACTGGCACTCGAGCCAAATATACGAAAAGCGAGATTTGCCGGCTGATGTGACGCGAATGACACCCCCTCGCAACACCCTCTCCTTCCAAGGCGCCGTCGGTAAAAGGGAAAGCACCAGGAGAGCGTCTCGGAGGAGCCGCCACAATCTTTGGAGCGAGTGTAGCCAGCCCTCGGAGAGACCGGTTTTTCAACCGTTCGCGTGCTGCCCGCCTCTCGACTCGCATACGCAGTCGAAATATTTGTCTCTCCTCCACTTCCCCCACTCTCGCTTTCTTTGTTTCGGCTTGTTTTGAGCTCGCCGAGGGCCAGGAGTGACCCTGGATAACAGCAGAAGGGAATGGTCACTCGCGACGCATACTTACCTGATGCCTTTATCTCTCCCTCCTCCTCCTCCTCCCAATCGCGCTTTTTATGCTCCTCTGTCACATGTTACACAGGCTTTGTCAGGCAAACCCCCTATCCAGTTTCCATTAAAGTATATTTCTCCCTCCCCCCCGCGTGACGCTCGTTCTGGCGTAATTTCCTGCGCGCGTTATTATAAGTTCGCGCATAACGCGGCGACGTAAGAATGGCGCGTAAGAAGAAAAGGCGCGCGCGCACTTTTTCTGGCGCGCCGCGTATGAGGCAGTGAAGGCCGATCGCGCGTCCTATGCCGAACGGATGTCACAGTATGCCCTCCCTGTTTTGTCAGCGGTGTTCCGCGCGAGCGCTCTCGGGACGAGACCGGCGGTGTCACGCGAACTAACCATCGGCACAGGTTTCGCCCCGGTGTCCGCAGCCACACCTCGAGGAACGTGCGTCCTTTTATTGTCGCACTCGCTGCCTGGACATGCGCTGTCAATACCGGATGCCCGGCCTTTTGTGCCTGCGTTTTTTACAGAAGTACGCTCTGCCTCTTCTGAACGCCGAAGAAAAAAAAAAAAACGTCAAGCCACGCTAAGTCGTGTCGCAACGAGGATATACATATATGCAAGTACCATTGAATTCCGATACTGATCGTGCATATGCGAAGGTTGCGCGCAGCGGTGTGATTCTGTGACACGTGCACAGCCAAGAAGGGTCTCGTGGTTTAACACTCTTGAACGGGCTGTCATCCAATACGAATATGTCGTGACTCCGAAATATTAAACAGTGCTTCCAATTCTAGTGGCCACCCTAGATTTGCGTGCTAGTGACCTGTTTTAGTTTTGTTGCGTTCGTCTCCATACACCCACCCCCACCCCCCAAAACACATACATTATAATGATAATAATTACTGGGGTTTCACCTTACTAAACAACGATATGATTATGAGGCACGCCGTAGTGGGGGACTTCGGATTAATTTCGATCATATGAGGTTCTTTAAACTGCAACTAAAGCTAAGCCCACGGGTGTTCTTTGCATTTAGCCCCCATAGAAATGCATCCGTCGTGGCCGGGAATCCAACCCGCGCCCTCGAGCTTAGCAGCGCGACAATTACCTCCTCCCCCCCACCTCCTTCCTCCAAGACACAAACAGTTTCCTTTGTTTATGGAAAACTTGAGGCTTCAAGGTATCAGGATATGAAGTGGCATGCATTTCCTTTTCATATTAAGTTATTGAACACAATAGTCAACAAGACTCGCTGCAGCATACAAAAGAGCGTTTCTGGCTTCGCAAAGACGTTTGTTACATTCGCAGCCGGTGTACTTAATGTACGGACATCGCAGTCGTTTATGGAGGCCAGTTGCTGCCTACGAATCGGTCTCTTTACGATCGCGGTGACCCTTAACGCAGCCAGAGCGCCGTGTTGATGTTCTCTGATGTGTTTCGGATGGACTGGTGATTGCGCGCGCGGGAAAAACCTTCGCTTAAAGTGGCAATATCTACAGTTTAATGCCTGACGCATAGGCTCGACCGCGAGGTGTTAGTGGAGCGGCATCCTGCCGCATAGGCGTGTGCAGGGTTCCCTATTCAGGAGGGCAAAGTTTCATTCCAGCCGCCCCCCCCCCCCCCGATAGTGTCCAGAAGACGAAATGCTCCACAATGAATGAAAAGCTGAAAATTAAGTGATGACACACTTCTCACAATGGCTTGGCTTTGGGTGCCTGGCTACACGGGAGTAAAGATGGCAGACAAACATATCTTGGGAGGCAATTTTATAGGGTCCTTCGGCCGCCATTATGGTCAAAACCTGCGGGGCCATAACTCTGCTCTTTAAAAAACGATGGTACAGGTCCGACTCGGCGACGGTATTGGGCGGACTCTGTAACTCCCCCCCACCTCCCTCCTATGTGATCGGGGGGGGGGGGGGGGGGGGGCACCCCATTCCCCTTGTCCTGCCGCAGAGAAGTATGGCGTCGGGGGACCTTGGGTCCGGTACCTTAGAGGTTCGGCGCTGCGTTCCGATGCGTAGAGTGGTCCTTGTTAAGGCTGAGCCTTCCTCCTCTTCTCTGCACCCTTCGTCAAACCAGTCAGATACACCTAACGAAGACATTTCCTTTCGGTGCACGTCCGCTGTTGACGTCCCTGACGTCCGGCTCTTGTCCGAAGTCGGCGCACGAAGAGGGACGGAAACGCACGGCTTCGCGCAATATTGGCTTTCGTCATCAGTGTACCGGTGGAGCCCGCGACAGAACCTGAAAGATTTGCCGCCAAATCACATCGCGCGCAATTGAGCCATGGAAAAAAAGACCACCGTTGGGAGGGGCTTTCTAGATACTGAAATCGTACTGATACTTCAACGTGGTGGCGAATTCGCGTCCGCAGTGACGTCACTGTCCACCATGACCTTGCGTTGATGAACGAAACGAAATTAAAAAAAATAAAAACAAGTTACGGCGTTTGCAAGACCAGGAAGCGAGCTCGCGAAAAACGGTTGCAGCTAGCCGTGTTGACGCAAAGAAACAAATCGTCCACACCTCAAACATTGGACTGATAATCAATGAATATGATGATACTGTTATAACAGCGGATAGTTAACATAAGCACATACAAGAAATCTCACCCTTAGCCAACATTATCCGTCATTTAGCCAACACTACCAGTGCTGACGATTGCTGATAGTACGCAAGTAAACACGCTAGCTAAAGTCACGTGACTTATTCAGAAGCTTTGTTAGACGGCACAACATTCGGGATCTGGTCATATGTCCGGTGGGAAATCGGACGCCGAACCCCGTTGGAGAATGTGGGTGGAAGAGGCCTGTCATAAGAAGACAACGTCTTTAAAAAATATGCAGATACAACTCGCACGTTGGAACGTACATGCAGAGCTAAACATTCGTGAAGCGACTAGTTCATCGCTGTACACGACTTAATGCGTAGGATTGATTTTATCTACATCGTATGCAGAGCGTAATCTCGTGCAATGTTATGTTTATGCACATCGCAGGTCACAAGTCGATTTTGCCCCGAAGCCAGACCTACTATACCTGAAAACAAGAGGCGCCGGGTGACGAACAATTTTACGGACTTAGAGCGGTTAGCTGGGCTAATTGTAACATTGAATTTTGGTGCGTTTCCAGCGCATACGAGAGAAAAAAAAAAGAGTACATAGACACAGAAAGAGAACGTTGGAACAGCAAGAACGCGCAGTAACCAACGTTATTACTGTTCTCCCGCCTTTCTCTGTCTGCGTATTTTTTTCCCTCGTCGTATGGGCTCGAAATGCAGCAAAAATTTACAGAGAGAAAAGCAAAGGATATGACAGGGAGGTTAACCGTACGCACGACCAATTCGCTACCCGTGCAGCTGTAAACTACAGTTGCAAGTTATGAATAGATTAAGGTGTGATCACCTTTAGCTTAACCTAACTGGAATAAAATTCCC
The DNA here is from genome assembly GCF_013339695.2 of Rhipicephalus sanguineus. Taxonomy (NCBI): domain Eukaryota; kingdom Metazoa; phylum Arthropoda; class Arachnida; order Ixodida; family Ixodidae; genus Rhipicephalus; species Rhipicephalus sanguineus. Next base: position 144,338,105 of record NC_051178.1, on the reverse strand, counting down.
CAGCTCGTCTTGCTGTTGCCAGCCGACATAAGGAAACAGCAATGAATGCAAGTGCTTTACATTTACGATCGTTCGGCTGCTACGTGCCGATCAACTATAGTGTCGAGTTAAGACGAGCAGGTGTTGAGCGGGGTCAATATGCAAATTCAGCTTCGTTGGTCAGCGCGTGCGCCTGATAAGTTGTACGATGTTCGTGACCACCAGAAAGTTTGAAGGACCAACTTTATAGATTCAGTCGGAGTCAGGTAGTCGTCAAGCGAGGCCCTGCGCGGTACAAAGCCATTATTGTCGCATTTTAACCGAACTGTTATCACACGTGGAATCGGTGGGTTCAAAGCTTTATTGCACCCTAATTGAATTTTGTTTTTCTTATGGTGGTGGTCGTGGTACGACAACCCGAGGGCTCTCAGAACAACCCAAAGCAGTATAATGATTCATGAACCTTGACTCGAAAATAGAAACGGTCACTGCGTATGAGCCGTAAATGGCAGCAATGCTTGATAATCGCGACGTCACTTTTATACCCTCGGTGGCGCTGTGATCAACTCGGTGTGTACGCCTGTGGAGTGTTGTACCATCATTTTTTTGGTTTTCTTTTATATTTCGATTCTCTGGCGAGGGCAAATTAGTCTTGACCGCCCGATACAAAGGGCTCAGCCTGAAATCATCATCGAGGGAAGGACGAACTTAGTTGAGAATACGGGTGTCAACCTTGCTCTAAGAAAACTGTGAGAAGGGGAAGCATTAAATTTTACATTTTATTCTCATTTCATCAAAACAAATATGCCTGGCAAGCATGAGGGCGTTGGCTAGATTCTCTGCCACGGTGGCTACATTTCGATGAGGCGAAATACAAGGGCGTCCGTGCATTCAAATTTAAGTGTACGTTATAGAAACCCCACGTGGTCAAAATTAATCTCGATGTTTTGACACAAGACTTGGGAAATTAATTTTTTTTATCAGAAGAAAAAGAACATCAAAGTTCCATCCTTCATTTACAGACTTGACATACCACCAGCACCTGTGTGTCGGTTTGACGTCAATGTTTTGTTCTGTTTTTGCGATAAAGATAAACAACGCATTAGAGCCTACAGCCGCTTAAATATCCATGCGAGATGAGGACTGCCCCGGGTGATCTTGTGCCGATAAAGAGCCGCAGTTATTTTGCAAGGCCCGTCAGTTCCTGAGCGAATGCAAGTGGTGGCTGGTGCTTCTTTCGTTCCCCGCGATAACTGTCAGTCATTCAATAAGAACGCCCCGCTTTTACGCAGCCTAACAGTTCACTTAGAATGTTGTCTTAACTGCGGCAAAGCAAACTGATTAGCTAACAAAACTAGGCATGTTTGTATCCCCTTAAACCAAGGTGCGGCGCGGAAACATCACACGTCTAACTTTCACTAGACGCAACACCGTATGTGCTTCTTGTGACGTGCACAGTGACGTGCACAGTGACGTGCATCTAGCGAGTGACGCGATATCACCTTATTTCATTACTTTCATTGCCACTGGGTAACAGATAACTCAAAACAGTTTAAAATTTACAAACTCAGTAGCTGACCAGATGTTCACTTATTTAGGTCATTAAGTGCGTGCATCAAATAACGCAAATTAATTTCTTGGTGTCAATGCCTGCGCTAATCATATCATCTGTTTGGTTTTTCTTATACACGTATGACTTACATGTGATAACTCTCATTTCTGCTTATATTTTATACACGTATCGAACTGCTAATTATAACACTGAGCGTTGTGTCATTTTGGTGCGATTTTTTTGGTTTACAGGGGGGCAGGCGCCTTCTCAGGCTTTTTTTTTTTTTGCCTTTTCACCGGTCCTCGAGGTAACTGCACTTATTTGCCCGAAATAAACTTCAAATCCAAATCCAGATAAGCGTTTTTTTTTTCACCACCAGACTGATTACATGCAAACTTTGTTACAAGGCACTTCGTTTAGAAATCTTCGTCAAATGTTCATCACCCGATCCAATCGTATTTCTCGTTCAAGACGGTGAAGCGCTATCTCTTGCTCGCTTGTTTCTTTTCTGATCACGTGGTTAATTCTGCTTTTTAACGATGACGTACGTACATTTCCTTTAGGTAGACGAGGCCGTTGTTTCCAAACAAAACTTTCAGTTGATGGTAGCGCCTTGTCCTGTGTTCTTCAAAAGACTCCGTTCTTTCTAGCGCTTCACCGTCATCCACGTGTACCAACACGCCCAACTGTCAGTCATTCCAAAAGTATTTCTGGAACATTCGTATTCGATTCGATTCAGCAACTTCACTACTCTAACTACTCTTTACTAAACATATACGATCGTTAGAGTCCAGTAGTCACGTGCACTTTGCACAGTCTGGTCGCTATTGTAAAGGTCTTTTATTTTCTTTCTTTTTTAATGAAAGGAGAGGTCAGCATTCGGACAACTTCCCGACAGACAGTCGTCCTAATGGAGTGACAAAGCGATCGTCCATCTAGATGCAAGTCGGGAAACGGGCGAACAATAGGGTGGCCAATGACAGCTTCGCAAACACGCAAATTTCAGCCAAATCGACCGTTTCGTTGAGTCATGAATAACTGCACTGGCGAAGGCGAAAATATAAGCCATGTCTCGTCACAGAAGCCCGTTGAGTCGGGGAACTAACTGCGCACAGAAATCGGACACGAGGTTATATAAAGTTTAGAAAACGCAATCCGGGCCACGTTTGAACGCGATGTGTATACCCCGGTAGACTAATGAGAGCGCGCTTGAGAGAAGGCGAAACCACTTTTCTGAAAGTGGAACCGGATCGCCATGGCCTTTCCTTTGATATCTCATATCTTGCTGTATTTTTTTTCTGCGTTAATTGAGCGACAATAAATGGTTGATGTCCTGCCATGGTCCAGTAGCGCTGTCTTTATACATCTTTGTGAATTTTTCGTAATTGTAAGTTTTTTAACACGAAAGTGTTTTATGCCGGGGTCTACCAAGACTTTCATGACGTATTCCCGTCACGGAAATGCATCATAAAATATGTCGCGGTGACGTATTTCCGTGACGTATTTCCGTCGCCAAAATGAACGCCATCAGATGGGAAAGAAAAAAAATCTATAAGAAAAAGTTCCGTTAAGAAAAGTCGAACCCATGACCTCTCGGTCCGCGACGATGGCTGGCGGGCGTTTTTTCTTTTTTTTTTTTTCAGAGCGCGACCACTCTCACACGAGGTATTCTAAATAGCGACATGCCGGCCGCAGTAGAACAGCGGACTAAAAAAACTTTATGCAGATTTAATTAGGTACTATTTTACTACTTTAAAGTACGCCATGATAAGTGTCTCGTACCTTATAATTGGCGTAATATGAAGACCGTTTTTCTTTGCAGTTTTAAAGAGAAGCAGTGAGGTGAAACGAGAAGTGTGGATCAGAGATGTTTGCTCTTTGTGAATTTATAAAGTGCTTTCGCTAAAAAGCGCACAGTTCTGCAGAAGCCGCTCTCTTCTCAGAATAGTCGTAGAAAAAGACAGCAGGAAAATGAGGCTGAGAAATTTTGAGTCACAGCTATCGAGTGAAAGCCTTGCTGAATTCGTTAAGAGCTGGCCTATACGAATTGGAGGAAGAAAAAAAAAAAAAAAGAGGCGTCCGGGGTGAAGCCGGAAACCTAAATTTAGAGAAAAAGAACAGAGCACAAAAATACTTTCGAATGTTCGCGTTCAAACACTGAAGAGAGGCGGCCCCATATTGTTTGTCCTCCGGGACGTCTTCAAGTTCGCAAGTTTCCACCTTTTTTTTGTTTTTGTTTTTTTGCTCTCGAGAACGACAGCACTCTCCCCTTCATCCCTCTTAAGGAAGAGGATTCGTTATTTCTTCCATCTAACTGAGGCACTTTACTGGGAGAAAATATGGTTCTTTCATAGTGTTCGAGCCCGTCTTTTTTTCCCTATTGCGCACACACGCACGCACGCACGCACGCACGCACACACACACACACACACACACACACACACACGCGCGCGCACACACACACACACACACACACACACACCACACACACACACACACACACACACACACACACACACACACACACACAAAAGAACTTGCCTTGAAAAAAGCGAGAAATAAATATTACATCACGTGGCCGCATTTCTCGGAACACAATTTACGAAGGACGAAATGAAAAAAAAAGAAAGAAAAGAAAAGATTCTAACGCGTCGTAACAAAAAGGACGACAGCGCTGTTCCTTCCGTCTTTCTTAGAAGAGCCCTCTCGCGGCACATTGCGTAACTCATTGTTCGTTGTAACTCGCGGTGGCTGGGCTGTTTCTTTTGTCTTATTGTTAATACACGGAGGTTCATTACTCTTGTTTTCGGGTAAGATGGCCGTCTTGCTCGTCTTTATTTAATTCGAAGCTACTTCTTTTCTTTTTTTTCATTTTTGGAGCTGTCCTCTCGTCTTCAATGCGATCGTCAAATCGACACCATCGCCACGACGACGAGAATAAATAACTTTTTTCAGATTGTAGCGTTCAAACGCCAGATCGTTGGAATATCATCTAGGAATACCAGCGTAGCATGTGTACACACCAGGACGACAGTACGCACATGAACGAAGAAAACCGAATGGTACGTCTTTCACAGAAAGAAAGCTTTGCCAGTTCAAGGAAAAGGCCTCCCGATCCGGGGATCGAATGCGGGATCGACGTCTTTCCGGGACTCTATACATTCCGAGCTAGCCAGTAAGGTAATCCGATCGCATAGCGAGGCCAAATTAATCGACAAATCGAAGCACAGGAGAGATTTAACATGGTGCGTTAGTTTGTGGTTAGTCGGCGCTGTGGTACAGTGGTTACGGTGCTCGACTGTTGACCCGAAGGCGCAGGTTCGATCCCGGCCGCGGCGGTCGCATTTTTGATGGATCCAAAAATGCTAGAGGCCCGTGTACTTAGATTTAGGCAACCGTTACAGAACCCCAGGGGGTAGAAATTTCCGGAGCCGTCACGGCATGGCTCACAATCATATCATTATTTTGGCACGTGAAACCACAAAAATTATTATTAATTATTAGTTTCCAGATAGCCCTCGTTGTGGAGCACCTTGACGAAACTGGAGACATCACAGGCGTAAATAGCCGTAAATCATAAAATTAAAGGCGTCTATCAAAGAAAGAAAACAAAGATAAATCTGAGAAAGAGATAGGATGCTGGAGGGCTGCTCATAAGGCACCTGTTTGTACAAGAAGAAAGAACGGACAGCCTAGGTAGATCAAATGGTCACCGCCCCCGGCGTCCTGTTTCAAAAGGGATGCCATTAATGCAACCATCGTCATCGTTATCATCGTGCCGGCCTTTGGCAGAACTGACTTGCTGAGATAAAGTTCAAGCGCTAAAATCGAGACTTGAAGTGACCGACTTCAAACTGATAACCTCAAGTTCAAATCATCAACGAGCGATGAACAATGTTTAATCACTGTTGGTCATACTCGTACGCGCTCCTTTGGAAGTGGCCATTTATTTATTTATTTATTTATTTATTTATTTATTTATTTATTTATTTATTTACTTGTCTACTTTATTTATTTACGAATACAAATACACGAGTCTTGCCTCATATTTATGAACTTAAAGCATATTATAAATAGTACTGCTTTTGAGCACATTACCAACGTCAAACAATATGTCCGGAATGCGAGGCCACCTGTTTACTGCGAAAAGGGCACGTCCGCTGACGTCAAAAGTCTATAAAGTCATGTGTAGTCGGTCGTGCTGCGCAGACACGCCATAGCAACGGCGCAGTGTGTGTCGCAATATCGATCCGGGACATAATTAGATATCTTAGCATCCCAGCCTCGAAAACTCTTTCTGAGATTGCTGTACACCCTCTCGTGCGGATACGTGATAGCGGGATCCCGGATGAGTAATCTTCCCAGCAGACAATGTAACCCCATCGACGCACCCGGGAAACAAGAGAGACATTTTCATACTCCCCAGCATCATTCTTCAGCTACCTCGGTGCGTCAGTCTGACATCCCACGCGCACCATTTTATACACGTTTTCAGTGAAGTACGAAAAGTCTAGAACCAACGGCTAGCAAAAGATAACAAAGAGGAAGGAAGATAAGAAAACAGGAGAGAGAGGTTAACTAGTTTAGCATAACCGATATGCTACCCTGAACAGGGGAAAGAAACAGGAGAGGTTCAAGGCAGAGTAAAGAAACAGAGAGCAAGGGAGGGAGATAACACACACACAACGTCACAGCACGGCAGTCTATTACGGTATACGGCATCACTACCAGTCTACAGCCGCTCATGCAAGTCTGCAGGGACAACATAAGTAACAGGTTTCCTAAAGAACAAGTGAACCTAGTCGAGTCGAGTTTGTGTAAGTTACTGTCGAAATTAACTAGGCTAGCTTCGTGTCAACCGTGCCCTAGTTAGCACGCTCAGCGAACACAAATAAAAGTGACTTCCCAGCCACTTAACAACTACGAACCCACCCCATTGGTTAGCCCGAAACGCCCACCTCACGTTGATCCGCGTACCTTTATCTTCGACGGCTTTCTGTTCTTATAACCCGCATGAGCAACAAAGCTTGGGGATCAGAAGACACGACCTAATTTAGTAGCCGGGCCCTGTTCCTACGTCATTCCTCCTTTACACGAATAAAAGAACGTAACGGGAGACGCTATAACCAATCGAAGAGGCGATGCAGTGAAAGGAAATACAGGGTGGTTAGGCAGTGCATAGACCGGCTCAACTAATCAGGTTCGCCAGAACATGCACGCGGAATCAGCAAAGTGATGCGTCGTACGCCGGCAGGATCTTCAGGCGCAGGACACAGAATGGCTTGTAAATGTGTTCGTTTCTAAAAACTTTGGGGATTGCAGCTGGTGCAATTGAACGTGCTCATCGAATAGGACAGAAAAGACCGGACCATACTCGGCCAATAGTTGTGAAATTCCTCAACTTCAAAGAAAAAACTAACGTACTGAAAAATGCATTCAAATTGAAAAAGTTGGAATCGTTTCGCGTGTGGATTGAAGAAGACTTTTCGCCGAGAATGCAACTGATTAGGAAGAAGCTCCGAGATTTCGCTCGTTCCAAACGAGAACCAGGAAACTGAGAAGCAACAAAATGATTTCTTTTTTTTTTTAATTTTTAAAGGGAGCCAGTCTTTCATAACAAGCTTTAAGGCGTCCTTTTCGATAAAGATGGTACGGAAAACGACGTAAAGGTTGCCAACGTGGGTAGACGCACCACCCGGAAACATTCCCGGTTTTCAAACTGGATAGCCCATCACATTCCCTGATGGGCTTCACGGACATGTCACCGCGAAAACTAAAAAACGGGACCATTCATATTTTCTCAGTCGCCCACGGTCCATCGCCCAGAGTTCTCAGCGCGTTGCGCCGAATAAGCGTAAGAAACGAAAAAAAAGAAAAAAAAAGAAAAAAAAGGACCCTGAGGGTTGTCTCATTATTCGCTATAGGTATATCCTGAGTAAACAAACTTGCCCCTTTGCGCCAGTCGTGCTGCCTACGTCACGCTAAAATCCGTGCATAAAGCAGTCTTAATGGGACACTAAAGTTACACAATAAATCGTCCCGCCACGGTGGTCTAGTGGTTATGGCGCTCGACTGTTGACGTGAAGGTCGCGGGATCGGATCCCGGCCGCGGCTGCTGCATTTTCGATGGAGGCGGAAGTGTTGGAGGCCCGTGTACTTAAATTTAGGTGCACGTTAAATAACGCCAGGTGGTCGAAATTTCCGGAGCCCTCCACTACGGCGTCTCTCATGATCATATCGTGGTTTTGGAACGTTAAACCCCAGATATTATTATTAAGTGATACAATAAATCGGTTTAGATTGATAAATTGTAATATGAGAACTCTTATGTTAATTTCATCATCATAGGCGAACTAACAGAGGAAGAAATCAAGGTCAATGTTTTATTTTTAAATTTCGCGCCGAAATCTCCGCGCGTGACTTCACGAATTTCAGTGTTCGAAGTTTAAAAGTGTATTTTTCGTATTTTCGCGACATTTGCTTAATGAAATTTCCTGAAACTTGGTATTTTAAGTCAATGGCCCCCTCAAAGGACAATGTACGTCATCTTTACTGATTAGGAACTACGTGGGAATTAGTAGACGCCGTCAATATCTGTGACGTCACGGCGTTTGGTGCGGGATCGTCAAGGTGGCGTTGTCACCTGCATTTTCTTTTTGTGCGTTTTTTCGCTTACCGACCGTCCTCTCGCGATAAGCGCGGTGATTTTGAAATTCTGAAAGAGTAATTTACTAATACGAGAAATATGGTTTTTCTCTTCAGTGTCCGTTTAACTGTATCTTTCATACAATCCGAGCGCAAGTTCACAAACGTCTGTCTACACACGGGGACCATTTCTAACACGCTGATGCCTTTGCTGTGGTAAGCTAGGGCAGTGAACGACGCAATCCTAAAAATTGCAAATCATTCACCAAGTGTTTCTGTAATCCAGCTCACGAACTCTGAGCAGAAATACAATACGTGCAAATCAGACAAGGCGGAAGTCAACGTGGACAAGTGCCTGTCCCTCTCGACTGTTAGTCCTTGTCTGGTTTGCGTGTATTACACTCCTTGAGTATCGTGAACCAATTCGCCCAGTAACAAGCTTTATTAAGACGAAAGCCTTAGATGCCTTATCAAACTCGAAAAGTGGCCGTCGGCGTCAACAGGAGTGATGTATCTAATTAATAATAATTGTTGGGGTTTTGCGTCCCAAAACCACGATATTTATTATGGGGCACGCCGTGGTGGAGGGCTCTGGAAATTTCGACGTGCTGGTGTTCGATTCTGGTTTAACGTGCACCTAAATCTACTAAGTACACGGGCCTCAAGCATTTTCGCCTCCATCGAAAATGTCGCCGCCGCGGCCTGGATTCGATTCCGCGACCTTCGGGTCAGCAGTCGAGCACCATAACCACTAGACCACCGGGGCGGGTAAGGCTGTGAGGTCGACATGGACAGGTCTCCGTCAACTGTTAGTCCTTGTCTGGTTTGCACGTATTACTCATTGCGCATCATGAAGCGGCTCGCACAGCAACAAGGTTTATTAAGGCGAAAGCCTTAGATGCCTCATCAAAAGAGAAAGGTGCCCGTCGGCATCAGCACGAGTGATGCAAAATATCATCATCACGCGATGACGTATCTATATGACGTCATCATGACGTCACATGTCGCCAACGTTTGTGACGTCATCGTGTGACATCGTCACTTGGTCAGAGGTGGGCCAATCCCGCAGGCTGAGCAGGACCACGTCGGGGGCAGAAAGGTTTCGGGATGAAGATGATAGCTTTCGCCTTCGAGTCGTCTTAGGCGAATGCATGAGGCACTGTGCGTCTTTTTTTTTTCGCTTTTCTTCGTAAGGTACGCTGAACGAAAAGCAGTAGCTGGTGCGGCTTCTATTGGCGCTGGCTGCTACTATATACTTAGGCTCAACCCCTCATGAACGAGAGCATGCTTTCTACTTCCCAGCGCACAGCACGGTCGAAACACGGGACAGAAATGCGGAACGTTTCGAATTTCCACTTCTGCGAATTACCGTTGCAAAATTCCGTTGAGGATACCGTGAACACTCCAGTACACGTTACGCAAACTGCTTAAGTTTAGGTAACACCATGGCTCCTCTAGAAATATTCTTTTCGTTTCCTTTTTTTTTTTTTTGAGGGCAGGAAAGAAATACGATGCTCTTTTGAACCCAAGTCAGAAGGCCCCCCTGTGGAATGAAAATTCGGCCGCATAAATTTCATTTCCGGACACGCGCTCTCGGGGTGATGAGGCCGAAAGGATTGCTTATTGCGAAATACAACACATCACGGAGTCATTTGCGCAAGCCTCGCGAACTTTTTTTTTCTTCTGGACATATTCGTTCGTTCCTTTCTATGCATTCCTGTTCTCAACAGTTGGCGCAACGTTTTCTTTCCTTTTTTTTTCCTTCCTTCGTTCTTTCTCTCGTAAACTTCGGCGCCGTGAGTGGACAACAGTTGGGCTTTCATCCTTGCCTGGCGGATTGGCAAAATGTAGGCGCCTTTCCGCGGCGTTCAATCAAATCTGGGTGGCGGATTAGCAGGTACGCAAGGGGAACGTTACTGTACTGACATTAGACGATAATAATAAAGTTGCATAACTGCACTGCGCTTAATATTACATTGACGGAAGAACCGAAAAAAAAATTTCAGCCAGTTCTACGCCGTGAAAACCGTCTGTCCGTCAGCGAAGCTGTAAGCGCGCGAGTATATGTGAGGATAGGCTAAGACAGCTTAGTCTAATTTCGAGCGTCATTGACATGAGTATCATCACTTAGCATCACCATCTCGAACATCATCATCCTATAGCATCATCATCATTAATTTTACTGATTTCCTTATTCATTCCCTCTCTGGTCACGTGACCCGCGTGACGTCGGACGGCGTAGGCTGGACAGAAGCTCCGCAGTTTGAAAAACCAACACGAAATAATAAGCGGACGCATTTGCCCCACCGTCCGTTCACTTCTTTGTTTTATTATATTGGTTCTTTAATTCTTCCGTCAGTGTAATACTATGCGCGATGCAATCATGAACGTCCACCAACTAGCCCCGCTCACTCATTTACTAAAGAAACTCCGCGAATCGTAGCCTAGCTAGGTACTCCTTCCCTCCCTCTTTGTACAGCGCTGCTCCCCTCCTTTCACGTATTGTGCTGCTGTTATTGCGCGCATATTTCGATGGAGTGGATATCGAGTCTCTGCTATGGTAACACGATTTCCTGTTTGCTAGTGAGTATCTCAAAAATGTCATAGGTTAGGTTTAGTAATACAACAGTAATTGCATAACCCTCCAGTTATGTTTTTCCTTGTTCGTTTTCTCCTTGATGTGGATTGAAGTCCCGTCAAGGAGATGATCGACGTCGATGAAGCAGAAGGCAGGTTGGAGGTAATAAAAACTTGAAGGTATATTGTAGCGAAATATTTACAGTCATATGTACATCTTGCCGAAGCACACTGATGATAACATAGACATCAACAGCGTCTTACTCTTCTACTTAACTTTTCTTAAGTTAGAGCCTAGAACACTGTTACTACATACGAAGAACCGAGACTCACTGTTCGACCACCGAGTGGTTACGGCCCAGACGAAAGTTGCATCGTACGGAGTCTTACTGATCGATCAGTTAGGTGATTACAGCCTAGACTGAAGGGAAACGAATTCCGTCCAGTCTTAAGTACCTTGCGGTAAACAACAAAAAGGGGAGGTGGCCACTGGTGGTCCGCCTCGACATTCCCTTATCCAATCCGTTTATCCTCATGTTAAGCCACTCCCTACTGGGCTGTCCCTAATCTCGACAGCAGTGTCTTTACAGTGCAGACAGGCGTTTTGGCACTCTTTCCCATCATGGCTCTCCCTCTCCTTATCCCACGCTCTCAGGGATTCTCACGGTCGAAACACCTGTATCTTAGCCCTGGTGCATTCACGCCATTTTCCCATACTCCATCGAGTTGAACTCGCGGAGCCAGTCGTTAAATGGTTCTGGGAAAGAAGAGGCGTTTGCGTGACCCTGCCTCCCACGCATTCGACCTTGCATTGTTGCGAAAGCACATGTCGGTTGTTGTTGGGGTCACGCATACTGTCGCCTCGAGCGACGGCATAGAGCAGGGGATGTCCTCCTCATTTTCCCACACATTCGGGCCGCCGACCTCTGAGAACGGTCGCTTGACCGCAACCCATGCTGGCCATCGCTGCTCAAAGGAAGCCGTTTGCTTTCTCTTGATAATTGCACAGCCAAAGACCAGGCAGGGGGAGAGCCGAGAAAGAAGCTTTGTACGACGTACCGTGCCGCGCCGTCCCGTCCCGTCCACACGATCGACTTATGAGCGGTAAAACCTAACACCTCCTTAGCTCGCTCACGCGAAGCATCTGATGTCCGCCGGTTTAAAATAAACGACAAAAAGCATAATTCATGTACCACGGTGGAACGATCAGTGTTCGTTTGTTGGCAGAGCTTGCAAACTTCAAAGGGGTAACTATAACTTCCAGTTATAATTTAACTACGAAGATTACCAATGAGAAGCCGACACTAATTATTTTATGTGTGCGGCTGCAACAGATACCTAAGAGCAATTTTGTAAAAGAGGCGGGCTCCGCAAAACAATAACTGAGAAGTTCTACAAATTGCCCACGAACACAAATTAAGATAGCTCAGCGTGCGCTGCATATTGATTTATTGCTTTTACGCGTGCACACACACACACATCAGTGCACCTCACGATGAATGCTAGCGATAGGGCGAATAACTGTTTCAAGAATAGCATGTTAGTATTTCCTAGTAGTTAAATTAAGTTTTATTGGTTTAATTTTACGAATGAAAGGCAAATTAGAGGCAGGACGATATATACACGACAAACATACCAGACAAGGACACCTTGGGCAACCCCGTTGACGCTGGTGTGACGGACGTGACGAATACCGCTATCCCAGGCCAACAAAGCTGAAGTTGAATGCATATATAACTGTTAGGGTTTTTACGTCCCAAAACTAGAATATGATTATGAGAGACGCCGCAGTGGAGGGCTCCGGAAATTGCGGCCACCTGGGGTTATTTGACGTGCACCTAAATCTTAGTACACGGGCCTCAAGCATTTTCGCCTCCGTCGAAAATGCGTGCACCGCAACCTTCGGTTCAGCAGAAACCGATTGCAGAAAAGCTCTAGGCAAGTGTGGAATATGTCTCCGCAAGCAAACTTGCCTGACCTGACAAGTTCCCCACACTCCTGTTGCCACGAAGCATGCCGGCGCGGTAGAAAGAACTCACGCTTTGAAACTCTTAGCGTGGTAAACGTGGACGCAAGTGGAATGGTACGGACTAAAAACACACCGTTCTTGTGACTGCCTTCTTATGTACGCCTAACTTTCGAAACTATGAACCCCAACCAACTTGCTTACCCGCACGGCTCTTGCATCTTCTGACGCTCGGCTTACTCGTATGACACACGCGATGGTTGGAGCCAGTGTCGTGTAGTTAAGGGAAGCTGAAGCACTTTAAAAAAAATGACTTTGGAGCGTGTAAGGACAGTCTGATTCCTGCTGAATTCGAAAAGCGATGCGGGAGTTCTCAAAAGTGAACGCAAACAGCACTTTTTGCCAAAAAGACAGAGGCTATAGACTCAGGGCTTCTTGAGATGCTGAGCGAACGCGGTGACGTCATTCTCGGTATACCGCGTTATCTGCAACAACACCACAGCTCAAGCGTGGCCTCCTCGATTAGCTCCGGCAACGGCAGTACGAGAGACGCTTGTTCATGTAGCACTCGGCTGTTTGTCGTTGTTCCAGATATCTAAATCCAGCTGTAGAGCTTTCCGTTTCACTATACTTACTTCAGCCTTCGTCACATAAACAGCGCTCTCGCAGTTTGGACAAGTGAGTGGCGGGAAACTTCCGTAAGAGTGCAGCACGGCTGCTTCAAAGCAACCGAAGATGACGCAGGTTTCCACGCCCACGCTTTCGGCGCGGTCGCGTGGGCGAAGCAAGACAAACTTTTTTTTTTCGCGTATTCTAAAGCTCCTGCTACAACAACTGCGGAAAAAATTACGACATCGTCAGCAGTAATGTCGGTCCTTGCTAACCATGAAGTTTTATCGAATTCTAAAACCTCCTCAGCTTCCCTTTAAGTAGCTAAAATTGTGCGTGTGTGGTACGAGTTGAAGTTGCGCGGTTACGCTCTTTGTGTTCGCCGTTCGCGCTGCCCGCAGTCGGCGCGAACGGGGTAGCCAGCCGGTCTTTCCGTTTTGCTTCTCCTCCTTCTTCATGGCCAAGACATTTTCGTTAAGGTCGCCTTGAACACAAGTACACTCGCTGTCAAGCGATTTCGTATCTCGCGATCTTGAGGCAAGCTAAATACTTCCGGTACTAGGGAACGCAGCCTAGTATGCTGGTTTACAGCCTGCACTAGCATTTGCAAATAGTATAGCGCAGTGGTTCTCAAATGGGGGTCCACAGACTCCAGGGATTCCGCGAAGCCATTTTTGGGGATCCGCGAAACCTACCCTCAGAGCAGGGGCGTAGCCAGAAATTTTTTTCGGAGGGGCGGGGGGGGGGGGGGGTTCAACCATACTTTATGTGTGTTCGTGCGTGCGTTTGTATGTGTGCGTGCCTATATACACAAGCAAAACTGAAAAATTTCGGTGGGGGGGGGGGGGGGGGTTGAACCCCCCCAATGCCCCTGCCTCAAAGAAAAAAGAAACGCGTCTTTTTTTTTTTTTTTTCCAGGCACACTGTCCCGTGGCGGCCCCTTCTGATTTCTGGTCTGCTTCGCCGCAACAAACTTCTATATTGCGGCGGAGCTGACTTATACTTCCCTTCATGAGATTGCTGTAAAGCTTTTGTTGCAGTTTTCTACGACATATGCATGCCAGCATTCTTCTTCTAGGCTTGCATACTTGAATAGCAAACATGGCTAGGAACAGGTTGAACGTGGATGCAGATTGCACAACTTATTGGCAAGCTGTTGAGATCGAATTGACGTGGTCCTTTTGTTTGACCATTCTTTGCCAGGAGGAAATAAAGGCACCTACGGCGCTGCACGTTGTGTTCACTTGTGCCCCCCCCCCTCCCCCCCTTTTTTTCTCTCACTGCAAGGGGTCCTTCATCACTACTACCAGTCCACAAGGGGTTCCCGAAACATCCACGGGTGAGAACCACTGGTATAGCGTTTACGTAGAACGCTATCGTGCCAATTTAACTGGCTAGAGCCAGAGTGTTGGGAAAATTTCTATATGTTTTCATATGCTGCAGTGCGTGACATTATGGTAATGGCAGTATGACGGAAACCGTTGAGATATATTGGCATCATGGCACCAGCGGGACAGGCGTGCAAGTGCTGCGAACGTGACGAGGTCAATCCATCAAAACTGAATCGTTGCAATCAAGTAATTTAGGAACTCCTTGCGTGCACCGCGAATTGAAAGGCAAGGAGGTCATACGGAAACTCATTTGGCTATCCATGATAACCTATGGAAAGGGGAGCACAACAGAAATTATGAAAGAGAGTTTAAGTAATCATTCAATAGACAGCATTACGCGCTTGTAAGAGTCCCGCAGACCGCAACTCCTGAGGCATATTGTGGCTCAATTAACAAGCATTAGTAAACATAAAATGTTTATAGAAGACATAACGGTCCTCGGAAAGCTAAAGTGTTTCTCTGCAACAGCCTCCTCTCACAAAAGAGAAAAGCAGAGAGAGGGAGAGATAGATGAAAAGGCACAGGGGCAGGAGGCCCGGATCCATAAATGCAGTATCCCCCCAAAGAGACTGCGAAGAAGATATTGCAAGAATGGCGCAACACGAACTGACGGCGCGTCTAGCGTAGCCTTTCTATCGCACATAGCTTTCTATAACGCTCAAGAAGACACTCCTGTTGCGCTGGCCTCGTCTCGTAAATATAACCGAGGCTGCAGCTAGTGCCTACGGAAGCGCCGCGCTTGCTCGGGCATGGGGCCGTTACCCGAGAGGTCCACTGGGCACGGCCTGGTTGGACTCAGCAGAAACCGCATCTGACACATACCATGCGCAGACAGCGTTTCTTACTTTCGGCCCAAATTCTCACACAAAGTGCGTTAAGCTAGTCGGCTAGATTGCGCGTCGTCTTAAGTGCGACTCATCGCGTGGGAGCTGCAGCATCGCGTATAGTACGTTTTGCCGTTTTGTCTTCTAGCGTAATGAGTCGGACGCGTTGCCTTTTTTCTTTGTTCTTTTGTTTTATTCCTCAATCTTCCACCGCAGCGTACTCGCTGGCGCAAGCCTATCGGCAGAGCAGCAGGCAGTAAATTTCACTCACAAAAGCAACGGCTCCAGACAGGGTGAGGAAAGAGAGTTACGGAACAGGCGCAAGGCGGTGAGCAGGGCAGTGACACCGCAAACGCGGAGAGATACGGTACAAACTGGGACGCTGGCGCAACCGTGCCGCGAACATACACTATACATCTCTCAGCTTAACGGCTGACGCAGACAAAAAGAAAAGTGCTTAAAAGTAGGGAGCCCAGTGATAACGACGTCCAGTTTGCGACGCTCATTGTCATCGCCAGTATAGCCACCTTGATAAAACTGTTTCAATCAAGTCCAAGATGAAGAGCGGCCCAAAAGGTCTTTCCGTAGTTAGGTCCTGCTTCAGCAAACTGCGACACCATGGCCGTCAAACTGCGACACCATACCGTCAAATCTCACATCTCCACGAAACTATCCGTCCTCCCCGACTGAGGTTCACCTCGCTTCGCGCCTCTTCTGTTGCTCTAATGGACCAGCGATTATCTGTCGTGCGTGACGCTTTGTCAGCTGAACTCTTTAGGCCACCCTATACGGAATAAAAGCGGCAAAGGATAGTAAAAAAAGAAAAAAAAACGATGAGGAAGACGGCCTCGAAATATGCTGCGTTGCACGACTATGGCTCCAGATGGCTCACTGAGACCCACCAGACTTCAAGAACTGTGACAGCTCTCGAATCTCTTTCTTTACCATCGCATAATGTATGTGACCACATCACTAAAACTTTCGTCCTCTCCCGTACACGTAGATAAAGGAAAACAGAAAGGGACTTCGTTTTAATGGCGCGAAAAGAGCACTCCGCGTATGAGATATCAAAATAAGCCGCAGAAAAATGAAAGCCTGGGATAATTAAGAAGCATCAATGTAAGTTAAAAGGCTCCAAATAAACACATAATTCGTTCATTAATTTTTTAATAGGGCGGAATACTAACTTGAAAACTGGGAAATGTCGGACGTATTCAAGTGGACACAATGTTCGGTCATTGTGCAGCTCGTG
The DNA here is from genome assembly GCF_013339695.2 of Rhipicephalus sanguineus. Lineage (NCBI taxonomy): Eukaryota > Metazoa > Arthropoda > Arachnida > Ixodida > Ixodidae > Rhipicephalus > Rhipicephalus sanguineus. Next base: position 144,321,310 of record NC_051178.1, on the reverse strand, counting down.
CGTTAGCGAAAGTCATTACTCTTGTTTTGAATTGACGCTGTCACTTGTGGGGGCCGAAGAAAGGAAGCACTGCCAGTCCTCTGGGGATGAAAAAAAAAAACAAGCGCAGAATAAACTATTTCGCGCACTGAAAAAGGAAGAGACGTTGCCCCGGAGTGGCTGCAAGACTGGCGATGCAGTGTTGCTCTCTGCAGGAGGATATCGTTAGCGACTCATTAGTGGGCTACAATGGACACCGCACGTCGCGCATTCGTATCGACACAATGCATCCTCGACTGCCAGCTTCGCGCTATTGATATCGCATCAAAACTGTCCCGCGCAGACTGCGCGTCACTTCCCCTGGAAAGTGTCCGTTGATATTCGCGAATCGCAAGTGGACTCCAGTGGCACCCGTCAAACAGTTTCAGCGTGGGAATCAACATACGCAGGTTTTCGCGTGATGTTCGCATCCCGTTGCATAGGCACGCTTGTGAACGCTGGATTATTTTCGGCGATTGGGGAATGAAATTCGCCGTGGTTCGCGAGCTTTTATGCGACGGGTATTCAAGACGGACTAGCCGCACCATTGTTCGCTGACCGATGCCCATTACGCGTGTACGTCGCTGAAGCAAGATTCGTCGGTTGGTTCCTCCTCGGCAACCTCACGCAAGCCACCGTGACGGGGGATCGGCCATGAAACGGGAGGTACATTGTTTTAGAAAGTAAATAGCTTTGCAATATAAACGACACCTAAACAATGAATACAACTGACAATTAAGCCGAGGAAAGCATAGGAGACACTATCTGCGAATTATCAAAGTGGACGAAAAATCACCCTTTCCGTCGTTTGGATCTGAACCCACAACCTTCGAATTACGCGTCCGATGCTCTACTGACTGGATGCGACTCCCTTGTCCACATTGTTGGGTATGTATATGCGTTTAATCCCTGGGAGTGTCGGTCAGCGCCACTCGTAGCCAAGGAACGAGCGCCTAGCTCGTATAATTCCCCTTCTTTCGTACTGGCAAAACAATGAAATGTTTGAGATTATTCTCCTTCGTCTTCTTTGTGAATAGCTGCGCCAGCTTGCGATACCGCAGCCCACCAGCGACAAATATGGCAGATGTCATTGACCTCGTGACAACAGGTATAAGATGTGCATTGGCACACATTCCACTGGAACGCTGCTGTATGCAGTGTGTCGAAAGGGCGGATAATGAGCAGGACAAACGAACGTAGTGATGATTATCATGATAATTTATTGATCTATTCACGTATTAAATGCGAAGCATTTCTAAGCGGACCTTTGTCACTTTGAGCGTTTCTATCTACGTATCTATATATCTATCTATCTAGCCGCCTACGTCTGGGTGCTCTCATGATCGCCTCCTTACCTTGGTGTAGACCAAAATCGGCATGGGAGGATAAGAGAATTTGACGAATATGACTGTCGGGTCATGACATGAATAACGTGAAAATCCTGTCGCGTACGTCGTCAAACCCTTTCCTCCAGACAAGTGTGGCACATACGTTCACCACGGGCCGCGGCGTACGGGTATGCGCCACAGTTGATTGACAGTTTATATCTACCCAGGAAGGGCAAGAGCATACATTGGTAATTTAAATGCCAGAGCGTTAAGAAAAAACGACATCGCCAGCGTTGACCCGACGAATGGAAAGAATAAAATTTAGGATCCCAGCAGGAATCGAACCCAAGCATTCTGCCTGGCAATCAGGTATTCTACCACAGAGCCACGCCAGTTCTATAAACTGGCCTGGAAAAACAGCCTATGCAGGCGTAATGTCGGTGCACCGTCGATTGTTGTTGTGGTGCTGGCTATCTAATTTTACAAGAAAGCAATAAACATTCCATATGCACTCCTACGATACAGGCGTCATATCAGATTAACGTCTGTGGTTCCAGTGTTGGCCCAGCTTTTATAGCAGTGTAATAAACATTACATTTGTATTCCAATGATCCAGCAAGCTATATTGAAGCATTGCTCGACCCGGAACGAATACATTCACGAAATTTACGCATGATATTCACATGATTGCACCATAAAGTACACTTAGTTTCGATAATACTGACCTATGTAGTGTAACGTGAGGGCCGACGTTACGTCGCACCATAAGTTACCCTTTAAACACCAGTGTTGTCGACGTGCCTGGTAAGCTCACAATGTGCACACAGCTACTACACTTGCAAAAACACGTCGATCCACCTCGTAACGCTTGGCTCAAAGCCATAAAGTACAGCATTGAAGTACTCGCTGACTGCTTCACATGAAACCGATTCCCACAACGCGTGGGATCTGCCGATTTTTTTTTTTTTTTTACGTAATTGCTACTCTGTTTCGAGAGCGTTGGCAGATGTAAAATACAGTACATTACTCATCTCTCAGCACGCGGAACATACATCTTTTAAAGTCATCCAGTTACTGCAAGACCAATGAATGTGCATTCAAGAATATTTTGTTACTCTAAAATGATATCTTTAAACTTCCTGTTCTTTACAAGCCAGATTCTTAGGCATGTTCCAAACCTTCACAATCCTACAGAATGTGCTAGGTATAACGGCTCACTTACACAAGGAGTATAACCACCCTAAATGTAGTTACATAAGCGATCTTACTTTTTGCTGCATGTAACGCAGTCCTCGACAACGATCAATTGCCTTCGTCCTAGCGACGGCTCAGACAGCTTTTTCTTGTTTTTAAAATAGGCCTGTACGCTTGCGCATATCCTTAATCTACCGCAATACAAAAATTCGAAGCTGCATATCCTGGAATGTGGTTTGTTATGTGTTTCAGCATAACAGAAGGCTGCAGCGTAATTACACTTAGTTCATCAACATATTCCAACCTCTCTCGCTCTCTCTCTTTTCAGACTGCGACATCAACGGTTAAGGTTATGCCCAAAAGCGTAACTTTGCCGACGAGTTCTATCTATCGGCGAGCCAACGGTAACGCGGTTACAAGAAGCTCCCTGTATCCACATGTTTGTAAATTCAGCTGAAATGAGGTTGCCGGATGTTTCCACATCATTCCTTTTCATTTATTTTTTCGTTTCTTTTGTGCGCGGATCACGAGCACCGACATATTCTAATCTGCATAGGTAGATATGCCACCTTCGGAAATGTTCGGGATGGCTATAGCTACTTCCAGGAAGGAATTCGCATCAACATTCTCGGCGCGGAAAGACCCCAGGAAAGCCTCTGCATAGAGAGAGCGCGTGTGTCGGGCCAAGAAACATGAGACAGACAGCGGTGAATGGATATTCAATAAAAGAAAATGCAAGCATGACGGATGTGTCGGGATAAAAAATTCAGCACAAGTCAACAGGGCAAACGCGATCGAGTCAAGCGTGAAGAGAGGTGCGCGCACCGACGGGGGGTGTTTCGCCCTTCGGCACGATATAATCGAATCCCATCAAACTCTCCCACAGCTACGCGCCCGCAATACGACGCGGGGGCCAGGCGTTGGGATCGATGCAAGTACCGTTCTCGCGTCGGGCCAGTTTCATCATTTCGCTGCCCGGGGAGCAGCCGAAGGCCGGTCCGAATCCCTTGGACAGCATCGCGGGCACGTTGCAGAACGAACGCGCGGAAGCACGACTCCGGGATCCGCGGTCGGTGGCTTGAGCACCGGAGGCGCAGGATTGGAAGCACGACCCGATATAGAACAGCTGGGCGGGAGAAAATTCTGCCTTGTCATCGTCACCCTTCTGGCCGTCGGTGAGGTTTTCGCGACTGCGGCGATACGCGGCGTGCGCCGTCTTCAGGCCCACTATGCTCGGCATGTGCGCGGACAGAAGGTCGCCACCGGTTGACGTCGACGAGTCCAGCTCGTCCAGTTTTGACATGCCTGAACGGCAAACGTCCGCGAGCGCGAGCGCCTTGCCGCGAGCGACGCCCTTTCTGGTGGACTCGTCGAGGATGAGTTGCCAAATACCGCGGCTAAGGAACTGGCCCAAGGCACCGAGAGTGAAAGGATCGTTGTCGAGGGCCAAGAAAGGTTCGAAGAGAGCGGTCGTTGGCACGAAGACGCTCTCGTCCGATGCGGTGTCGTCGAATCTGGACGGAGCGTTGCGCAGCGTCAACAGTCCCGTTCTTTTCCCGACTCTTCGTGCAAAACTTAACGACCTGACGGTCTCGTTTCGCTTTCTGCTCCTGAGCGCCGCCATCGAGCTCAGGTACAGCTCGATGAAAGGCTGGTCGACGTTAAAAGGCTTCAGGTAATTTTCTTTGACGCCGGAGCTGCCAACCAGTCCGTTCTGCCAGACGACCGGCAGCTTGAATAGCGGAAGCCCTTCTCCGTCTTGCTCCATCCGTTTCACGTCCGCTCCGAGCAGAAATTTCGTCGTCAGGTTCCATATTCGTAGGAGGTGATTCAGCGCGTGTCCCTGGCGCTCCTTTGAAACGGTTGCGTCGTGGAACACTACGTTAATCAGCGATCGGCCTGGGACGAGGCGCGAAACTGCCGAGAGGCACTGACTAACGACGTACGCCCGCGCCGCTGCGTGGGACGGATCGTTCATGAGAGCGTCGACGAACCGATACGAGGTGAACGGCGCTAATTGTCGAACGACGTGTAGCGCCACGAAATCTCGCAGCAAGAGGTCGCGCCGTCCCGTGTGCGCGCTTACGACGTCGTCGACGGCAGCGAAGAGGCGCTCGCTCGTTAACACTTCGCCGTCTCCGGCGCTCAGTACGCCGAGTCCACTTCTACGGATGGCTTCGAACCACTCTTCTACTGCGACTTCGCGTCGTAGCTGCTTCAGTGAGAGGTGACGTAAACAGCGACGTCCGCTCTGAGATAACAAGATGAAAGCCCACTGAGTTGCGAGTTGCTCGTCCATCCGAAGCAACGCCGACGTGCGGCGACCGTCAATACCGTTATTCGTTGAGAAGTTCGAATAGAGATACTCCGCGATTAGCAAGGCTGTTGCTTCGGGTGTCAAGATCTTCCTCTTGTGATTCATCCAGTGCAGCAGGGTTAAGCTGTAGTCTATGACTACTATGGTTTCGTTTGGAAGTTCGGGATGCGGTGAGAAGTCGATTTGGAAGAAAAGAGGCACATTCCATTTCATAGCCAGTGTCACCAGTGCCTCCTTGATCACGATGGACAGGTTCCTCGTAAGAGAATGGTTGAACAGCACCAACTTGTCGAAGATGAAGTCCTTTATCGTCGAGGAAAAGTCGCTTTTGTGTCGATAAGTGTCAGTGCAGATCAAGTAGGCCAGCGACACTTGTTCAGCCATAGTCAAGGTCTCTTTCGCGTGGCACCTGGCGCTTAGTCCGACGCTTCTCATCTTCTCAGCTACCAGGCTTTGTGTCTTGACCTGCGAATTCGAATAGAGTGATTACGTGTATGCTGCTAGCACAAATCAGCTGTACAGCAATGTCGCAGGCAGTACCTGCCTTTTCACAGGCTTATCGAACCAAAATGCAAGACGAACATAAATGGCAGTAGCGAAGCCCAACCTAAATGTGAAAATATTCAAGAATTGGCTTTCAGCTACAATTTAATGTTGCGCATCGTGTACCTCGGAACCCATACATTGATGCATGTTGCCAAGCTTCCAAGATGTTCCGTCATATGAGCGATAGAACACTTACAGAGAGCGTTCTACCTACCCGCCACGGTGGTCTAGTGGTTATGGTGCTCGACATCTGAACTGAAGGTCGCGGGATATAGAATCCCGGCCGAGGCAGCCGCATTTTGATGGAGGCGAAATGATAGAGGCATGTGTACTTAGATTTAGGTGCACGTTAAAGAACACCAGAGGGTCAAAATTTCCAGGGCCCTCCACTACGGCGTCCCTCATGATCATATCGTGGTTTTGGGACGTAAAACCTCAACAAGCATTCTGAGAGCGCTCTACCTGAGCCCCCATAGAAACCGCTTTATATGACAGCATGTTATACCACTCATTTCCCATATACAGAACCGCAGCTGCAAGTGTTTTCTTTTCATACTTTCGTGCTATTGGCCGATCCCTGCATTTCAAATACATTTTAGGTTTGAAAGAGCGCAAACGAGACGAAAAACAAGAGAGGAGAAAATATTATAAAAAAGACAGATGATTAGGCTTGTGCGAATATTCGAGCACTTCGAATATTCAAACGAATATTACACTATGCGAATTCGCTTCGAAACGAATTTAAATCCCAGGAAATTTCGAAGTATTCGAAATGAACGAATAGACATTTATAAACCGCATGTAACCCCCTGTAAAGGTGGTTTCACTGCAGTAGAGGTGTGCTATACGGTGAATACATTTTTCCAAGAGAAATTTGCACTGCCGCGAAGCCCCACTTCAATATAAATGAACATACAGTAAAACCTCGTTAATTCAAAGTGACTGGGACTGTGAAAATCTAATTAGTAGGCAGATTTTCGAATTAACCAAACATACAAAAAGCGGGATGCAAGGAGCTTTGAATTACTGGAAGTAATCAGGGGTGGTCGTTTGCTGTGCCTGCTAGTTTGCAGCTACAAGGGTTATATTTTCCAGCAATACCTGGTCCCAATTTTGCCGCTAAACCGGGGAAACGGCGGGCTTCGCTGCTGCCAGCGAAAAAAAAAGAAGAGAAAGAGGATAAGAAACGATCTCGTGGTCAACTGAAATGTGTGCCTGCGGAAAAGAAGACGTGCTTCGCTGCAACACGGTGGTGACACGCGGGCAGCATCTCACCTGCTCCTCGCAGCGTCAGCGTGTCATGATGCGACCATTTGCCTATTCTTTCTGGTAAAATAAAGAATTTAATAATGACCAGTGTGACGGATTTCGCTATATGTTCTGGGTGGAAAAGATGATCATTGAAGTTTTCGAACTGAGTTTTCGAAGTAGGCGTTGCAGGCAAAAACTTTGCCAGCAGTGCAAGAGCGCAAATTGCCGCAACAACCGCCAATCGGAAATTCGCATACATCACGAATTCCGTCAGACCGCCCTTTATTAATTTCTCTATTTTCCCAGAAAGAATGGGTAAATCATGACGCGCTGACGTTAAGAGAAGCATGCGTTATGCTGCCCGCGTGTCACCACTGTGCTGCAGTGAAGCACGTCTTCTTTCCCGCAGGCGCACATATCAGTTGACCACGAGATCGCTTGTTATACCAGCTTATATGCTCCAGGTATAGCTTGTATACAGGTTTACATGCTCTAAGTATAGTAAATTTTAAAACGTAACGTATTTTACATGCTATCACTTGCATTCTACAGAAAGCCAAATCCTGCTACTACTCAAAGTTGCTTCCACTTCCCTTCGAACCAAAAAGAATGGCATATGCATATGCCTTTTTCAACTTTAAAAATATTGCGCTGATTAGTTGGGTCCTGACAAATATGCTCATTTTTCTTTATTATGTGATATAAACTATTCGAATTCGCTTCGAAATTCGCTTCGACCAAATCACTATTCGCTTCTAATTCGCTTCGGACCTAAAATTTACTATTCGCACAAGCCAACAAATGATAATGTTCTGTACTTAATTCTCGTTCGTCTCGTTTGCGTTTTGTCTCATACGAGCGTTAAGCAAACTAGCCCAACTGTGCGTTTTGCTACAACGAAATTTCCTTCGTAGGGTAGCCATTAGCAACTATAGTGTATGCAACGTTAAGTGCTTTGCGTTGCCTCGAGGTAGTGCAGCTGGTCCCGGTATCCAGGGTGGCTGGCCGGCCACAGACCACACACGTGTCCGTAGAAGTCTTCGCACGGGTCTCGGGACAGGTCCATGGAGTCGAGGAGCTCGCGGCGGAAGCCGAAGCATTTGCCCGGGTCACCGCTAGCGCAGCCGCCGCTGTTCACGTCGCCGCCCGGTCTCCCATCCGCGGAGTCCTCCAGTCTGCTCGGAAGAGTGAGAAGATAGATGGCGACGCCGACCACCACGATGGCCTTGAAGTTGAACAGGAGGTCCAGTCCAGCCGTGAACGCTAGTCCCTCAGCGCTGGCTACAGCCGACCCGGAGTATCGGCAGACCTGCCAACGAGGCGGGACACACAAGAGAATCTCGTAGACTGCTACAAACAACAGTGGTCGATGTTTTAGGATGTCTCAATGAGGTTAAAAGTTGGGCGAGTTGGTAATTGATCATCATGCCATATAGATGAAGTAGCGCAATTTGACGAGAACAGAAGGGACAAAAATGACACGACACTCCTGTCATTCTAGACCCACTTGTCGTCGTCAAAGTGCGCAACTTCACCTATACGGCACGATGCTCAGGATGCCTTATGCTTTTATCCAACGCTTACACAGAGATTTGTCGTCATGGGTGTTCTCACAAAGGCAGGTTTCGTCATCGAAACTATGCTGTGGCAGCCTTGCCACACCCACTACCGGTATGGATGGTCACAAGGAGTCAACGGGCTATATAAGATCATACTGTTCTCGCCCGAGGTACAAGTTTGTTTAACCTGTCCGCCGCGGTGGTACAGTGGTTACAGTGCTAGGCTCATGACCAGGATTCGGGTACATGTGCACGTAGCGCCATCTCTCGTCGGTGACGGCGGTGGCTTACCGTAACTGAATGGGAAATAGGCGAAAAAAATCATATCTGACGAAACGAACTAATCACCAAAAACGACTCCCGGTTCTATACAGCAGAGACCTACTAGAACATTTTGGTAAAATTGCAGTATCGCACTACAAACCACGTCGCTTCCCACAGCGTCTAATATTTTACAATCGGGCCCCATGTGTTTCAAATGGACGGTGTTCAATTGTACTGGGACGCCACGCGCTTTGTAGTGCAATGTTACCAAAATGTTCCAGTGAGTCTCTGCTACATAAAACCGGGAGTCGTGTTCGGTAACTAGCTTTTTTCGTGAGATAAGGTTTTTTTCGCCTACTTCCAATTCAGTTATGGCAGGACGCCGTTGCCGCCGCCGAGAGATGGCGCCACGTATACAGATTTCCCCAAATACTGGAAATGGCTGACCCCAAATCGCGGGTTCGGTCCCGGCCGTGGCGGTCACTTTTCGATGGAGACGAAATGCTAGAGGCCCGTGCGATGACAGTGCACGTTAAAGAAGACCAGATGGTTGAAATTTCCGGAGCCCTCTTCTACGGCGTGCCTCTTGACCATATCTTCGCTTCGATACGTAAAAGCCCAGATATTATTATTACGTTCGTTTTACTTCGATGTCAATATCATCAACTTGTTTGAGATCGGGACACAGCGGACGCGTAGGAATGTACTGTAATTGCTTACACAGTAGCTTCATGATGATGATGATGTTTAATGTCATCATCGTTTCAGCGAAGATGTGGTGGGCCGGCAAAACGAAACCGCGCCTATCGAAAAAAAAAACGCATTGCATACTTCGAAGAGAAACACGACAGCTAGGCAGCGGTCCGCCATCACGAAAACGAGCGAAATAGTCGAGGAAATAGTATTCGTTTCAAAAGTATGCAAAAATTAAGAGATGCGCGCTTTATGCTTTCAATGACCGCTGCAAAAGTCTAGAAAGCCATATATCAATTACCTGATATAGCCTACAGAACCTCCAGATATTACACATATACTGATGAGAACAGACAATAAATTTCTCATTAATATTGTGTCTAACAAAGAAAAACGGGCGCTTAAAAGCCATCTTCTTTCCTTCATACATATACTGAGTGGCTTTAAGATTTAAGACGCACAACACACCATAACGTGTTCACAGGGGCTTATGAAATAAACTAAAGTTTGAGTAAGCAGGACAACGAAACGACATCAGCGCTCATAGTTCACTTGTACTGAGCCATTCAACTGGCTGCGATTCATTAGAAAGCATGGCAATGCACCCCATCTTGTTGTTGAAGTTGGTAACGCTGAAATCATAACAGCACGATCCTTTCACATAGTTTAATAAGGCTTTCCACATACTTCTCGAAGTTCCTTACAAAGCACATCACAAGACCCGTGGCAGGCTCAATTAGTGCTCCATAAAAGCAAACGCTGTGCTATCGAGAAGAAAAAGAAAGCTCAATCGATATTGTATAGACGAACTTCGAGACGTGCGCCTGGGGCTATGTCGCGATGCACTCTTCGGAAAAAAAAAAGAAAAACATAACATAACAAAATTGCACGGAAGTGCACTCTCCTTATATACCTCGCTATTCACTCCTTCTGAAGTGCAGCTCGACAACGAGCACACACGTGCAGGTTACGCGCACGCCCGAGTTACTGCCATCCCGACTAAGCCTCGTGTTTGCTTTACCCTTTCTTTACTATAATTTTTTTTTCCTGAGACGTACGGTGTTATAGACTACGCCAAGAGCTAAGGCTTGCGTCTCCGCCAGCACGTCGAGTACGTAACGCCGAGTTAGCTTCATCAGAGCGGCGTCGCGAAACGCGATGAGGCTCCCTAAGGGGTTCGCTAATTGAATCACGCGCCGCTTCACCATTAGCTGCCGTCGTCGTCCGTGTTGCGCCTCTCGATATAGGCGCGGCGCGATAATGGTGCGCGGCAAATGACGTGCGTCGTCGTATGCGCATACCTTGTCTATCTCCGGATCGTCTTCGTCGAAAGTGCGCTCCGAGGCATTGCCGACCGATTCGAGGGCGGAGCGAACGTCAGCACGACCGTGTCGGGCCAGGGAGAGAGTCATGTTTGATGCCGAGTCACTTTCAACGCATGGCACATACCCACAAAGGGTGCTAACCGTACGATTAAGAAACCAGCTAAGTTATACTTAAACAAGAAGATCAGAAAACGCGAGAGAATGATGAGAAGTATTACAGCGCATAGAAAAAAAATGAAATATAAAACAAAACTCAGAAGGCCCCATAAGCATTCGCTTAAGGCGACTCGAAGGCGAAAGTCGTCATCGTCTTTTTCATCGCCGTCGGTTGGCGGGAAGAGACAAGTATTAACGAGTATAGTGCAACAAGACGGCTGAATAATGAGTAAGGCAGGCTTCTCCGCACCGTATGAGTTACTGCGGAGAAGCCAGCTCTGACGAAAGCCTTAAAAACGAATAATCGGGTGGGCAAACTCACAAGGAAACCGGTTACCAGTCGCAGTTCGCCCGCGTCTCGTTCGACGAGTGCCGCCGCGTGGCCAAGTGGTTATTGTGCTCGGCTGCTGACCCGAAAGATGCGGGTTCGACAGCGGCCGCGGCAGTCGCATTTTGTCGGAGGCGAAATGCTAGAGGCTCGTGTACTGTGCGTTGTCAGTGCACGTTAGAGAACCCCATATGGTCGAAATTTTCCGGAGCCCTCTACTACGGCATCCCTTATGGCTTGAGTCGCTTTAGGACGTAAAACCCCATAAACCGAACCAAACCTTTCGACGAGTAGCAATGAAAATTCATTTCCAATTATTCAGGAGTTGAGATATTTTAAAGGGATACTAAAGAGAAACAATGAATTGGTTTAGATTGATAAAGTGTGCTCGGAGAACTCTTGTGTAGTTTATTTCACCACCATATGTTTATTATTAGAGGAGAAAATTAAGTTCAAAGTATCATTTTTAAATTTCGCGCCGAACTTTGTAATTCGTGACGTAAAAGGTTTCAAAGAGCATTTAACGTATTTTGGCGCCACTGGCTCGACGAAATTTCCACAAACTCGTTATGTCAAGTCTCTGGCCCCCTCAGAGGACAATGTACTTCGATTTAACCGATTAGGAACTACGTAGGCCCAAGCAGGCGCCGTCAAAAATATGTGACGTCACGGCAAATGGTGCGGGAATTCCAAGGTGGCGTCGCCACCTGTATTTTCTTTTTGCGCGTTTTCTCGCTTATTAAGCGTCTTCTCGCAGCAAGCGTGGTGTTTTTGGTGTAGTGGAAGACTACTTTACTAATGCGAGAAAAATCGTTTTGCTCTTTGGTGTCCCTTTAACTCTTCATCGAGTAGGATGATCTCGTGATGACGATTAATAGTACCAGTTATACTTTGTCTCTGAAGGTGGTACTACAACAGACATATGTGTATGATAAGTATATTCATTATTATCTCAATGAAGCGGCTCCTTCCATGTAGAATTATCAGTTTATGTAAATGAACGAGACGCTTATACGCGTAGAGAAAAAGAGAACTGAATTCGTACGCATCGTGAGACGTACAAAACGGTTTATATAACTGCATATCATACAATTACATTAGACGGAGCCCCTTGTCTAATCACACCGAGTACACCACCGAAGTCAAAAGTTGTGGGGATAAACACACAGCGCAGTGATGTTTAAGTATTTCCATGGCAGAGAATTCGCTCTATCGCACTTATTGACCCAATTGCTCGATTACGAACGATAAAGCATCATTAATTTGCCACATTATATATGTTTACGCATCCAGTTGCCTGAAAGAAAGAAAGAAAGAAAGAAAGAAAGAAAGAAAGAAAGAAAGAAAGAAAGAAGGAAGGAAGGAAAGAAAGAAAGAAAGAAAGAAAGAAAGAAAGAAAGAAAGAAAGAAAGAAAGAAAGAAAGAAAGAAAGAAAGAAAGAAAGAAGAGGACAGACGAGAGATCACTACACAAGCGCTGCACACGAGATTTCTTTTTTTCGTTGTCCTCGTCTGTTCAGCGCTTTTAAATGAGTCAAGCCAGAAACTAAAATATCGCATAAACACGCAGTCCACTTGCATACCAACTCTAACCCTGATACCAAATTCCAGTCAAATAACAACACTAAGGTCGACATAAAATACAGATTATTCCATAAGTACTTGTTACGTAGATCGGAAACACCCGCCGGTGGCACCCCTATGATATACAGAAACTTTAACACGCGCATAAACATAGCTCATTGAAGCACTGCGAATTCCAAATCAACTTGCGTAAAGTACAGCACGGAGTTCTGAAACAGTTCAAGCGTGCTCTGGTTGATACATCGTGCCATCCCGTTACGAACCAAAATCATGAAATCTGTAAACGTCTACACTCCCTCGTGTCTCATCCGTCCATCTTTACAGCATCGATATGAAAGTAAGGTCAAGGCTGCGCCCGCTACCCTTTCCAAAAAGAAAAGCCCTCTGGAGAACGCGAGGTTGCAACTTTTATCGCCGACACTTTGAAACAAGGGTAACGTTGAGAATAACGAATGAAGGCCGATCCGCGGTGCAATACCAAACCACCTGCTGCGCGAGCGCTCGCGCTATACGTTAACCAACGTTATCGCTAGCATTCATCCAAACTTCAATGTCGAAACACAGCCGACGGTGGATCGAAGTGCGCGCTAAATGCGTGCACTGTTTACGCAGCTGGAGGCAGTCTATCGGTATCCCCTTTTAAAGGGGGTGGCCTATACTATAAGCCGATGCTCTGACTCCTGATTGTTAGCTACCGCAATTTGCCGGCAAGCACAGGTACGAACTGATCGCGAAGCGTTGGTAATCTTACTAATAATTTACTATGGTATTCTACAGGATGTCCATGCACGCGTGCATATTTTAAGTACAAACGATGACTACTATGTTACCTGGTGTACACGTGCGTGTATATAATTGTGCCGGTAACCCCTGACGACGGTTTATGATTATGTTACACCGCCGGCGGTCATAAATTAAATTAATTTAAATTGAATCAGATATAGATAGATAGATAGATAGATAGATAGATAGATAGATAGATAGATAGATAGATAGATAGATAGATAGATAGATAGATAGATAGATAGATAGATAGATAGATAGATAGATAGATAGATAGATAGATAGATAGATAGATAGATAGATAGATAGATAGATAGATAGATAGATAGATAGATAGATAGATAGATAGATAGATAGATAGATAGATAGATAGATAGATAGATGAGTGAGTGAGTGAGTGAGTGAGTGAGTGAGTGAGTGAGTGAGTGAGTGAGTGAGTGAGTGAGTGAGTGAGTGAGTGAGTGAGTGAGTGAGTGAGTGAGTGAGTGAGTGAGTGAGTGAGTGAGTGAGTGAGTGAGTGACAATTTAATGAATGATCCTGGTCAGCCCGCAGCTCGCACGACGCCGTTGCACAGTATTAGCGCCCGCGTGAGCGAGAAAGGCGTGAATTCGCTGAACTGAACTTTCCTTTAGTCTAGTGGGGCCCCTTCGCGCAGGACAGAATCAGAAGTGTGGCGGCAATACGTTATTCCGCGAGTGAGTGCTGCGCGGGAGGAGCTATTCGTCTTCCGCGCGAAGAGCGATGCTTCCCAACTGACTCGAACCCCGGAGCGCCGGCGTGGCGAAGATTCGATAAGCGAGGTGTCTGGCGCACTGGCGAGAGTATCTGGCGCACTCTCGCACTGCACGCTGTCGACGCGTCGCCTTTCGTTTTGCCGCCTCTCGGGGCGGGAGGAGGGTGAGTGCGTTGGCCGCGATGCCCGTTTGTCTCTTCGGGTGTGTTACAGAGACCCCTGCAACCCTGCATAATAGAAATGTCGCGCTTTGGCGTCTCGCCGATGTGAGCCTAAAACTAACGGCCTGTTCAGTTAAGCAAGCAAGCAACGAGCAAAAAGATGCCAAGAAGGCGAAACAACCTACTCCCACGCCCAACGTTGACTTATGACGTTGTAGCGACAACGAAAGCGTCACTTGTTAAACAACGTTTCTTCATTTCTTTCTTTCTTTCAGCTGAAGGCTTGGAGAATGGAATGTGCGGTGGAAAAATAAAAGAAAAAGAAGAGTGCATGAATGATTAAAGCACCCACAACAAAATGGAAACTACAAAATTCAAAACCGTGCGGATATAGGCATTGCAGTGGGCAAATTTTGTTACTAATGATGGATTACGAAAACTGTCATACTACGCAAGCAGAAGAGAAGATTGATCCGTCGAAATTAAATAGTCTCTAATGAGGGACCTCACGATATTCATTAAGAAGCAGGAAACTCTTTTTTTATAATTTCACAACGGAATCAATAAATTTAGCTTAGCGCAGGGTGCTTGTGCGCTGTGGTGCGAGGAAATGTACGAAAAAGGATGCTGGATCGAAGGAAATCTGAGAACAGTAAGATAACTGTGAGCTTTATTATTTCGGGAACTGAAGAGAGGTCTTGTATGCTGCCCAGGGCAGCTCCCATCATTTACAGCAGGTACGAATATCTCGGAACTGACCGATGTCTTGAATCCATGCTCCGAAATAACGTAACGCTACAGCAGCGGCAGCTGCAGATGGGGCTAGCCAATCAGAAGCCCGGTCGCACGAACGTGTCGCCCACACGTGACTGCATCGCCTGCTTGGTCTCTAGCACACCACCACACCACTGAGCTTCGCTGCAGGCTTCGCATCTTGCACGCCAGTAACGCGTCTTTTCTTCTTTTTTTTTGAGGGGGGGGGCGATTCCCTTCAGCTCGTTTTCATATCCTAAAGTGCGCATTAGGGAAACTTCCGGTCGCTTTCCCATGCAGGAGGGTCACGTGATTTGAGCAGAGACGTCACATACGAAGCCATTGGTAGAGTGACACGTCGCAGTCGGTTCTGGTATGGCAGCCGCAGTAGTGATGGTGGCAAATTAGAACCGCGAAGCGGCACGGTGTAGGTTACTGGCGCCCCAGTGACACGGGCCAATCACTGACACTGGCAAAAGAGCGATACTTATGCAATGCCAGGCATAACCTTCTCTCTCATTCAAATTTTAAGGCGGTGGTATGACATGCACACCTGAAGTTTCTGCGCAGGTCACGTGACACTCCCGCATCGGACTGCAACCGGAAGTTCCGCTACTGCACTGTATAGGATATGGAAACAAGCTTTCCTTCAAGATACTTTCTCTATGCTTCCGACGCCCACGCAGAGTATACACGGCGCTCAATATTGAACTAAAGGCTCGTGTATGCGACTACGATGATATACCACCTTGATACCGACGACGCCCTTTCTACCTTGTTGATCCGTAAATATTAAAAATGTGTCTACGCTACCGGCTGCATTATTCACCCTCAACGTTCTTTCCGGTCATTCTGCGAGTGCTGTCAGATTGGCTATATATAGGCGTGGGACGTCTACATGCGACGACACTGTCAACACTCGTTTCGCAAAAGCTGTGGGTGACGGTGTCACCGTCTCTGGGAGTCGTAAAGACGGTATCGCTGCCACCAATGAATGACATATATATGTAACGCAGGAGACATGCAGGTGTACGAAGCTACATGTTTATCGGGCACTTCGTCTTCGTCCTTCACCACTGTATCTCGATAGCACTACATCGTTCTCGGGCGGTTGCTTTTTAAACTTCGATAGCTTACATATAGGCGTAGTAAAACACAGTGTCAAAGATACACGAACAAACAACAAACTTGACACGTGCAGAAAGGCTAGCAGCGAGCGATGAAATGGTCTAATTCGATGGAGGCACAATGCTAGAGGCCCGTGTACTATGCGATGTCAGCGCGCGTTAAATAACTTGAATTATCCAGAGCCCTCCACTACGGTGCCTCTCATAGTCGCTTTGGGACGTTGAACCCCATTAGATGACCACCAAATGACCCCCACATGGCCTACTAGGACAGTTCAAGGATCAAGAAACGCCAAGAGAGCTTGCTAGCCAAGGCCGCCTATTAAGCTTCCGCAGCGCGATCGAAGATCGCGGCGAGCCTTCGAGCACTTAGCTGCGACGTGCGGCCGCGCCAAATCAACGCAATAGAATCAGTTCAGAACCGTGCAGCTCGCTTCATTCATTCTTCGTATTCATACGACATCAGCGTTACGTCACTAAAAGCATTATCCAATCTTCCATCGCTCGCTGTGCGTCGGCGCATTTCTTCACTTTGTCTCTACCATAAATTCTTTCACAGTTCCCATCTGCATGAACCATGTTACATCAAACCCGCAGCGCGTATATCGCTCAGGACAAGCCACCCACTGCAGGTTTCACTAATGCGTGCTCGAACATCAACATTTTCAGCATCATTTTTTCTCCGCACGGCAAAAGACTGGAACGACCTCCCTCCTGCCATTGTCGACATAACATGTCCATCTTTATTTGCACAACACGTAACTGACCATATTCTGTCAAGTAGCCTCCGAGTATGATTTTGTTTTCAATAAAGTTTAAGTGTGTTAATTTATATGTATGTTTTGTAAAAATACGAAGAAATGTACAGAATTGTAACCCATGTATTACTTAATATATTTGTTATGTGAACATGTTTATCCCACCCCTTATGTAATACCCCCCGGGGGTCTTTAAGGAAAATAAACTGACTGACTGACTGATGTGCATTACTTATAGTATAGTGCCATGCGGACACCACCCATAGGCGTGCGCAGGGTTCTCCATTAGGGGGGTGTCACCGCATCCCCCTCCCCCCCCCCACCACTGTCATTTAGTCGAGTCCGAAATAAAACAAGCTTCGCAATAGATGCAACAATTAAAATTAAGCAATGATGCGCTGCTCGAAACGGCCAGCCTGGTAAAGATGGGAAGTAAATCGTTCTTGGAATGCAACATTACAGGTCCTGGGGGCCCTTATCGTCAAAAACCTGCAGGGCCATAACCCTTCACTTTAAACAATGACAAGACAGGCCCGAATGAGTAAATATATTGGACTGACTTGGAATTAGAAACACTACATGAGTATGTGAGTGAGTAAGTGAGCGAGCTTTTCCTTTGGACTGGCTCATAGACAGCGAGCGCACCCTTGCCACCCCGTAACCGAAGCTCTGCATTTGTGCTTCTTTTCATCTCACGTCGAAAGACAGCGGTCCATTTTAAATCTGGCGGCCTCGCCGAAGCATAGCAACTGTGGTGCCATCTAGACACGGCACAAAAAACTATGCCCGCGAATAACTGGCGGGAGCGTTCGAAAGTGAGGCGCAGTTGCTAAATTACTTCAACGGGAAAAGGGACGCATTTCAAGCGATATACCAACAGCGTACGTTATCTCGCAAAATAGTCTACCGACTACCGAGTGTCTCGGGTTTGAGCAGAGCAACTGAATAGGATTGATGCAGGTTACCAGGCGTCCAGGATTCGTTCGCTGGATGCAGTGCCCCGCAGCAAGGTCACCAAGAAAAGGACACCTTGCTGTAAGAAACGCCGCATTAAATAAGGGTGGGGTGGGGGTACGGGGTGCCGGAACATTAGAGTTGCTTAATGTCCAGCGAAAGCACCTCCAAATGTTGGTAGTCGCCACTTCAGGCACTTGCGTTTCACATTGCGTTTTTCACCCAGTTTTAGCTTTCATTGCTCAACTTGACAGAAAACGCTAGATTTTAAATTTAAGGCTTAGTGTTTCATCCCCACCCAGACCCTTACAATCACTGGAATTACCATTGTCTGTCCAGTGTTCACGATAACCATTGCCGCGTACAAGTTACGCAACAGTACACAGCTGCAGAATACACAAATCGCAATTAAGACCAGTCAGCCATTTAATCAGTCAACCAAGGCTTCCTGGTGGTGGGTTTATTTTTTACATTAGTACATATCAGAGGCACTAAGACAATTATCGACATCTGATATTTGTATCACTTAATATCCGAAAGTACACAAGATATAAGAACAAATGAAATAAATCACAAGTAACAACCTCTAGGCTTTCGTAACGTACGCAATATGGTATACTACATTCCAAGGTACAGTCATATACCAGAGTGACCAGCTCGATTCATGATAGAACCCGTGGAACAGTTTAAGGCCATCTGAGCTCCTAAGAACTACATTCCAGGCTCCACGAGCCTTAGCCACGAGCCGGCGGTCATCATTTCGTTTGCAATTCTGCATGGCCAGAAATACAAAAAATAATTTATCATCGGTCAGATATCTGCCACTGGGAAGTCGTAGGTCCCAAGCCTGGGCGAAGGTTCGTCGCAGCGCCCCCCCCCCCCCCTACTAAGTCAAAGCATGGGGCAGACATTGCGCCCCCCCCCTCCCTTCCCTGCTCCCCCTCGTGCGCACGCCTATGCTTGCAGTTTCCCTCGGTTGAACTAATGACGTCGGGAATATCGACAAGGTTAGCAGCAGAGGCGTGCGCGCGAATGGAGGGGGGGGGGCAAAGTCTGCCCCATACATTGACTAGTTAGATAGGGGGCGCCGCGATGAACCTTCCCCCCCCCCCCCCCCATTGAAGGGCACGCCTATGGCTAGCAGATTGCACCTCCTGTTGCGGGCCATGCCTCGCTCTCAGCAGGTCGGTTGTGGGATGCATGCCGATTCGTGTGCTTTTACTGGGGATTCGTTGCCTACCCAAGACTCTAGCATGTCGTCCACGGAGAGCAGACTGGACTTCCGGTGTCGAGCCCTTAGTGCCGTACTCGTCAGCTTTTCTCGGCTGGTGGGACACGTCCGGCGCGCCTCGGCTTCGCGAGTTTTCTGTGCATGTTTCGAAGTACTGCTCCCGTGGACACATCTACGAGCTGCCTTTTGATTGTCGGCTTCTGTCCAGGAAGGCTCCAGCCTCCTCATAAGTCGCAGGAAGGCCGGCATCTGTAGATGTCTTGGCCTCGCGCAACTTTGGGACCGCCCTTCGCTGTTGGTCCCAAAGACAAGATGCTGTGGGTCGCTTGAACAAGCATGGAAAGTTCCTCACGTGACTCGAAATGGGTACGCTCTGTCGACGTTGTTTTCGTGTGCTCCGCGTCGCCCTGCTCACGAACTTCCACTGAACTGGTTGTCGATGTGTATCTCTCAGCGAAAAGCCTTCGATTCCCATATCTGTGACGTAGTCCAGTGAGGATGTCAGCATTACGCTTCCCGTTTCCTCATTACGGTTGTGCTTCCGCTCTGCAACCTGCTTGGCTCTTCTTACTCTTCTTTACCAGATGTGTCCAAACGAGAGGTTAACACATTACGATCGAAGACCTTTAAAACTAGCACGCTCCCTTTTCCCTGATAGGATTAAATCTGCTCTCCCTGCCCAACAACCCCCTATAGATTTCCATATCTAGGCAATATGTCGAAAAAATTAACGCTAATTACGTTGACCAACCTGACAAGGCGAGTCGAAACAGTTCGGACGAATCACGCCGCTGACAATTCAAAGCAGGCTCTGCTGTAATCAGGGACACTTAACGTAACTCCTCGACCAGCATATAACATGTGTGGGGTCTTTTTTCCAAAGTTTCAAGCGCTGGCGTGGTTCTGTGGCAGAATGCTTGACTGCCACGCACAGCGCCTGGTTTCAATTATACGTGCGTGTATACGCACAAGCTTTAAAGTTTTCGGAGAGTAGCCTGGTCGCGTGTTCGTTCTTCACGTCTCTGTTCCGTTTTGCTAGTAATTATGTCTTATTCTCGATGCCAGCAAGCTCAAACTTGTGCCTTAGCTGCAGTGCCCCTATAGATTTCCATATCATCTAGGCAATATGTCTGCGAGTATAGGCGGTTGGCGAAAAATTAACGCTAATAACGTTGACCAACCTGACAAGGCGAGCCGAAACAGTTTGGACGAATCACGCCGCTGAAAATTCAAAGCATGCGCACAGCGAGCGTGAAGGGCGAATGATTCAATACAGTATATTCTTTAACAATGTTATTATTATTTATTTCACGATAACGAGTTGGTTGGTGGAAAAGAAATTGAAGCTCGAAGTTCAGCTTTTGAATTTGGCGCCGTAACCAGTACGCCAGTGTGACTTCATGAGTTTAAAAGCATTTTTGCCTATCTGGGCTGCTTTGGCTCAGTAAATGTTCCCGAAACATCCAATGTGTAGTCCTTTTTGCTTCCTTAGAACACAGGGTAGTTCATTTTCACCGATAAATAACTACTTCAGAAGTCAGCGGCATTTCTTCCTCAAGGGCGCATGCACACAAGCCTGCCCCAATGGGAGCGCATTCCTGACTGGCGCCATGAGCCAGACGGCCGGTAACCCCTCCTTCAGGAGCATTGCCGAGTGCAGAAACGGGACTATTTTTTCAGTCGCGAAGACGATCACCAGCCGCGCTTCGATCATCTGGGCGGGGCCTCTCCGGGTTTAAGTTGTATCCAGATTCCTATGAAATTTGAGAAACCACAGAGGCGATTGGACGCCACGCTTCGCTCATCTGGGCATGGCCTGGCTTAGACCAATCGACGAGCTCAGTGCTACCTAATCTCGCCGATCGCCGAGTTTGCGTCACTGCGCGTACGAGGAGGATTGGTCAGGCGTAGGAAAGAGGCGCGGGAATTGTTTTTCGAAATGAAGGGTCTGCGCTGCGCGCAGCGCTGTAATATTCGGAAAACGTGATCGCCGCGGTCTACTGTACGAATTAGCGAGCTTGTTTGGGGGGTGTAAAAAAAAAGTCGCAGCCTGTTTACGGGCCCTTTTAAGTAGTTGTATCCAGATGTCTTTAAAATCCATGATGCCAGAGAGAGCTTGTGTGTAAACTTATAGTGTGCATTCAATAATTCACCATTTCATTATTTCGATCCGATTATTCCCATAACTCAACTGTTATTGCCATGAAATTGCATGGTAATAACCTTCAACGCATTTCATCACGTCACATATCTCACCTTTGATTTTTTCACAGATTTACTGCTACACCACAAAGCAACTTGAACCTCAGCCATCACACCAGCCCGTCACCCTTCTAGTCACCTCAACATCAGCCAAAGTGTGCCCTCCTGTAATGCAATTTTCTGCGGAGTCATCATTCTCTATGAGGACTTCAAATGAATTGGATTGGTCCTCCCAACGGTTTTGTGCACCATTCCATCACTGACTGATTCAAGCATGCCAGAGAAAGCATTTTCTACAAATAATTGTGCCCACTCAAACTTGTAAAACCCCTTCTCTGGGGTACATTACTGAGGTAATGAAAATAAATAAAAAAAATAACAGTGTTCACTAATAATGGTCAAAAAGAAAGAGAGTGTCTCATAACCTTTGATACAATACACCACACAAGGGTCAGTACTCAACCTTGTATCCTCCCTCTGAAGAGGACTAGATTAACATAGTCATTGGCAACGTGGGAGGCACAGCCATTGGTAGAAGAGCCCGACTGAGGGCCAGACTGTAGAAGTCATTGGCAACGTGGGAGGCACAGCCATTGGTAGAAGAGCCCGACTGAGGGCCAGACTGTAGAAGAGGTCTGTAGATACATACCCTGCTGTTATAAGTTTTAGGCAAAAGGCAATGAGAAAGGACATTCTGATTGGTAAACAGCCATTTCAGCTGTGGGCCCAACCTTTGTCAGAGTGAAACATCAAGATTGACAATTGTTGACGCATAAATTGGTGGCTGCCATAGACTGAACAATGCTAGGCCAATGCAATCTGTACAGGCGAAAATGCAGTGTATTTTTGTGAGGCCCGGCTGCATAAAGATGTATAACAAAAAGAAAATGATAGTACATGTTATGACTGCACTCAGAGATTTGCATACTCAAAGTAGAGTATGCAAAAAAAAAATTCAATGTCAGGCACCATATTCTAAGCCATTATAAAATGCCCCCACCTCCCCGAAGGGAATCGTGAGGAAATGCGAATGCATTTCTTGCGCCGAGAGTACACGGCGTAATTTTAATGGCGTAAATTAATGACGCCGTCAGACATTCGCCTTCACCGACTTCTGCCATCGCCTTGAGAGGCGCCCAGCCAGCGAACGGTCGAGAGTGAGGCGCGCGCTTCACTCCAGCGGACGGGAGATTGGGGCACAGGGAGGAGAGAGAGCGAACGGCGAGAGGAGCGGCGAAGCACTGCACCTACCCTCTCTCCACACACGCGGGAGCTCCGCCGAGCTCCCGCGATGCGAGCGCCCTCACACGCCAGAGCGCGCTCCTCCTCTCCACTCACTCTCTGCTGCTCCGCCCGCACCACCTGCTCCGGTTGCTAGGGGCGAGGATAAGAGCGCGCGCCCGCAGCTGTTGCTATGGGAGAGGGAATGAGAGCGGAGAGATAACACCTGCCGGCGCGCGGACACCGACGCCTGACATAGCCCGACTAAGAAATGCATTCGCATTTAAAAAAAAAGACATGCAGTTGTATCGTGTACTGATGTCACTTTATATCGTATAATATACTACAGCCACCAGTTTATGAACTACTCTAGGGCTTCACGCATCCCTCCAACAAAGGTTAAGCTCACGGTTGAAGTGTCAGTTTACAAGTGAAATCTTTCTCAGTTGTTCTTACATCTCTATTTTTTTCACACTTTCAGGATCTGACAAACACCTCGCTTTCAACACACACACACACACACACACACGCACACATGGCAAAGGCTCATCCACCAGCCGAAAAGCAAGTAAAAAGACGTATTCTCTCATGCCCGTGGCCATCTCCGTACTTGCAATTTGACTCCAATGCTTAAACAAGAATGTTCAATATCAATGCAATGCATCACACATGCATCTTACTGCCAGAGCAACAGGATTAAACTCCAGGAAAAAGGACATAATTAAGCTATGAGCACACACCACACCTACCCATCTGCAAACTTCCGTTCTGTAAAAAATTCAGCAGACGTGCAGTGGCTAAAGGGGAAATAGTATGCATCGTTAGAACATGCTTTGAGGGACATATATGTAGTTTATTAATGATTTATTTATTTATTTATTTATTTATTTATTTGTAAATACTGCCAATCCCAAAGGGATCATAGCAGGAGGGCATATACAGTAGTTGAATACAAAGTGACACAAATTGTTGATACCATGGAAACAACAAATAATTACAAAGAAAGTGCAACATAAGAGCGATAGTGTATATGACTATGAAGAAAATAGGCTCGCATAATAAGACCATAGTCAAGGGAAGGGAAAAAAAAAGAACCATGGAAAAAGAAGAAATTAAAAACATTTTGAGACCATGGTGTAAGCATTTTAACATAGTAGAGCTATAGTGCGAGGCGACAAATGCATCCTGTGGGGCTTCAGGTATTGGAAAGAAAACAAAGTAAGAGCAGAAAATGCATTAAGGAAAAAAAACAGGTGACAGGTGCAGTTTCATACATCAATAGGAGGGGGGAAAAACAGAACTATCTAACAGGGTTCAAGGTTCGCTTTCAAGTGCAGTTAAGAACTGTGTTAGTGATGTGCTTTCTATGATTTGTAGGGAAAGGTTATTCCATTCTCTTATGGTCAATGGAAAAAATGAATTTTTGAAACAGGCGGTATGGGAGGTGTATTCAGTGAGCATCTGCGTATGGTTATGTCTTGTAGGGCGTGTTTGTAAGCTTGTGATGAAGTTTGTGGCATCAATATTTACTTTGTTATGCGTAAGTAAGTACATAAATTTCAGTCTTATTTCAATTATTTATAAATTTCAGTTATTTTTATATGTGGCACGCAATCAACAACAGCAAATCTGGAGCAGAGATTGACAAGCTATGCCTTGCTTTTAGATCCCAGTGGCGTTTTAGAGGCTGTGCTGTTGACAATTTCGTGTGCTTCAGAAACATGTCTCAATAAACCTGCTCAAAGGAAATACCCCTCTAAACTCATTGATACCATCATAAAAATAATGCAGTATGTCTGAACAAGTGAAAAGCCGCCACATAACCCAGCAGTTCGCCTGGCTACCCAATACACCTGAAACTTCGTCATGCCAGCCACCCAACTATGACATCATTCAATTTGTCCGTTGGAGGATTGAGGCTACCTGTTCTGCACCACTTTCCATCAGACACATAACTGCCATTGGTATCCGTGATACAGGATGTAGTCAGGCAAAAAGTGTCGAAGTTTGGACTCCAATTTGTGCGCCCAGCAAGTCGTGAGGCTTGGCCATATTCTAAAGCTATTGCTTGACAAACCCCAACCTCTCCGATGACCTCTTGCAGTGAATCAGAATGAAGATTGCTCAACGATGAGCCCATATGCTTCCACTGTCACCAGATCAGAGACATTCCTTGTTGTCGTCTCCAGTGGAGTTACTCAAATCGGCACACCTTCCCTACCTACATGAATCCTGCCAGTTCCAAATGTTAGGCACCTGCTGCCCCTACTTATTACTCTTTGGCCTCCTACAAGCCTCTTACCTCTAATTCCACTACCCCTGTCAGCCTCTAGTTCTGGCCCCTGTTGCCTGAACACCGTGAATGCCACTCCCCTTAGCCTCACTGCTTTTCCTCTCCGACATTCCCTGGACGCCATAAGTCTCCTCGCCATACAAGTCAAAGATGGTACCGTCACTGTTATATATACTAGAGCAAACCCATCCGTCATGAGTGCCACATTATGGCACCGCCTAAAGAAGTCTCTGATGCACTCTACGATGCCAACCATGCATTTGCAGATGGTGAAACTTTCAAACTGATAGGAATATGCCGCCCGCAAAGCATCGACAGTTGTCACACTGCCATCTTTTTTACCAACCTTGCTCATTGCTTGCATGACCTGACACTTGGCTTTGACGTTCTTTTGGGGCAATCTACCTTAACCCTTTCAGCCCTGGAATTTTTATTTTGGTCGGGGACTTTTTTTGTGCATGTTTTCCTAATAGTCATGACATCAGAGGACCACGAACGAAAAATTGAGCCAGTGGTGCAAGTATTAATGGATTTATAGACATGACATCAAATTAGGTCATCAGGGCTCAGCGGTTGTGAAATGAGAAAAATGGCATTTTTTTTTCTGCTATTCACTAGAGTACACAAAATGTGAGCCACGTCTCATTTTTCTGTGTGATACTTATTGAAAACAGCTTCGTACGTCGTCCCGAAAATGACGCCTACCCGCCTGAGCTGACCCGCCTCGGCATCACCCATGACTTTGGTCAAGCTTCTTCTTCTTTGTGGCTCCCAGCTCTGCAAGCAGGCCGCAATTTTGGTGTCAATCGCAGTGGGGATCATTGAAAAGTATTCCCCCAAGAACGAGCAGTTTTGGTTGTCATTTCCGAGGTGCTAGGGAAATGTTGTGTGATGGTGTCAATTGACACCGCCAGGGCCGAAAGGGTTAACTGATTGCTGCAGTGGCACAATCCTCGTTGACCTTTCTCTTCTACTGAATGCCCAAGAAACGTCCACCAGTCATCTAAGCCTCACAACTTTTGTTCGTGCACTACCTCAAGCCTTCACTTATGGTTGTTTGTCATCTATCACTTCTATTATTTACAATGACTACTTTGCCACTACATTGTCACTCTTATTACTCGCATCCAAAAAAAAAAAAAGAAGATCAGGGGAAGATGGAAGCTTGAAGACATGAAAAATTCATGATCACAGGGTGTCGCTGGAGCTGATGTTTGGACAAGCGGACTCGTATTCTTCAAGGCTGCAACTGCTTTCCTTAGCTCGTGTGTGTATATGCTTCGTACCATCTCCTCCAACCCAAACAAAAGAGGAAGAAAGGGCAACTGCGAAAGAGGGGGTGGGGTGGGGGAGAAAGGAGGAATTGGCATGCCGAATTGGGTGTGTCCAAAGGAGACAGGAGACAGTCAGTGAAAAAGGAAGCATGGGGTGGTGGTGGGGTATTCGTGTCGAAGGCTGGAAAGGGAGGTAGGTGTTTCGCTGAATTATGGTTGCCTGACAATGATATGCCAATTTGCTGATTATGTTGATTTGCCTGTATGCATCAGTTGCATGCTCCTCGCATGCAACCGATACACAACTGATATGCACCTCCCTGACAACTTTTGCTTGACCAGCTCACTGCTATAAAAGGCTGCAACGTTAACATCATTGCCACAACTCTGATTACTCTGCTTACTGTGAATAAAGTACTATGACTATTACTACTACAACTACTGCCGATCAAATTGAAGTTTCACGGTCACCAGCTTCTGACAGCATTTTTCAAAACATGGTTGGATCAGACATTTTTGCCTGACCAGCCCAATTCCATGTGCCACATTTTGACTTCCTACAGGCACTCAGCAATGCAATTTTCGAGATGCGACAGTAACGCCGGAACACACAGCCTATCGAA
This sequence comes from Rhipicephalus sanguineus, assembly GCF_013339695.2. Taxonomy (NCBI): domain Eukaryota; kingdom Metazoa; phylum Arthropoda; class Arachnida; order Ixodida; family Ixodidae; genus Rhipicephalus; species Rhipicephalus sanguineus. The sequence goes on along the minus strand of NC_051178.1, from coordinate 144,294,634 downwards.
TAGAACAGCGAAATAGCGCCCGACAATGCACTTTTTGGAGGGTCACGCACATTTACAATGCCCCAGGGGGATTATGGCTGCACCCATGGAGCCTTTGTTGAAAAGGTGCACAGAATGAAGACACTTGAGTGTATTCATGTGTTTTGTGAACGTCTAGTTTTCTTGGTATCCCTAGC
>NC_051178.1:144215589-144294358 GCF_013339695.2 Rhipicephalus sanguineus | reverse complement strand
TAGTTTTCTTGGTATCCCTAGCAGCTGATGCTGGTGACACTCAGGCAGCATACAAGAGCTCCGTCACGCCCTCTGGTCAGCGACGGGTGCCTATGGTAACACTTTTTTTATATTCATAGTCGCTTCTTGGGCCAAATTTCGATTGTCATCGCATTAATGAATAAGAAAGACAGTTACTGGTGCTTTTACATTATCGCTGCCTCAACAAGGTCACAAAAGAATTGGTAGCCTCTTCCAGGTATTGATGATGCTCTCGACCATTTCAGTGGTGCCACCTGCTTTTCATATCTGGGCCTTCGATTTGGCTACTAAAAAATTTCTGTGGACAATACAGATTGAAAGAAGACTGTTCTCATAACGTGCGACAGTCTTTACCAATTCGAGATCATGTCTTTCAATCTATGCAATGCACCAATGGCCTTTGAGATAATGATGAACACACTGCTTTAGGGATTTAAATACCTAGTCCATGTGTCTATATGATAACCTTTACACTCATTTTTGTGACACAGCTTGAGCCTCTCTCAACCATTCTGAACTTCAGCTAAATTACACCCTGTGTTGCTTTGCTCTGCGTCAAATTACTGTGCTTGGCCACCTCATTTTTGCTTCCAATGTCCAACCAAACATGGATGAAGTATGTGCTGTCACGAACTTCCCCGTTTTGAGCTCTGTCCGTGATGTTTGTAATTTCGAAAGGCTATGCTCCTACTTTCACCATTTCATGAAAGACATTGCAGTCTTTGCAAATCTGCTCGCTGACCTCCTAAAGCAAGACGTGCTCCTTTGTTGAGGGTTTCTGCAGGCAGATGATTTCCGTCAGCTAATCACCACTAAAAAGACTATACTCATTCCCACCTATTTCGACCCAGCTTCCCCTACAGAAGTGAGCCCGGACACTAGGGCCATGTCATCACTGCAGTCTGGGCCCATCACTAACAAGGTATGAATCACTTCACTGCATATGCAAGCAGTTTCCTATCAAAATTGGAAAGCAACTACGGTACTCCATTTCAAAACAAGTGCCCTGCCCTTGTCTGGGCAGCTGCAATATTCCGTCCCTACTTGCACAGCTAGCCTTTTTGTGTTGTCACTGACCACCACGTCCCCTGCTGACTTCCATTACTGAAAGATCCTACTTTGGGCATTGTGCCTTCAGGATTATTCTTACTCACTTGTGTAAAAGTCTGGCCACCAGCATTTGGATGCCATATGCTTGTTTCGCTACTCTGTCCACCAACCTGACGCCTCGAATATTGAGCCGAACGCATCCGTCCTCTCCACATCTCAGTTCCTCAATATTGGTGATGAATAATGCCATGATGCTTGCTTGCAATCGCTCACTGACCATCTCAGATCTTCACGTAATGTGGCATTACTGCACATATTAGTCCTCTTACATGGTGCACTACATAGGTGTAATGTTCAGCCCAATGGTCCTGGGATGCTTTTCGTAAGCATCTGTGTTCCACTATTGTTCATCAACTTCGCAACAAATCAACCACTGGGCACCTCAACACGTCTTGCACATCTGGCCATGTCCGGTGCTGCTCCTTCCAGCATAGTCTTGCTCTCTCTATATGCTGTTATGTGGCTGCTTGTGAGAAATTCCAATGTCGGAAATGACTTGCCGTGCTTCCTGCTCTTTCGTGCTGGTTGGAGAAAGTCCAAACCACTCTTTCGTGTTGGTTTGAACTTTCTCGGCTCTTCTCCTGAATCAGCATCCAGCAACAAATGGGTTGCTGTGGCCAATTATTATTCCACCAGATATGCTAACACTCGAGCACTTCCAACCAGCTCTGCTACTGCCTTTGCCAGTTTTCTGCTACAAAACATGATTATAAATCACGAGACCCCCCACTAATTGCTCACACGTTTTTGTCATAGGTAATCGACGACACCTTCCACTGCTCCTCAACGCAGCACAAGTTCATCCCTTCCCATCACTCCCAAAAAAACTCGCACTTTACAAACATGCACTTTAAAAACGTGCACTTTAAGCACTCCACCCACCGAGTGCTTAAAGTGCACCCTCATGGACGTGCCATTGATGTATTTTGATGAAACAGTGTGTTACTAAACAAAGGATGAGAAAAAGAGTGCACAGGACATGTATGTGCACAGGACGGCAGACTTTCGAAAAAAAAAAAAAAAGTGTTGCATTCATGGATATATATTTTAAGTGTTCTTTCGCTCCCTTTCACCTCCCACCAGTGGCATAGCCAGGGGAGGGGGGGGCACACCGGGCCCGTGCAATTTTTTTTTGCCATGGCATACACAGCACAAAATGGCACTCGACCATATCTGCCTGCCCTGCCCCCACTTCAGATCATGGAGGTGCCCCCCCCCCCCCCCCCCCCCGAAAAAAATTTCTGCCTATGCCCCTGCCTCCCGCCAAACGCGCTGTGCCATACTCCCTCATGGGTTGCAAAAACGTGCCTCCCCCCTTTCCTTAAACCACTGCTACTACTAACGTAGTAACGTTTCTGTACTTTATGTGCTAGACAGTAAAACAGCCTGGTAGCCTCCAGAAATCAGAGCAACACTTCTGTGGCCTTTTGTAGCAGCAATAGGGGAGGCCATAGTCCCAAGGTCTTGTGCACTACGAAGCTTTTTCGTTTAGCTGATGTAGAGTTGTGCTGAGAACAGTGACACAAGAAGTTTTCAACAGTCTCCTCAACAATGTAGTCATTGAACACAGTGCTATTGGCCATTAAAATCACAAATGAATATGCATTAGTGAATGGAACACCCTAGTGAATACCAAACGGCACGGTATCCTCACATAGAGAGTGACAAGGTAAAGGCTGAAGTTGCCACAATGAGTACAGAGAATGCAAGTGATAGCAAACGAACTCAAGTTTGTGCCACTTCTGCAACGTCGTACGGTGTGCTACCTTGCTTACCACATTCCACTGTGACTCAAAAGAAATGTACAGCATCTCAGCTTGCAGACGTCACAAGAGCGACTTTCTGAACTTCAAGCCAGCATACGAGCAGTGGGATGTGCAATATGTACCTGCTAAGCAATAATGCTAGCTGCTGCTAGTGAAATGCTTGGAATCTATGGCTTGCCACATGTGTGTTTATTGTTGCAATTTTCCTTACCAGGTATGGGCGTTGCAAACAAAGAAGTGTGGCACGTAGATCAAGCAGTGGTAATCATGTGTGCAAAGTATGAAATGACTGCATGGCTTAAAAATGGTTGAAATTTCCTACAGAGGCTCATGTTCATTTCCTCTCGAAGGGAGGAGCTGCATCAGTTGTTCCTCCCCTCCTTACCTTGTTCTGGCTAACCTCTGCTGCCAATGGATTAGCAGTAACTTCTAGAGAAAGCAGGTTGCTGAGGTTTTATATTTTTAAGCTGCATGTTGGGCTATGAGGAATGGAATTGGAAAGAACCACTGGCAGCCGAATTTTTGTTTGCGACTTTCGTGCTTCTTAAGTAGGTCTGTGTCTGATAATTATGAAATTGAATCATAAATGCCCAAATGTAACCATAACAAAAGCTATAATCATTAATTATGATCAACTTTGGCATAGCTTCAAAAAACCCAATGAAAATCATAACAAACTGGTTCCACATCATAGTGGAGCGATAACATCAATGCGTTCAAGTGCCATAAGACCTCAAACAATACTGATGCTGACAGCGTGCTTCTTCAACCAAGGTCACGCATGTGGATTAGAATGAAACGACGTGGATGCTGGGGTATCAGTTAGGATGTGACACACCAGGCACTTGCCCCTCCGAAAATTTGTCTTGCTAGCATAAAACAGCACATGACACACCTGCCTGCCCAGCTCGAACTTCACAACCAAGGGTACGTCTCATCAAAAAAAAATGTTATTTGCAGAAATTTGCGCCCCCTTCTTCGATGCGCCCGCATTCAAGCCGTTTCCAGCAGCGACAACATGCGACATCGACGACAAGGCTGCGTGGCTCCTTCCAACGCTGTTTGACGCAAGGAGCAAGGGTCACGGGTTTGTGACGTCGACGGATCCGACCCCTATAAAGAAAGCATCGCAAGACGGACTTGCCAGTGGGCACGGCGAAGACGCTGGGCGCAGATCACTGACCATGCGACTCGTTCTTCTTGTACAGGCTTTGTACCTGTCATCCGCCCCCTTCTTCGATGCGCCCGCATTCAAGCCGTTTCCAGCAGCGACAACATGCGACATCGACGACAAGGCTGAGTGGCTCCTTCCAACGCTGTTTGACCCAAGGAGCAAGGGTCACGGGTTTGTGACGTCGACGGATCCGACCCCTATAAAGAAAGCATCGCAAGACGGACTTGCCAGTGGGCACGGCGAAAACGCTGGGCGCAGATCACTGACCATGCGACTCGTTCTTCTTGTACAGATTAGTTACAATAGCACGATACGCAGTGATGACAGATACCTGATTGTATTGCCGTGCCCACGTGTGTGCTTGAGTATTGCTTATGAGTGCCTAATTTCTTGCCAGCTCTTACTTTGTGGTGATGTCGAAGAGAATCCGGGCCCCTCCGTAGAGGAAATGTTTCAATCGTTAGTCAGTGGCCAACAGGCAATTAGAGAAGACATCGCTTCCTTGAAACAGCGACTCGAATCCACAGAGAAAGCTGTACACGGCTTTGAAAAGCGTCTAAACAACTTGGAATGTAGCATGGTTAACTTAAAAGCGAGAAATTGTGAACACGAAGAGGTAAATGCGGCTGTGGATGCAGTGCAGAAATTGCTTAAAGTTCACCAGGAAAAACTTGTCGATCTGGAAAACCGCAGCTGCCGTTTGAATTTGATTGTTTTCGGAATTCCGGACGAGCCGAATGAAACCGAGGCGAAGCTAAGGGATAAGGTTGTACGCGACGTTTTTCGTGATAAACTAGGGATAAATTGTACATCTGTGGCGCGAATTCACCAACTCGGAAAAACAACCTCAGGAAGGCCGGTCATTACGTTCTTACAGAATTATTCTGAAAAAGAAGCACTGCTAAAGAACGCACGCAAGCTAAAGGGAACAGGCATATCATTGCAAAATGATTATTGTGCAGACACACTGCGCAGGCGCCGACTTTTGTGGAGCAGTACACAAGACGAAAGAGAAAGCGGTAAAAAAGTCAAGCTCGTTCATGATAAGATTCGCGTCGACGATGCTCTCTACTTTTGGGATGACGCACACGACATGCGGAAACCATTTCCAAAGAAAAAAAAACAGCTCTGAGATACGAACACGACATACAGAATAGCAGTCACAGTATCACCAGTTGCGAGTGCTTTCGCTAAATGCCCAAAGTGTTGTCAATAAAATAGAAAAACTGCATGATACTTTGTTGGTATACGATCCTCATGTGTGCGTTATATGTGAAACTTGGTTGCATGACGGGGTGCGTGACGATGAAATTGTTTCGCCGAACCACCAGTTGTTTAGAAAAGATAGGTGTTCCCGAGGTGGCGGCGTTGCAGTTATTCCAAAAAATAGTGTTGATGTAAGAGAACTAGATCAAATCGATAACCATGAAAGTTTATTTTTGAGTGTCACTGTTCGAGGTGTGCAATTCATATTACGTTCTGTGTATCGAACCCCAAACGCTGATGATCAGTACATGCAGGAATTATATGATCACATTTTGAAGTTTAAAGGAAAAAACTTAATAATTACTGGTGATTTTAATCTCCCACAAATAGATTGGTATCATTGGAGGTATGGACACAGCCTGTCCTCTGACTTACTCATTGATATCATGCTAAACATGAATCTCCAGCAAGTTGTAAATGCACCTACCCGTGGTGGGAATATTCTTGACCTCTTATTTCTTAGTGACATTTTCAATGAAGGAGTTGTCGAAATTGAAAAAGGCATTTCAGATCATCAGGTGATTTCTTTTACGGCATCAATGGGTGTGAGTAATGTCCGGCTACCCCGTGAAAAAACGGAAGTTAGAGATTATCATAAAGCGGATGATGAATCCATTATTGATTATTTAGACCTGCACCTAAATATAGTCGACAGCGATGTAGAGCTTTCTTGGCAAAGGCTTAGGGACACCATTGCTCATTGTATTGAAAAATTTATTCCTTTGAAGAGCGTTAAAAAACCTTTGTCTAACCCTTGGTTAAGCAGAGACATTATCCAAGCTAGGCGCAAACTCAAGAGAATGAAAAAGAAACATAAATCCAAGAGTTCAATGGTCGTAGAATTAAAAAATGAGTTGCTGGCTAAAGTGAAAATGGCGCGAGATAGATTTTTCAATCATACCCTTCCTGATTTTATTGAAAACGCCCCACAGAAATTTTGGCGTTATTTGGGTCAATCAAAAAAAGCCACACAAAAAATAAACATTAATGGTAAAATTACAGAAGACCCCCAAGAAATTGCAGAACATTTCAATGATTACTTCCGGAGTGTGTTCTCTGAACTAGACTGTTATGAACTTTGCAATGAAAGGTCTGTAGTGCACGAGATTACGATTTCTAGAGAAGGTGTTTTGGAAATGCTTCTTAATCTTGACGTACGCAAATCTGCAGGCCCTGATGGGATACCGAATGTTTTTTTACGACGTTATGCGGAACAGATTTGTGTCTTCTTAAGAGAATTTTTCAAATTATGTTTACACTTAGAGGATATTCCATCCGACTGGTGTAAGGCCAGAGTTGTCCCAGTTTATAAAAAGGGAGACTACCTTGCGGTATCCAATTATCGTCCAGTTTCTATTACAAGTACTTGTAGTAAATTATTAGAACACGTTGTAGCAGGTTTTATTCGCCAGTATTTGAGTGATCACAAGGTCCTCTCTCCACAACAACATGGATTTCGAAAGGGGTTATCGACTACAACTCAGCTTGTGTCAGTTGTTCATGAAATCTCCGAGGTACTTGACTCGTCCGGACAAGCTGACATGCTATTTTTCGATTTCAGTAAAGCCTTTGATAAGGTGCCTCACGGAAAATTAATTTACAAGCTTGAGTGCATTGGTCTCCCTTCAAATGTTATATCTTGGATCCAGGCATACCTTCGGCACAGGCAGCAGTTCGTAGAAATTAAGCAATGTTCGTCCGATGCGCGCCACGTAACCTCGGGCGTGCCGCAAGGCAGCGTACTGGGACCACTCTTATTCTTGATCTATATAAATGATATCTCAGAAAACATCCCTCGTGACGTGCATGTGAACTTATTTGCGGATGACTGTGTCATATTTAAAAAAGTAGCCTCGCAAAATGATCACCAAAGCTTGCAGCAGTCAGTCACAGCTATTTCAGAGTGGCGTAGACTTTGGGGAATGGAAATAAATGTACAAAAAACAGTTTTGCTGCGAGTAACACGAAAAAGAGAACCTAGCATATTTTTTTAAGTTCTTAACGACACGATAATAACGGAAGTTGACCAGTACAAATACTTAGGCGTAACATTTAATAACAGATTTACTTGGTCAGATCATATATCTCTTACATGCTCTGCAGCCTTGCGCAAATTGTCGTTTCTGAAAAGAAAACTTAGAAAAGCCCCGGCGAATACAAAACTTTTAGCGTATAACACAATTGTGCGTTCAAAAACTTGAATATGCGGCGGTTGTATGGGACCCACACACCAAAAAAGACATTATGAATTTGGAGCGTGTGCAAAGGAAAGCTGTTAGATTTATTTTCGGAAAATATAAAAGAGAACATTCCCCGTCACTGCTAATGCTTACCAATAAAATAAGTTCACTGGAACATCGCCGTAAACTTAGTCGCCTTCAGTTTCTACACAACATCATAAAAGGGGAAACTGGCCTTCAGTTGCCTCGTTTTTTAGTACCCCTTAAAACACAGTTGACTAGACACAGACACAACTTTTCTCTTACGCCATTATTTGCCAAAACCAAGTCTCACATGAACAGTTTTTTCCCGCGTACCATAACAGAATGGAATTCTCTACCTATTCACGTCATACAATCAAGGAATTTTACAAAAGAATTAGAAAAGCATTTTTCTCAGAATTGAGTATAAATTTGAGCAGTGTTCAAACTGTTCTTGCAATTCCGTCATGAATCGCATGCTCTGTACAGTGCCTTGCTATTGTCTGAAGAGATTTTTCGCGTAGTTTTTCACCTGTGTAAATTTTGTACAAAGCAAGCATTTTGTTCTTTGATGGCTTATAGTATTAGGAGTGTTCTTTTATAAGATAAGATCTTTATGATTTTATCTTTTGATCTTTTTATGTACAGTTTGTTATTCTTTTTGCATTGTCAGTCTTTTGTGAATACCTTGTCATTGTATTGCCCCTCCTGCATGGGCCAGCGTGTTGGCCTGCAGTATCGACAAATAAATAAATAAAAATAAATAAATAAATAAATTCCACTGCCAGAAGGCGCCAGTACTGCCCATGGAGTAGCTCAACAGCAAAGCAAGGGAGGAGACTAGTGGTGCTGTTGTTACGAGCTGCGTTGTTGGCCGACACGGACTCAGGGGGTAGCGTGGAGCTGAGTGGCGGGAATCGTACTGCAGGCCCAGGGACGTCCAGAACAGCAGGAAGCCGAGGCAGAGAGACTGGCGTTGAGGAAAACTTAACAGACGTTTATTACAACATCATAGAGGACAGGATCGTCAGAACGACATCTAGTCCGACCGATCCGTCTCGAGCAGATGCTCTGCTGCTCCTTAAATACGCTTCCTTCCCAATATAGGGAAGCTCCTTAATTGGAAATGTCCAATCACAAACGTCCATGCCTTTGAAGCTCCATAACTAGCAGACGTCCAATCACAAACGTGCATGCCTTTGGATGGTCCGTCCCTTCGACACATTGGTCACCGCCCCCAGGATAGCAATGCCAGGGACCAATGCACTCTCACTCTCTACGTCCGACCAGTTCGGAAGAAAGGGGGGCAATGTCACTTCGGGGAACTGAAAATCCCTTTACGAACAAAGGAACCAGCTTTCACCAAAACCAAGCTCGTTGCAAACACGTGTTCCACGACGGAGACCCGCGCGTAGCTGCCAGCTTCCCGCCGAAGCGCCCAGTTCAGGGAAAAGACGGCAGGTGTAGTGTCAAATCCGTTCTCCGAAATGAGGGGGGGGGGGGGGGGGGTCCAAGAAGCCGGAAGACTCGCTTGAGGACAGCTGGCCCAGGACCCTCGCATCTGCTTTGTAACACTGTGTGCCTCCCTCAAACTTATATCTGTGACATCGACAATACTCACAGAATGGGTGAAATGTCATAGGGAGTCCAAGCAGCCACAAAGATGTCATATTGACGACAATTTCGCAATGTGCTGCCAACTCGGGTGAGCACTTGCACTTACTTTAAAACCGCACTGAAATATGTTCAAGCCTACATTTCCCACTAATACTCTGTGATAGGTCGCTACATACACAGGAGAGTCAATAATAATAATAATTTCCGGGTTTTATGTACCAAACCACGCTCAGATTATGAGTCACGCCGTAGTTGAGGGCTCCAGAAATTTTGACCACCAAGGATTCTTTAAAGGGGTCATGAAGCACCCCTTGGGCTTGGTGAAAAAACACAACCTGCGGAAAGCTGACACGGCTATGAACTGCTCTGCAAAATATTACAGTCGTGCGCGCCGCGTAAAGGCCACAAGCGGAGCGCGAAGTTGCCGTTTCTTCAGGCGCCCTCTTTTCAAACAGAGGCCTGTTCTCACTCTCGTTGGTGGGCGGGGCGTCTGCATGTTGACGTCGCGGAGACATAGCATGCTTATTGGCCGATAGCCGGATGAGATGCGCTTCTTGCCACGGGGTGCCGCCACTTGCCCGCGCCGCACTCCTCAGTCTGCTAACTTTACACGGTAGCCGCACTTGCGCATGCGATTCACAGCGGGAGAGTGATCACGTTTCATGACGCGCGCTGAGGTTACTTCTTACCCCCATGCCATCCCTCCCTGTCTAGCTTCCAGTGCGCTCGTCGGCACGAGAAAAGAGAGAACGCGCTGAGAACGTGCGCCAAACCCACGTAACTCCGCTTATTCTTGACGGATTCGAGAAATTTTTGCGGCAATCGATTCGGGAGGCAGTAAACTCCGATACTAAGGTCATTAGATCATTACTTGGAAAAGTGGTTCATGACCCCTTTAAAGTGCATCTATGATGATATGATGTTTTTAGTGGTGCAAGCGCCAAGTCTGGCCAAAGAGCGCCATGGCTGATAATGTGGTGTTAACAGTGACCAATAAATGTAAGTACATGGGCCTCTAGCATTACGCCTCTGTCGAAACGCAATCGCTGCAGCTGAGATCGAACCCATTACGTTTGGGTCAGTAGTTGAGCAGTGCAGGAGAATCAAACAAAACAAACATCACACATTTGAAATTCTAGCGTAAGTGGTCCTTTAATATTGGCCAGCTACAGTTCTTTTAATGTGCGCTGAAATTCTAGTGCTTGTAAGCGTTTTGATTCTGTACCTGCTGAAATTTGCAGTTATTGAAGCTGAGAACCGCACCTGCACTTTGTTTCCAGCAGGAGAACATCTCAGCTACTGTGCCACTGCAAAAGGCATATGTAGACACAAAGATGAAAAAGAAAAAAAAAAGATTTTGGTAATGAAGCTGCTAACAAGCTTACTGTTTCCTTTCTGCCACATTCTGTTCCTTTTTTTTTTGCCATAAAATGCCCGTATCAAAACTTTTTCAATCGAGATATTGATAGAAAAATACAGCTAAGATTCCAAAGTCAAAACGTAATAAGGCACACATGTTGCCTACACAAAGCAAAGCCGAAACCATAAGACAGTGCACGAAATCGCTTTATATACAATAGAAGAAACTGTACTTCTAAACTAGTAATTACATGCAATGCAATTCAGAACGATAAACAACATTAAGTTGGCAAACTGGGCGAGTTGGTAAGTTTTCATTTTCACACAAAGCACAAGCAGACAGAGACAGCAAAAGAAGACAGGACGAGCGCTTTGTCTACTCACACTTCACGTACACTTACACTGTAACAATGTTACATACAGTGTAAAATTATGGACACCGAAAGAAAGGCTATTCCTTGATCAGATTTCAGTTGTTTCCATGTCGACATGGCTTCATTCTTTCAGAATTCTGATGACGTCAAAGGCTGTGCAAGCAGATCCCCCTTTCTGCTGTTCATGCTCTTTGCAAATGTCATATGTGACTACAGAAGAAAATAAGTACAAAGCTGTGAAGATTTGGAACACAGACACAATGAAAACATGGCTGCGCGGTTAGATTCATCACATGCTCTTTTGAATAGTGTGCATTATAAAAAGCAAGCCAAACTCAACGCAGTGTTTCTTCTTCCAGCTTCAAACAATCATCGGTGCCCTTTGTTTTGATACCGGTTACAAATCTGCATATACCTCTAATGCATTTTACATGAGACAGAAATTAAGTTTCAGCCTTGGAAGCCTTCAGCAAATTTGTAATGTTCTCGGATCTACTTCTCTAGGACATTAAAGGACATTTTAGAGCGCAGCTCTCAGGTGCCTGTTACTCGGTTGAGTGTTGTTGAGAATATGAAGATAGAAATAAAAATAAACAGAATGAGTAAAAAATAAAAATAAAATGTTGCCTGTAACTGCAGTGCGTGCGGCCGAAACAGAAAATAAAAAAATTAAAACAATATCAGCAAAAAATAAAATAGTAAAAAAATACAAAAGCCAAAATAAAAATAAATCTTCAAAATAAAAACAATAGAAACAAAAACAAAAATGCATATTTAAAGAATTTAAAAAATTGGCCGCGTATCTGCATGCTTCGATAGTGTTCTGCCAGGCCGTATGGCAGAGGGCTTTTTCGTGCATACCGTTGCATTTTCGGCGCAGCCTAAGAAACACTAGGGTCTTTAGAATTACATATCTATGCATTTTCTAGTAAAGGAACACACCACCTAATACTTGCGTATTGATGTTGCGCCTCACATATGTGTAATATTTGCTTTTTGATCGACAACGTTCACAAGTATGAACGCAGCTGCCAGTTCAAAAGGACAGACTGTTGGGCGAGTTGGTAATTCATTCTAGAAACAAATAGTGCGAAAAAAAAAAAAAACGTGGCACTAGTAGAAGAAAGCAACAGTTCAAGATGGCTGGGTGTTCAGCAAGTGCTAAACTTTGGCCGGGTGGCTGAATGGTAGCTGAATCGTGTGACAGACAGACAGACAGACAGACCAAAATTTCTGCGTTCAAGTATCCCAAGAAAGACTATGGTCTTTAAAAACAAACAAAATTAAAGGGTAGCCTGTGGCTGTATGCACACGTCTCACTCAGATTCTTTGCCTCAATATATCGCCAAATGAAAATGCTTAGAGCTGTGTTCGCATGATGCATTAGGACGTATCGCAATCGTCTGTAATGTTTTTTTCACCTCATCTAATCAAACTTCTAGATATGAAGAGACACAAAATGAAAAATCTTCACTGCAAATCAGTTTTCTCCGAATAGCATGAGAAAGCTTATGAAAAAGTTGTGCGTCTATGTGGCCCTGACATGTGGTCCTAAGTTCAGATAATCTACATACACTACTAAATACAACCAATGCAACGCTGTACTGCTTGAATACAGAAGGCACTAAGAGTGTGGGAATTTAGTGAACAGAGCCGTAGTAGAACAAGGGATGCATTAATAGGACATATGCGACATACAAACGTTTGCTATCTTGTAGCCTGAGTGTTTTTCCATATTGAACGAAAATCAATGAGCCTGGCTTAGAACTCCTGCGCTGCATGACATTATGCTTCATTTTGAGAAGCTGACACCACATCAACTTTTGAGATTGTTATTGCATGCTGAGCAGGTTTGTACTTTAAACCTTTTTCTCCATGTGAAAGTTTACAACATAGGAGCATTGCTGTCTAATCTTCAATTTGTCAGGTAGAAGTTAAGGCATTAAAATTTAATTTGCATAAAAATGAAATGTCTATATAATGCAGCCAAAAAAGAAAAAAAGATTCAATGACTGTAGACTCCCATTAAAGGGGCCATGAACCACCCCTCTGGCTTGGTGAGAAAACACATCCTGCAGATAGCAGAAACTGCTATGAACATCTCAGGCAAATCTTGCAGTTGTGCACAGCAAAGAGAGCTTACAAGCGGAGCACGAAGTTGCCATTTTCTCAGGCACCCTCTTTTCATACAGAAGCTTGTCCTCACTTGCTTCAGAGCTGCTAGTGCCCGCTGCTTGACATAGGACAGCGAGTAGCACGCTATTGCCCAATAGCCGGTGTGCGATAAACCTCTAGAACTCCCCTCGCTCTTGACGGATTCGAGAAATTTTCGTAGCAATCGATTCATGAGGCAATAAACTACGGTACTGAGGTCATTCGATGATTACTTGGGAAATAGTTGATGACCCCATTAAGGCAAACACAAGGACACTATGACAATCTGTTTGTCTTGATAAATATGATCTAAAAAGCTGAAAGTGCATTGTTCCTAGTATACCCAAATATTCACGACTCGAAACTGCAACTGAAAATGTTTTAAAACCAAAAGGCAGATTCTAAAAAGACATTCATTAGAGTTGTGGGGTTCGAAGCATAGCCTTGTGCAATCCTAAGCTATCAAGCCACTGTAGCTTGCCAGAACTGTACCAACTTATATGCTTCCACAAAAGCTGACATTTCACCTAAGCTTAAAACTTTTCAACATCCTCACAATGGCAAAGGAACTCACTGTTTCATTCAAAACGCAAAGCACTGATAGTGACAGCCATGAATTAGACAACTACACAACGTAAGGTCTGTAGTTTTATTACCTGTCAAAATTGAAATAACATTCACTTGCTAATTTAACTAACAAGCATGGTTTAATGAACACACACACAAAAAGATCTCATTCGATGACCGTGAACACTTGCCGTCATGACATTTGAAGAGTGCCAGGTTACAAGATTACGCAACTCACATAACCTAACACAAGGTGTGCATGAATGCAGCAGGCATCTCAGCTGATTTTTAGCCTTTGCACTCGCTGCAAACTACTTTGAAGACACAACATATGGGCCGTGCATGCACTCACTTGTATAACGAACTAGGCACAGCCATGGTGGGGCTGGAAAAAAAAAAGATGAGCACTCTTCCCCCCTCAGTCAGTTTGATGCTGTGATCCGCCAATAATGGTCATGTGAGAAAAGTGTTCTCATCAACCCACCACCCTTCTTGGTTCACCCTCATGTACATCCCCTAGCAAACAGTGCATGATACGATTTTATCGTGCTTGGACTTGGCTGGAACATAGAAACGACAGTGACAGTGGATAATTTGTATTGCAATAAAGGAAAATGCACCGAGAAATTCAGAGCATTACAAGCAAGCACTATTTGTGAACACTACTGAGCAGTGCCCTCTCCATAATTATCATCCCATTATCAGCCTGCAGGTGCCACTTGAATTCCTGGATCACGAAATTCAGTGTCAGTCTTGAAAGTTCTCACACCATTGTAAACGATGGCATGCTGTGTCTACGAAAACATCATTTGCTGCTTACGCAGCTAGCAGCATATCCACCTACTAAGTCGGCTCCAAATATTTAGCTGCCTTCTTTAAACCAACCAATCCGAGGCACTATAGTTGAGTCATCAGTGCTTGTGGTGAAAGTTTGGGATTAGCCAAATGAACAGTATGTGTAAAGCCAATTCCTTTGTTGCTGAGCATATGAACCCAAGCACATACAGAAACATTGTTCATTATGTCCGAAAATTCAGCTCATGTGGGCTTGCCTTTTAATGGTGGTATATTGTTTCGAATTGCCCTAATAGAGGGGCTAGAAAAGCTCCTTCTAAAAGCACAAAGAATGCAGTAACATGATAACTGGCAATAACATTAATTTGCCAGCAGACATTGGGACAAGAAAATGCCATTCTGTTTGATAAACAAAAACATATTTCTTTAATCATACACAGTGATGCTACCGAGGACTTCTGATTTAGAGCAATTTTCGGAGCAGCAAAATTATCATTTCGGAGCACTTTGGAACAGCAAAAATATTCATCTTAGAGCACTCTGGAGCCGGTAATTAACCTGGCCTTACATCCCGAACTGGCGTCCACCATGGTAAGTCTGTGTAGCGCGCTAAACAGCTTCGCTAGTCATCTACCTCACAGAGTGAAATGGCTCCTCATTTTTTTTTTCTTTTTATGGCAACAGTAATTATATGGACACTCCCAAAGGGTTTTTGCCATTGCCATTGCCGTCACTTTTCGTATAAAGTCCAAATTGATAACATCACCCCGCACATTGCATGTTCTACCCGCGAGTAAAATCTCGCGAGTGCTGGCGACAAACACGGCCGAAGCAGATATGAAACGACCTGGCCGTCTCCATCACACAGAGGGCGCACGCGATAACTAGAGACCGGACTACAAATGCCTGTTTTGTTCCTTACGTTCCTATTGCCCCATTTTGATATAAGAGCATGAATTAGAGGTTAATAAGGGCTTTTATGGTGTTTTTATAGTGCCTATAAATGCCTATTTTCAAAAGCGGCGCCTGAATGAACATTATTTACCCTCAAATTTCACTTTTGAGTGCTATTTGAGACCGTTATTCATGTTACCAGGCAACACTCACTGCTCAGAACTATATAGGGTTCAACGTAGTCCTCTAGTTCAACCAACTTCTGGAAAACAAGCGCTAGTAGCAGTTAAATGGGACATGCCGGCCTCCATACACCGCTGCGCTGACATGGCACGGGCAGTTGGCAAATGCGAAACTGTCGAGAGCTGTCAGGGGAGAGGAGAGTGAAGAACAAAAGAAAGAACAATGTGATGTGCACGCGGCTTTTGTTTTGTTTGTAATTTACGTCCTAAGGTGATCACCGACATGGGAGAAATTGACCCTACGCAATTAGACCCGGCCAATGCAAGACATCCGTCCCTTCTGGTCTTTTAGCGGTCTGGCTACGTGCTCCTGTGCTGCCCTTCTCAGTCATGCCGAAAGGAAAGAGTCCCAGGAGTGTGTTGATTCGACAGTGGACACTTGGCTCGCCATGCTAGAGAATAAAAGGGAAGACCGTATTCCGCGAATCGTGCGGGACAGAAGATGGATATATGTTCAACTGCTGGAGCCTTTGTGCCATCATAAACAGTAACATTTTTTGCTTTCCTGTCGTAGACACAGGTCGCGCATGTCTTTGTTTTGGGATTAGTTGCATTTATGTAAAAATCTATTGTGCCTACATTAACGACGCTGGAGGCCTAAAATATGGGTTGCCTGCCAATTTTCGGCACCTAAAACGTTGTTGCCTGCCAATTTCTGGCACCTAAAATGTGCTTCTTTAATGCCTAAAAATCTGGTCACTAGCGATAACATCATCCTGCGTGCGAGGCCTGCCATTGATTGCTTATCAAAGTGAAAGGAAATACCTCGCCCATCTTTCATAAGGAGCATCTGATGGAGCATATGGAGGAGCATCATAAGGAGCATCTGGCACACTTTGGTGCAGTTGGCGCAGGAGTGGAATCACTGCATACATCACCTATGGCACACTGCATGTGTCGACATCAGTTGACATTCATGTGTTGCCGTGCTCCACTGGTCATTCACAGAACTGACCAGACTTACTGTCCTAAAAAAGAAAAGAAAAATTGTAAGTATGCTAACAAAGGCATATTTAAATGACAGTAGAACAGGCAATTCTTAAATCACAGCACACAAATTGAGAACAATAACAACAATAAAACAATTTAAAAACTGGCAAATGGCTTGTGTCTCATCACATGCAAGACATTACAGATTAATCAGACTCGTGAATCAGTAAAAGGCAGCGCGCTCTTTCAACTCTGTTTTGAAGTCTCTCCGAGATTCCGAGGGGACTACTGCACTGGAGTGTGAAGCACCGTTATCCAGTACAAAGCACTGTTATCAAACAGCGAGTGAAAGATTTGATATAGCATTTCCAACTGGTTGAGTGAAGCTGCATTCCCAGGTTCGATGCCAATAAAAACAAAAACAAGAAGCATTGTTTACAATGGACCGGGCTTGGTACTTTGGCTGTTTTCAGTAGAACATCACTTCTTTAGTACTCTTGTTTCCAGCACTAAGTCGCATGTTCCATTAAGTGTAGAAAGAGAGAGACACAGAGGTTAGCTAGGCTTTAACCAGTTTCTCTACCGTACACATGGGGAAGGTAATAGGGGAATAAAAGTAAGAGAAGCAATGAGTGCATACTATTCGCAAGCATGGGTGCAGTGCTGCTACAATTGGGAATTTAATACTGAAGAGCGTGAGTGAAGAGCATGTAGAACATAACCCTAGCACGCTGGAAATAAAACATGCCTACTGCTGACATGGTTTTAGAATTGTACCTAGTTCTATATGCACACTACAAAATTTTTGTAAACGATTAGATGGGATAACAGACTCAACCAGGCATGTCCGAATAACCTGCAAGATCATGTACCACAGTCTAAACAACCAAGACTCGCTGCTGCTAATTGAGTCAATTATTCTTGCGACAGCTATTCTTTACACATGCTGTTGCTATTCAACGTGCTTTGTATCTCTTCGTCTTATCATGTCGCTTACTTAAGGCTCCGCAGTTATCTGTGCTTATGCATCTTACACGTTTACAGACCACTGCTGCGCAAACACCACCGTAAGCAGGCAGACATGCACACACACGAGAGGAAAATGAACAACACAAGTGGCCCCAATGACAGACTCGTGCCCTGGACAAAGTCCTTGTTTTCAAAGTGGTCCTGTCCTACCTACAAGGAAGCACTTTCTCTGCGGTGTCACAAGAATCTTATCTCTAGAGGCCGAGCGGGAAAAACGAACACCTCCGGGCTGCTGCATGAAATCCCTGTGAGCTCACCCCAAAAGCTCTGATGCTCGTGCAGAGATAAGAGATCTTGCTGGCCCGTGATAAACACGCCCTCTCTGTGGTCGGCAACAGTGGCATGGAAAGTTTGCGCCTTGAGCTGGGAGCTGGCATGAAAACAAACCTGTGCTACAGGGACATTTCTTCTGCTACACGGAGGCAGCAAAAATAGCAACTCCAAGACAAGCAATAAAACACGATGGAAGTGAAGAGTAACGTTGCGCTGCATAGATGCACAGAGACGAATGACGCAAGAACACAAAACGGACAAGGACCTTGTGCTAGGTCCTTGACCGTTTTGCATTCTTGCATCATTCCTCTCTGTGCATCTATGCAGCGCAACGTTACACTTCAGAATGCCATACCAACTAGCCCCAGTGGAAGCACTTTTAAATGACGCAATTGTACCACTTACGTGTATATGCGTCATTAGCAAAGCTGAGAAAAACATATATTCTGTACCATAGATGTGCAATGTACGTACCACTAATTTGTGAGGGGACAGTTGCAAAATCATAGACTATTCTATCAATTTTATGAAAGCTATAAACTTGTATATGACGCATGCACCCTCAAGGTTGCAGATGCAGTTTGTAGAATGGCAACATCTGTTTTTGATGCAGCGTTGCGGATTTAAACTGAGGGCTTCATTCCTCTTAAGCTTTTCTATTTGTGACAAAAGTGTTAGGAAATTCAAGCTCCTAAATCAAGATTTTTCGATCAGTTGCTGGAATTGAACTTTCTCTCCCAACTGCCATATATTTCATTCAGACCAGTTCAGTGATTGTGTAGTGAAAGAAGTGTTGTATTATAAATGTGTTTCAATGGAGAAATGTACGTTCTCCACAAGCTGAAGCCTCTCCTCAACTTGCAACAGTGCTAGATTGGCAGAGGGGGAGGGATCGTGTTGTCAGTTGACGGTCTGGTAACAAAAAGAAGTGCCGAGGAAAGCATTGATTGGCCCAAAAAAATAAGTCCCCTTGTCAAAACATTTAGTGCAACAGCAACCCTTGTGGTCAGAGTCCAGCAAGCATGGATGTGTTTAAGGTTCCAAAGCACTGCTGTCTGCTGAGTGGATGTCTGAAAAAGTTAAATGTTGTTCCACTTACTCACACAAGCTAAATCAGCAACCCTCAGTTTAATTTGATCGACATCTTTTAACGAGTGCCTACTGACATGGTTTCTAGGGATTAGTGCCAGTGTCCTGTATACAAGCGTGTACCTGGTTCAACGTACTACAGCTCTATACCAAATCAAGTCCCTCCACCACACCTCAATATTAATAAACAACCTAAGCAGCACCTCACAAATCTGAATGACCAGTTAAGCAATGCGGTGAAATAACAATCATAGTGAAGAAAAAGAATAACAGCTGTGATGTTCCTTTGCTATGTTTTCATCTTTACTATTTACAGACACTTCGTTCAATGAATAGGCTGAATGGTTCTCAATAAATCGTGACAAGTTCGTTCAATAAAAGCACTAGCAAGATACGACCTTGCAGCTTCATATGCTGGCTGTTTACTGTGATTCATGGAAAACTAGACAAGCAACCAACTTTCAATGGTTAAACGAAAGAAACAAATGAAACAAAAACAAGCACAAGAGGATACAACAAAGGGGCTTTGTAAAGTTGTTTGACGCAGAAATCAGTTGTCTTTACAAGTGGTTGATCCACAAGTTGGCCGATATGTGAAGTTATTATTGTGTTCTGTACATGTGTACTAAGTGTGTACCTGTTCCTTCACATTTGTCCTTAATAAATGAGTTGCAAGTTTTAGTGTCGTTCGTGTCTTTTCTTTCACTGTCCTCATCGGTCATTAGTGGTAAATGAACAAAGGAAGAGGGATAGATTGAAGGGCCTTTCTTTTTTTGATAGACACAACGTAATGAAGCCAAGGAAAGCATAGCAAGCGTTATTTGTAGTTTTGATTGAGGTGCAGTAATTGTAACATAACGGAAAAATGAATTAAAGAGCATGAAAAATCAACCAGCCGCCAGTGGAGACCGAACCACAACCTTCACGATGGTTGTGGGCTTTGTCCCCACCAGCAGTGCATGGATCAATGTAACGTCTAACAACCTTAGACGAACATGGATAATGACTTTCTAATCAATTATATCTATTAGCATTATCCGGAACTGACTTAAAGTCAGCATGACTAAGAAAGGCAGTTCCAGTTCTGCGAGGTTTATAAATAGTTGGAAGCATGTTTGCATTTGGCGTTGTGTATCTCGCAGTTTCTTGCACGAACAATGAAATTTGAAGTGTAAGGCCTAGTTTCCTGCGGTTTGCACTGTTTTAGTTCTGAAGCATGCCGTAAAAGCTTGCCCTAGCTTCCACTTAAGCATGGACAGACCTTGTGCAATATAGATGGACTGAATACAATGGGCTTAGCTTTCTCTTATTGATACCTTGTCTGTTTGGGCAACGAAGCTATGAAATATGCAATAATGCATGAGTAAACTAGTGCTGTAAGTAGTTTTGCTGTTGACAACTTGACAAGCAATGTAAAGGGTGAGGATGTTTTGGTGGTGGAGGAAGGCTTGTTGAAGAGAATGAGCATGGCCGTGGCTTATCATCTGGCTAGTGCCGCCAGCACGCATTGATAGCGCGACTAGAACTGGACCTTTCATATAAACACAGATATTTTAGGGCATAAATAAAGGTTCAACAGCTAGCCTTATCAAATATAGCAGAACTTTAGTACAACAGTTATAGTTAATAGTTCTTGCTAAACCCTCAACCTGAACTTTTGCAGCTTCAGATGTTACACTTACTCTCTCATGACATAGTAGCATGCCACCTACAGCAGCGGACACAAGTGGAAGCTGGCTCATCACAGTTCCGAAGCCTGGTCATCCTTTAGTACGTTACCATGACCTCCACAATAAGACAAGTCAAGTAAAGCTTACTGTCAACTAAGACAGCGCGTGTTGTGATGTCGAAGCTCACAGCACATAGAGGAAAGAAAAAAGATGGTTGGTTGATCCCTCCATCATAGGAATCGGTATAACACGAAAGTGAAACGTGTCGTCACAGAAGTAGTTTATTGTTTATAGTGCATTGGTATACGAGAGCTTGTACAATGTCTACTGTTGTTTGGCAAATAAAATATAGCACCGCTTGATGTGGACGCATCGCACTCACGTTGACGCCTAGTGGCACATCTCCGTACCGACGACAAAAGCCCGTGATCATGACTTAACCCTTATGGTAGCTGAAGTTCTTAACATATACGTGGACTCCGCATATGGTGAATCCTGCGGAAAGATGGCATCAACAAGCACATAATAAACACTAATGCTCGATATGCACTCCTTTAAAGCGTCATGAAATGCAAAGAGAAACGCTATGTGTGTCGTGTCTTCCCTCTAGCCTGGCCGTTACTTCTCACAGGGCGAGCAGGGAACGCGGTGCGACAGCCAGGCGAGCGTCGGAGAGCTATTTGTCGATATACATGCATGCTATGAGTGAGGTTTGCACTAAAACCGCCACCTCACGGTGTGTTAAAGCGTTGATGAAATTAAACTTGTATTGGAAATGCGCCGAATGGGACGGTCGTTGCAACGGCGCATTTTTTATTTTTTTTTTCGAGCCTGGTGGCACAGATGTCAACCCCCCGTTATAAAGGGGACGCTCATAGCATCCATCCACCCAAGATCATTCTGAGAGGCAAGTGTGAAAGATAAAAGGCGCGTTCATGTTGCCTCCGTAACGTGTTTGGCGCTAGCTCAGTGGGCTAAACGCCCGTCAGCCATCATCGCAGACCGAGAGGTCATGGGTTCGATTCCCATCAATGGAACTTTTTCTTCCTTTTTTTCTCTTTTTTTTTGCCATCTGAGTTTTTTTTCTTTGCCATCTGGTGGCATTCATTTTGCTGACGTACTTCTGTGATGGAAATACGTCATGAAAGTCTTGGTGGACCCTGGCATAAAACACTTTCGTGTTAAAATTTTAAATGTGTAAGCACCTCTATGCCGACTCAAAGAGAAAACTGTCCGTCCATTTATCTGTCCCTCTGTCACGTAACACCATCATCGCTGTTAAGAAATAAAGCATAAAACAAAATAAATTTTCTTGGTGGTGCCAAGTTTTGAAACCAGGCTCCAATGCTCCTAAGGCAAGTGTCTTAACCACTGGGCTACACACCCACACTCGCGGAAGGTGAATATATCTGAACAATATGAATACGTTGTACCCATGGTGCAAAACAAATGTCAACACTTTCTATGAAAGATTCGTCAAACTTCGTCATAGTGGAACAAAAGCCCTTCCTAGGACAACATGTAAAGCCGACATGGAGGATTGCACACACCAGGAAAATTCTTACATTGCGAAAATTTGATGCCGAACCATCGTTTTGGTGGTCGTAGGATCCGCCCTCCCTTGGGTTGTACCAGACGTACGAACATCAGCAAAAATAGAAGATGAAATACGCCGTGCTGATGCCACCCAACAACAACGTTCGTGACAAGGCTGCAACCTACAATAAAACTCTCGCTTATGTATCACATAGACAACTACCACAGGAGATTCTAGGTGGATTTTTTTCCTGCCATTGACGTAAAAGCTACATTTTGCAATGTAGGTCATGAAGTAATACTCCTTTACCTAAGCCATTACAAATGTGGAGAGCACATTAACAACTACACGAAGGACTGCCCCGTGGACAGGACTGCAACGGTTGGGGTTGGACACCCACAATCCAGGACAGGCACTACACAAGGATTAGTCCTGTCACAATATTTATTCCTGCCATAAGCTTCCCCCTAAAAAACGTATCGAAGTAACTGGACATGCGTTTTATGAGGATAACCTGACAACCTGTACAAGAGAAGGATAGGCAGGGCAGCAAGAAGCCATCGATGCAAGAGAACACTTCAACTGCAGTGGACTGTCGTGCACACCAGAAATGTTCGAACTGTTGGTACTACACATGAGTGTGAGAGGAAGGATAATGCAAGAAAAACTAGACACCAAAATTACAGTACGAGGGGTATAAGTGCCTCAAGTGCACTACATATTCTTGGCCTCATTATACAAAAGGATAGAGCTGGGAGAGTGGAACTGCAGAAGGTACAAAAACACTGTAATGCAATTGAGTGATCTCATTAGGACAGCAGTCAACGTACGCTACCAGATGGTATGGGATGTAGGAAAAAACCTAGAGCTCCTCAAGCAAGCAAAGATCAATAAACGCCCTGCTGACAAATCAACACACCAACGAACAGCCCATACTGGCAACCAAGGCAAGACAAGCAGCGGAGGACCGTGGTTTACAGGAATGAGAAAACCCCCCACCTATACTCCATCTCACCAATACCGTTCAGCACTATCAAGGCTACAGGGTGTAAGCGAGCCACATGCTTGCGCAGCAAAACATAGTTCCAGATATAATTACCTTACAATTGGCAGGGTTGAGACATTTTCGCTTTTCTGGCACGTGTAGATTTTTATAAAGGATTACTTTTAGCAGGGTATTTTACATCGTTAAATTTTGTATGGTGAAAGGGCAGTGAGCAGATAAACCTAATTAGAAAGTGTGCTTAAATTGAACGTGGTTGCAGGATACAAACAAAAGATGCAGTGGAAACCATCAGTTGCCTTTACTGTTAAAAAACAAAAGGGCGTGAGACCTGTTTTGTGTGCCTGCATCGTGGCAATGCAAAAATTCAAACGTCTAATCATTGTGGTGATGAGGCGCGTAGGTTTACCCGAGCTGTGCGTACGTCTGTGCAATAGATGGTGTGCTCACATTTGCATCGATCCTTTTTCGTAGTGAGAGGTTTTCTGCATTTCCGCATTGTGCACTGGTCCTTTGCCTCCATCACGGTTGTCTGCCTGAAGAGAAATTGGTGGTTGCACTTCTCACAATCTGTGGACAATTCCAAAATGTACCAGAGTGACTTTGCACGAGAAAATGAACCGATCAGTGTACAAAGGCTAGCACTGTTCCACTTCTTTTCTGTTCTTTGACTGCACATTACTGCTCTTTAGTTCATGCCCTCGTCCGAAGACAGCTTGTTACATTTTGAATCGTACACAACTAACCATACCCCAATACAGTGAAACCTCGGTGATACGAATCTCAGGGGACCACCTAAAATATTCGCATCATCCGAAATTCGTATCACCAGAAAGCATGGAAAAGTAGCATGCGACAAAAGAAAGCTGGCGTACATTTTCATTTATTGTTTTTCAGGGCCACAGCAACGTCTGCAAGAAATCTGAATGATTGTCAGTTAAGTTTTTAGATGTCAGCAATCATACCAGCACTTGTAAATATACATACAGCCCGTACGCGCGTATTTAATTATTGAACCAGGTGCGTTCTGACCCGTGACAGCAGTAGCCCCTTCCAAATTTTAGTATGCGTTTTTGCATGACACCGGAGTACTGCAGCGAAAGTTACAAAAGAAGCGCTTTGACGCGATGAATCAAGGCTACAAAATTACAGAACCACGGTCCAGTGTTATGTTTTTATTATCCCGGAGGTGTTGGGAATGCTTTTTGGTAGATTTACGGCCGTGCCCGCACAAGTGTGACCTCAACGGTCGCGCATGTTGATGTTGTGAGGCTTTACTCCTTCTCCAAGACCGCGCTCGCCTTTTTTCGGGCCTCGTCCACATTTCATAGGATGTCTGATGCACAAGGCAGACACGTGTAAACACAGTACATTGACAGCAGCCCGCGTCGACGCGTTATAAAAAAAAAGCATGGCTCTAATGTCCTCTGTAATCTAAACGCGAAAGCATATGGAGGCACATAAGAGCCTCAAAGATTCGCGCACACAATCTCGGAGGCCATGACGTGCCTCTGAAGGTTTATTCTGACCGTAAGAGAAGTGTTTCTCTTACACCGTGATTTTGACAATTTGGCGGTGCGGTGCGCATGCCTGCGCTTGCGTTCCCGCGCTCGCACGTGCTTGGTGCGTCTTTCGCGACAGCGCGGACATCACCTCTTCGTACCTGGGCGGTAGCGTACGTTCGTATCAAACGTCACTGGGTGAAAATCGCTTCGCAACAACCGTACTCCATTACATCGCAGGCCAATGGGCCTTGGCCGGGACCAACGAAAAATTCGTATCACACCGAAATTTGTATGAACTGTGATTGTATCACCGAGGTTTCACTGTATTTGTTTTACTGAGTAGTCTAAACTGAGAACATGCACACCAATGGAAAAAGCCAAAGACCAGTGCACAACAGAGATGTAGTGAGACTTTGAAGGAAGAAATTATATAGTACTATATGTGATAACCCCGTCTATTGGGTTGACAAGTCCAGTCCCGAGTAAGCGAGATATTGAAATGAATTATAATTCTGCATTCCCAGTATTACAGTACATTGTTGAAGCACAAGTTCTCACAACTGTTGAACATTCATGAGGATGCCTTCCAAGATATGAGCTCTTGTTTTATTGCTCATGCTACTACAGCACTCTAGTAATAGTAACACACAATTTAAACATTGTTGTAATGATATGATGTTTTAGATTCGCCTTCTTTAATAATTTATTACTTGCTGATAAGTTATCTAGTGTTTTCAGTGCATTCTTGCAACTGCACTTAAAGGGGTCATGAACCATTACTTTTCTAAGTAATGATCTAATGACCTCATTATCGGAGTTTACTGCCTCCCAAATCGATTGCCGCAAAAATTTCTCGAATCCGTCAAGAACGAGCGGAGTTACGGGGGTTTGGCACATGCTCTCAACGCTTTCTCTCTCTTCTTGTCCTGACGAGCGCACTGGAAGCTACATAGGGAGGGATCGCACGGGGGAATGAAGTTACGTCAGTGCGTGTCATGAAACGCGATCGCTCTGCTGCTGTGATTCGCATGTGTGAGTGTGGCTACCATGTAAAGCTAGCAGACTGAGGAGTGCGGCGCTGGCAAGTGGCGGCACCCTGTGGCAAGAAGCGCATCTGATCCGAACGCCACTCTCGATTTATGTCAGCTATCGGCCAATGAGGATGCTATGTCTTTTGCGACAGGGAGAAACAGACGCGCAACGTCAACTGACAAGAGTGAGAACCGGCCTCTGTTTGAAAAGAGGGCTCCTGAGAAAACGGCAACTTCGCGCTCCGCTTGTAGCCTTTACGCGGCGGGCACGAATGCAATATTTGGCTGATCAGTTCATAGCCGTATCAGCTTTCTGCAGGATGTGCTTTTTCAACAAGTCCAAAGGGTGCTTCATGACCCTTTTAATCTCACGAATATTTTGTAAAAAAAGGACCCATTGCAGCCTTCACCATCAAGACCTCTTGCTGCATATCCCTGTATACTTGAAGGAGCACAGACACGAATTTCAGAAATGTTCATATTGTTGCTTTAAATAAAAGCACTGGTGTCGAGAACACTAAAGAGCGCATCGTAGTGCCTCAGAACACAGTGAATATATTTTTGATACCACTTTCTTAAAAATCCACTTTCGGTTTCTATATCAAAGGGGCGGTATCACAGTGACATGTAAACACAGTGTGACCTAGGTATAAGTTATGTGGGGACAGCAACTCTTGACACACTAGCAGCACTCTGTAGTCTGCTGTCAGTTGTTCATGTTCCGCATAAACAACTCGGAGTGAATTGCTGTCCAGCGGCTTCAAAAGCAATTTCAGCTGCATCCAGGGCACAGAGTTCTGTGTTGACTCGTCATGATAATGCCCATTACGGTGGAGTTGACTTGCAGATGCCAGGCGACGAAAACTTGAAAGTCAAACTAAAATATTTTATATGTCTTTCCTGCCTCAGGTACGTTGAGAGCGTTAACCCTGCATGTCAAGGAAATAAAAAATGCCCCTTTTGTGATGCCTCAATATCGTGCCAGTACTTTTTTAAGGCCTTCATCCCACTAATAATAAGCCGTACTGGTGCGTGCAACAAGTAAAAAAAAACTCCCGCCACTTCTTCCTATTACAGTTACGGCAACAGCAACAGTACAGTTACGGAGGCTGAAAGATACAAGCACCTTGACGTCACTGTGTGCAAGATAGTTAATTGGTCCCCGCACATCTCCCATGTCTGTGTGTTGGCAATATATAAACTAGTTTCGCAAACAAAATCTTAGAAAGGCAATGAAGCATGTTGCATTGATGACTTACACCAACCCTGTAAGAGTTAAATTAATATAAGCCACAAGTTTCTGGGATTTTCACTTTCAAACGGATGTTCTGAAATGTGTTAACCACAAGGCAGTGATTGACACTTGGCAAGTATAGAAAGAATATTCACCTTACCTTCAGGTGTAAGCAAATGGTATACAATAATTACGAGCTGATGTTTTCTTATAACTGCTTGTTAGGAATATCAGAATTAATCCGCGCCAAACGTATCTATCCTGTCATGATTCGAAGGACTCGACTGTCACCAGCCATGAGCCTCCTCGGGTCCCTATTTGTGGAAAAAAAATATTAAATTAAATTTCTTTTCCCAGACTGTTAAAAGATTGGAACAAATTTTCTGCCACTGTTGTCAGGTCGAGTAATTTAGCTTCAAAATTGAACAATACCTCTCATGCCTTTAAAACTGTTCAATGCATGAAATTTCTTTTATTGATATTGTTCGCACATCATCATTTTGGGTTGTCCTTATGAGCAGATTTGTTCATATGTAATTTGCTTGATTATTCCCTATTGTAGCCATGCTTTCTAGGGCCGAATCATTGGCTTTTTTTGGTCATTGGTATTTTGGTATGTTGAATTGGTACCATTGATATCAATCGAAATCAATGGTATTTTGAAATGAAATAAATAAAGTAAATGCAATGACAATCAGCAATTCCTCGTGTTTTTTTTATAATAAGCGAGACAAGATCGAGTGCTCAGCCCAATCAAGGAATGCTTAGTTAATCCTTTTTTAGTGAATAATGAAACCAAGCGAATAAGAATAATTTAACATGATTGCTCAGAGCGGTTTTTGCAGCACACTGGCTTTAAACTGGCAGGCCTGATTTTGACCCCACATGTGTATATCTAACTAAAACATGTCAGCGAGTAAACATCAGTAGCACAGAAAAAAAAAAAAAAGTGCCCTCCATATAGAGCATTTAACTAGGCTACACACATGAAGAAACCTTTGCGGCTGCATTCATCCAGGTGCAAAAATTGTGGCTGTCACCCGTACAGTAGCAAGTGGTTCACAGCTGCTGTAAAGTGCGAGTCTGTGTGCCTTTCGTGTAAATAGATGCAGAGTGAGAAACTGGGTAAATATAGATGCATTTTTTTCACACCAGATATCCATTTCAGTTTTCGGCAACAAGACTTCAGGACTGTAAATGGCCCGACTGATTCGAGCCTGCTTGAACATTGTACAAAAGTATTCCTACCTGGAAATTAAGATGTTTTCTGGAGGCCAAAAAAAAAAAAGATTAAATTAAAAATAGGAAAACAAGATGATAAATGCTTGAAACAGCCCTCAAATCTTGTAGTGCTTATGCTCTGTGTTGTGCAAACGATTTACTAATGTAAATTCTATAAAGATATTTGGCAGCGGAAGACCCTCACTACTGAAAGACATAAACACAAAACATGACAGGAACATGCTTCATGTAGTTATTTGGATTGTAACTGCACATGTTACACAATTATATATGTCTAGAAGCATTACGTAAAAACATTCAATACATTAAAACATTAGGAATCGTCACACATCTTACAAATATTTTCTGCAGGAACAAGTGCTCAGCCTGAAGTGCTGTAGTGATGATGAAATTTGCAACAAATTATAAAAAAGGTCAACTAAAATACAGCTTGTAAATATATATGGTGCTTAACGTTAAGGCAGTTTCAATTAACTTACCAGTGGTGTAGCAGCAAATTATGCAGCACAATTGTTCCTTTCACAGTAGGTTTACCTGCGCTGAAGACAAATATAAACTTAACACAGTTAACACAAACGAGAAATAATAAATGGCAATGCTACATTTAGAATCACAAAAGAGCAGCCACCAATATCTATGCACTGTGCTCAGCTGTAAGCTGTCAGCAAGACATATGGTCAGAAAAATTTACAAAAAGCTTCCATTTATAAGTACGGGCCCGACCTTTGCAGCTTGAAAGGTCTCAATAAATTATTTAAAGGACACAGTCTTCTAATAGTAAGCGTCCTCTGCAGTCTCTAGCAGATATCTGCGCCTTAACGCACCTGCAACAAGTGGTTGGCGAAGTGCAGAATGAATGCGGTACGCCTGCTGCTCGCCTAAAGAAGCCAGGGAATGTCATCAATCACTTTCCAACCCCTGCAACAACTAGCATACAGTGTTATACATACAAGCTTGTTACTTTAGCTCGAAACATTGTATTTCTCCAGCCATAAGTAAGGCCACCAAAGAAAGCGTGAAGTGCGGTATATGAACGTCTAAATGATATTTAAAAGGAACTTCACCAATAATACAACTGACGTTGACGGCAGTAGGTTCAGTGCAGTGAACTTTAGAAGCAAATTTGGTTGCAATCAGTACGCGCGAATGCGACGGCCGTACCTGCCAGTGCTTCACAGTGAAAACGGCGCAACCAAGGGCGCTTGTATCGTGTTGTCGGTGTTATTCTCTCTTTGTCTGCGTCGTCAGTGCGCGCTTTCCGGTAACGATGACTACGTACCAACTCGCCCAGTTTTCTACTTTGTTAGGCGCAACCGAAGCTGCGAACGTGCTATCACAATTCTTGTCCTTCATTTAATGCGATACCTCACCAACTTAGCGAAACCGCGACCTAACTAAAGTGATAAATAGTTATTGTCACCCCAGAAAGCGGACACACCACATTAAAAAAGAATACACGCGTCTGCAGCAGCCAGAAATGACAAGAAGGAATGTCCACGACCGTGAAAAAAAGGCACTACATCGATTACATAGCATAAACAGTGATGTAGTTTGAAGCTGTCACACGAACCGAGTGACAACAAATAACAAACGAACCGCCGCGTTTACCGCCTTTGGCGTCCCCGCATAAACCAGGTGTTTCCACTGGCCTTCCGCAGCATCATTATTCATAAACATTCACATAACTATTCGCAAATATTTGACACGCACCGCAATACAAAGGAACGTGAGTTCGAGAAAAAGACGCGCGACACGCCGGCAGTTTCGATTTGGATTTATCCAAGGGCAGCCGAGTCGCGCTCTCTTCGTCTGGCAACGGCAGCGGTTGTTTACATCTTCGCGAGACCATTGCCGATTGCCCCTACGCGGTTCCCCCCCTCCCACTCGTGATACTTGGACTCAACCTCTCTCTCGGGCCAATCAACGACTCCTGTTATTTGGTCTAAAGTGCTATGTACGGAAATGATTGATCAAGTGGCATGAATGTGGTGGTGGTCGTGCGTTTTTGTTTCCCAAAGTGGTAAAGAGATTGTTCACCCTTCCCCCACTCCCCGCGACCGACGCAGCTAGCTGCCGCCACCGGCCCGCTTTGACCAAGGTGTATACACACACGACCAAGCAGCGGTCCAAGAAAGAAGTCGCCGACGATCTCGGAATATGCTACAACGCCGCGTCGTTGAAGCTGCCACACGGCCGGATTGTCTACCCGTCATGAGCTACGTGTGTTGCTGTGTTGTGTGTGATCGTGCTTGACGCAGCCAAACGCGTTTGCCGATATTTTTCCGCTCCGGGGTCTCCTTGTTTTCCTCCGACGCTTGCATCCATGTGGGCCGCCGTGATCTTGTTTGGGTGCCCCGGTCCGTGCCACCGTGCCTCACGATCGGATTGCTGAGTTTCATCGCGGCAAACAGGTGAGTCGTGGTGTCTACCCCAACCCCACATCCGTCGGTTATTTAGATTTACAACCCGCACAACAGCTTTCCGACGCCGATCAGCGTTCGCGACGCGAGGGTTAGCGGCTCGTTCGGTCGGTTTCTCTTCCAAAAATAACAAAAAGGAGCCAAACATTCGGGACTACGTATTTGTAGCCCCAGGCGATTGGGCCGCCTCTGCGCTTGTTTTCGGACGTTGTCGCCGTAAACAACAAGTTTTTGCCGGTGGTGAAACCGACTGAGAGAATCGGAGCTTTAAGTAGCGGCTGCCCTCCGGCTGCCTGGGTTGTTTGCGATCGCATCGCAGAAACTTGCCATGCGCACGAGGCGGCGCTGCTAGTTTTCTTTTTTAGTTGCTTGTCTTATTTGTGTTGTTTTTCGTGACCACGCTTCGGGCGTTGCTGCGCCTTGCGGTGTTGCCGGAGCTCATAAACCCGAGAACCTTCTGTACGCGTAGAGTTTTGCGACAACGAGGAGCCTGAGGCAGCTGACGTTTGATGACGTCGCGAAAATGGAAATCGTCACGCGGCGTCACAGCATTTGGCCGCCGCCGCCATATTTACGCACAATTCAACGTCATCGTAAATGACCGTGCCGCCATATTAAACCCACAATTGCTAACTTTACGGAAGCAAACATGGCGGCGTCCTTCCACTCGAATGGGTCGTCTAGAGCTAAAGCCGGCCGTCGAAGGACTTTCTGCTAACAGGGCAGCATCGGCGTATGCTGAACCCTGACACAGGGTCACCGCACTGTTTGATAGCAGTCGGCGTGTAGTGCATGGCACCCTTTTGATGCTACTTCACGGGGTTTTGTAACTTTGATGTTGGCGTGTGCCCGTCGGAAGTGGTAAAAAGACGTTGCTTTTCTGTCACATCACTCGCGGCAATCTTTGATTAACGCTGCCACGCACGCGATCGGCTTTCTTGGCACGACCATCGCACCGTTGCTAAGCCGCGTTGCTACGTTGTGGTGTCGCGCTGTGACGTCATCGTAGTGTGGGTGGGGTTACGGTACCGTAGTCCGAAATCATGTGGTCCGAAGTTGACATCAAGGAGCATTTATGCCGATATCATATCCCACAGAAACTCTTGCATGATGAGTTGAACGTAGGTCAAAACATTGAGGTCATGATGTGAGTGACCAGCCCGCTGCTACTGTATTTGGCTCGGGCCGACACTTGAAGACAACTTCTTGAACGAATGTTGGGACTTTTGCGAATTGTCGCAGTTGTGGTTTAGAAGCTTCGTCTGCCTGCGGGATCGTTTCTTTTTCTTTCCTGCTTTTATAGTTTTAAATGGCAGAAAATGTGCAGTACTTTCTGGCATTTGCAACGTTTAGCTGCCAGCAACAGGTTAAAGCGGGGTCACTTCAGCTTTTTATGGTTTATAATAACAAAGAACACCTTGTCGCAGTGATTGATTGTAGAAACACGACGGTGACGGAAAGTAACGGCATTGCTGCAGAACGCACTGTAGCTGCAACAATGGAGGTGAAAATTAAAGGGCCTGGGATTAAATGTGGTATTGTACAGATAGGTTGCGGATAACAGCGTGCATTCTACCTCTAATAGGGCAACCGTCTCGATTAGGAGCGAAGTCGCGGGAGCCCTTAAGTGTCATCATAAAAGCACGCTTCGTGTCTGCGTTGTCTTCTTGGTGACGGCGCTGTTCTGGCCATGTGTTGAGCACTAGGCGATGTTGTGTTCCCCTATTGAGGCCGATGAGTGCATTTTGTTCTCCGCTATCTGTACTTCGGTCGCGTTCGAAAAGGAACGGAGGGAGGTTGCGCGCGGGGTCGAGGGGAGAAATTGGAGCGGCATTGTCGGTATCTCCTCGGCGTTCGAGGACGGCCTTCTCGAAATCCACCGGGAGCAGAAAGGCGCGCGTTTTTTTTTTTTTTCCTCCTCTCTGTCTCGTGCGTGTATGTGTGCCGGCGGCGTCAACGCGCGCGCGGTGCGGGAGGAAATAAGACCGGGGGGGCTGCAGGGCAGCCGACCGGCCGCGGCGCGTCTTTTGCTTTTTCCTGGGAACATTGGGACGTAGAAGGTGCCTGGCTTGCTTTCTTGCCGGTTGTGTCTTGTGTACTACCATTGTTGGGAAGCCCGAAGCAAGCGGCCTTCTTATTTTTTCTCGCTTTCTGTCTTCTTTGGTCTCGAGGGGAAAGCGGCCGGCGATGGAAAGGGAGCCGTAAAGCCGTGCAAGCCGGCGGAGAGCTCTGTCGGCGGCGCCGTTCGGATGACGCTGGCGCCAAGCACAACAGCAGCAGCAGCACCGAGTGTGTTTCACAGCAGCCGTCGCCGTCTCTGTTTTGTGTGCCGCCGCTACGGCGCGCACTCCTCCCGTGGTTGGGGGGCTAGGCCTAAAAGCGCGAGCGAGGCGGCCGTGCTGCGTTGCTCGTTTTCGTCTTTATTTGTCCGTTCATTTTGTGGGGTGGGGAGAACGGAGGGTGGTGGTGTGGGGCACGCACGCGGTGAGGGGGCTACGCGGTCGCTCTCCTCCGCCGTGTCTTTCTTTGTTGGGGCATTCTAGTACGGTTACCAGTTCGTCGTCCTGCTGCCGGGAAAGTCCCCGGCTTCGTTCGTTCGTTCGCGGCTGCCACCGCCGCCTGCTCCCCCGGGCTCCCCCCACCAGTCCCCCCCCCCCCCCCCCGCCTGTCCGTGCGGCAGGTTTCTTTGCTTGTTCCGCGCGTCTCGCGGGAACCCTCCTCCGCTACACCGCGGGCAGCAGGCACGGAAGCTGACGCAGACGTTGCTTATGCCGCATAGAGCTGTTGGGGTCCATGTTTGTGCAGAAAGCGCCGCCGGGGTTGTTTACGTCTCGAGCGCTGTGGACGGTCTCGACAAATCGGATACTTCCCCCCCACCCCCTCCTTCATGCTCCCTCCCTCTCTCGCCCAGCGTTAACCGTGTTTGCTCCCTATCGATTGTTTGACTTTTTTTTCTGTCCACCTTTCTACACTTTTTTTGCTCATATTCGGTGTGCGTGGTAGTGTCAGTGCGCGGACGAATTATCGATGCTTCCTCTTTGTCCTTTTGCGAATTAGGGAGATGGAGTTAGGCGCATATGGCCGCTCTTTGGGTTGTCTCATTACGACAGATGTATCCCTCTCTCTCGCCCAGGTGGAAACCCGAACGGGTTGTACTGTACGCTCTGCCTCCGTCTAGCGCTTGCTTTCTCGCTTGATTGCGCAGAATTTAGATCCCCGCTTGAAATTTTCGAGCAGGACAGCAGGTGTCACATATATAGATCGTTATCGATACCTAATTGAAACTCTCAAACTATTTGAGATGCATGAAAGGGTGTAGAATTGAATTATTAGTGCTTGGCATTTATAGCGCTTCGTAAAAAAGGCTTCGCGTCCTCGTGTCATTTTGCGGTGTTTTAATTATTTGGAGACGTTTTTATAGCGACCATTCGCAGCAGTTTCGGTATTAGAGCGAGGCTGGACTAAGATTTTTTTTTTTTTTTTTTTTTGTAAACACAGCTTGTTACGTGACTATCCAAAACAGTGTCTGCAGCGCGTGCACGTGAGCGCCGCGTTGACAACTGTGGTGGAGAGCGCGCAGGGGGCATGGCATATAATAATATCTGGGGTTTAACGTCCCATCAAGGGGCATGGCAGTCAACACAACCTCGTAATAATAATAGTAATAATTTTGGAGTTTTTACGTCCCGAAAGCACGATCTGATTATGAGGATCGCCGTAGTGGAGGGCTCCGGAAATTTTGATCGTCTGGTGTTCATTGACGTGCACCTAAATCTCGGTACGCGGGCCTCGAGCATTTAGCCTCCATGGAAACGAAGCCACCGCGGCCGGGATTCGATCCCGCGACCTTTTGGTCAGCAGGCGAGCTCCATAACCGCTAGACCACCGTGGCGGGTAATACAAACCCTGGAAGGAGGAAAGAATATGACTTTTAAGAGCTCGTTTTTCTTTGGTAGACACAATAATAATGAGAACTGACAGACAGTAATGCCAAACATACAGTGCAGACAGAGAATAATACAGACACAGAATAACAGACAACAACGCGTCCGATGCTCGGACGCGTTATTCGAAGGTCGCAGGTTCGGTTCCTGCCGGCGGCAAGGTATCTTTTCGTCCACTTTACTTCCTTCACATTTATATCCTAATTACTACAAAATAACATCTCCTATACTCTCTTTGGCATTATTGTCTGTTAGTTCGGCTCCCGGCGGCGGCTTCATTCCTCGTTTGGGCTGTTTTCCTTAAAGGAGTACTGACACGATTTTGAGACATTGCAAAAGGGAGATTTTTCGTTTCCTCGGTATGCAGCGTCAACGCTGTCCACACACCGGAGTCGCAGAACAGGTGTAAAATATTTTAATTCGACTTTGAAGTTTTCGTCGCTGAGCATCTGCAAACCAGCCCCACTGCAATGGACATTAGCCCGACGAGTCAAGACAGTTCCCCCGAGTTTGCGAGTTCTGCGTCCTGCATGCAGCCTAAATCGCAGAAATCACTGTCAGGGTCACTCGACGACAATTCACTCATCGTTGTTATGTGCACCACGAGAAGATGACGGATTTGCCGCTAGTACGTCGCGAGTTTTCTGTATCCCCGTGACGTCACATTGCCTTGAAACGTCACTGGGAAGCCGCCCCCTCGATATCGAACCGAAAGTGTCTTTTTAAGGTAGCGGTAATCAATATATACGATGCCTTCCCAGTCACCACAATACTCGTTTTAGGTTTCTCGACAGAAGAATTTTTATTTAGAGCAACAATCCGAAAATTTTTGAAATTCTTGGAAACATTTCGGCGCGCACACAAAAGACGAAAACGAAAGACCAGAAGACAAACGGGCGCGATTTTGTGTGCGCGCCGAAATGTTTCCAAGAATGTCCTCAAACCAACTCGCCCAGCTCTCCATACTATTACATTTTAAAATTCGTGTCAGTACTCCTTTAAGGGCACAGGACTGGACACCAGACTCCAGCGAAACTACTGTGTTACGTGGTATTGAATATACGCATATCTCTTTCCTCTCCCCATCATCACCCCTCATCATTCCTTTTTTTCTCCTTTTTCCCTTTTCCTCTGTGCAGGCTAGAGCGCACTAGCTCAGGCCGACCTCACTGCCTTCAAATAAATGCTCTCTCTCATTAACTCCGGAAGGAGGTGATTCTTGGTTGTTTACGTTACAACCAAGTTGTTGTCGATGTCGCGAGGTGCTCCATTTTGCGCTCAGTTGCACGGCATACGCTTTAAAATTGATTTTAAATGCGTTCTATGCTATATTTGCCGTTGACATTTTGTAGATGATGTGTATAGTGGGTCTATCTCAGAAGTAATCTCGCCTTCATAACTTATGTTAATACTCTTTCAAAATCAGTGGTCATTGACTTAGCCACGCGTGCGTCGAGCCTTGATAGGAATTTGAGGGGGGAGGGGGGGACTGGGCTGGCTGGAGAAAGAGGCATAAGACAAACATGAGATAATCCAAACGCTGTTGCTTGCGTTGACCAGGTCCGCTAATTGCTTTCAGAAAGAGGGAAATCAGCTTCCGTTGAATTCCAGCGCGGCTGCATTAATGGGAAGCGCCTAATGACTCTCTACTTGCGACAGGTTATACTTATTGATTGGTCTTCCAGTGCGGTCGCATAGCCAGAGCCCGCGCCGGAGGGTGCGCTTTATGGCGACGCGCTTGTGAAGTAGACACATCGACGACCTACCACTGATCGATACGGACTGCTTTATATATAGCTTAGCTTAGCTTAGCTTCCGCGTTGTTTCTGCTGTCACGTCAATCTTCCAGCCGCACTCAAAAGCAGGGAGGGACTGTGCATATTTAATTACACTTATGCATAATGTCATGTCGTGCGCCGGGAACACGTTCTTGAAGGTTAGTCGTGCTGCTAGCCGCGCTTGACAAAGAGGTACAATAAAGGGGGAAAAAAAAAGGAAAGGACCGCAGCTACAGGCGCTCGATGGCTACTGTAGTCGCTCGGTGGTTCTGTAATGGTGGCGCTGAGCCCGAGAGCCGCAGGTTCGATTCCCGGCGGCGGCTTCATTCCTCGTTAGGAAATGGACTTAATGTTGGGCGAATCGGGTGAGATTCGTTATAAACGATGCGCAAATTACGTATAACGAGGATTCGCAAGCAAAGAACCACCAGTACGCAGCGCTTCTGTGTTCTGGTCAGTCTGCTTATCACTTATAATTCATATCGCAATGCAAAAGAAAGAAAAAAACGAGAAAAAAAAAAGAAGAAAACAGGAGCCATTGCCGAATCGGAAAATAGGGGAAAGCGAAGCTTGGCGTGTGAATGTCCGACATACTTCTTTCTTTCTTTCTTTCTTTCTTTCTTTCTTTCTTCTTTCTTTCTTTCTTTCTTTCTTTCTTTCTTTCTTTCTTTCTTTCTTTCTTTCTTTCTCATTGCGCAGTTCTCCCTCCTAACTGTTTCCTTCCTCCATGCCGGGAATAGGTGGATAGCAAAACGGCGCGTCGTCTGCTACAGCACTTCCGGTTCTAGGAACCGTCAAGGTTCAGCTCGTCGCTGCTTCAAGTTGGGTGCGAATCAGTGTAATCGGGGAGGAGGCAAGATAACTGGTAACGACCGCGTCGCAGAAAGTACGCGTTTTCTCCCCGATTACACTGAACGGCACACACCTTGAAACAGCGAAGAGCTAGGCATCGAACCGGAAGACGTCATTTTGCTATCCACCTATTGAATCTTCATCCACGTGCTTAGCAGCGCGACACTTCAGTTTCTACAGGCAACAACGACAGTCATGCGTTCATATCGAGGCAACAGTTAAATGTGGCAACGCGAAATGACAAGTGACCTCGACGAGAGATCAGATTGCCATGTCGGAAACGGCCGGTCGCCGACAACCCCGCTATCGAGGGAGCATCAAAAGGAGCTCATACGAATATATACGCGTGCGACCGACGCACCTTCGAGGGCCGCGTTTCTGTACGGCCGCCGGCGCCGTGCCTCTCGCGTTCGACACCGCCACCGATATCTGTGAGTCTTGATCAGCTTCGCTTGAAAAAAAAAAAAAAGAAAAGAGAAAGCTAGTGTAATTAAGCAGATTTAGAATGGCGTTATACAGAGCTCCGGGTGGTCAGAATCGATTAGGATACCTACAGTATTCGAGCGTCTCTCGCAGGCCTCTCTTGCATGCGCGCTTCTTGTTTTATTTTGACGTATTCGGGTTTGAACCGCAAGGACGGTTAGCAACGCTCGACGCAGACCGCGCCGCAGTGTTCGAGCAGCTTCGAGATTGTAGTAGATCATTTTGTTAAGGTTGCGCGCAGGACGCGAATAGTCTAGATTATTCCAGAGCTTGCGCGACCACCAGTGATAAGGCTGGAAAGTTCGATGCGTGATATAATAGACGGCGCGTCCCAGCGATGATCAGTTTTATCGACGGCCGACGCCCTGTTCGCCGATATCAGTGTACATTGGGTGTTGCTGTATAGTTTGACTTTCCGTTTCCCGGCCACAAGTTCGGCCGAATGAAGAGTTTCATTTTGGACACGCCGATTGCTGCCTTCGTCGACGTCACGACCCCGTGACAATATCGCTCCTTTTGCGTACACATTAAACCACGACCCTGGTTGGACTCAGCAATGTCAACGTAAAGACCATATAGAGTTTCAGTATCGCCACCGTGCCGGTCGTCTGCGACGAGACTTCATTGGCAAAAGAACCATATGTAGTGACATATATGCGGGTCTTCGGGCGCTTCAATTCGACGAGCTGCTCTATACTTCTTGAACGATTTTTGGTGTGGTATCTTCTGCATTCTTCCTAGTGTCCTGTGGGCGCACATGTCTCATTCGTGCGCAGTATATACTGCGTGATGCGTGCGTGGTCAAGCGCATTTTGCTCGAGCGTGTATAGGTGTTGTTTGCGCACGTGCGCCTATATCGTTTGACGTCCGTGCCGTCTGTATTATAGCATATATATGCTAGCCGCATACGGCAAGTCCCCGGGGCTTCTTCGACCTAAGATCATGTCATTTCGAGACTAGAAAGTTTATGTATGCACCGTCTTGCTAGAATGTGCTATTACATTTCCTCTATGCGCACACAGACACACATTTATGCATTAATGTCGTACCGTGCGCCGAGAATTCGTTCGCGCAGGCTAGTCGCACGCGTTTGCTATGGCCGATTTACGTATATCTGCGAGCGCATGTTGTTAGTCGCCAGTTATCTCTTATGCATGCCTCGATCGCCTCAGACTTTTCAAAAGGTCGAATGAATATGGGAAAATGGAACGGAAAAAAAAAAAAGAAACGCCGCTGTCGATTTTTTTTTTACGCGAGGTTCGCGCGGAAATTAATTGTCGATTTTTCTTTCTCTCTTTTTTTCTTCCTCTACTTCTTTCTGTCTTTCTTTCTTTGCTTTATAGGAAGTTTTTTTTGGGGGGGGGGGGGCGGGGGGGGTTCATATATCTAGCCGCAAGGCTGTTTGGTCCTCGTGAATAAGTAAGCGTTGTGCGCAAATTGCGAGTCCCTTTGCTCGCTCGTATACGCTTGTCATTCGATTCAAGTTTCTGCCATTACCAAAACGTGGCCACACTGATAAGGCGTACTTCGTCTACGACTCGACGAATGCGCGCCTTCCTCTTCGTCTAATAATCACATCCGTCGGGCAATCGCGTATATGGCTAGCGCTGTTCGACGGCGCATCAAGCACAATCATCTGAACTTGCGCGCTTTGGCCATTTCGAGGCACATGATAGCCGTGGCGAAGTCGCTCGTTCTCTGTAAGCCAACTGCGTGATCCGAAGTAGTGGAAATAAAGAATTTGGGCGCTAATCTCGTTGTAAGTTTAATTCGGGATAGACACGCGTCTTGTCTTAGCGAATGTTAACTATACGCAGTCGGGACCCGAAGTTCGAGCGCTATTTGCGAGTCCTTGCGGAAGGGCATCGTGACGCCCATTATAAATGCGAAAAGAAGAAAGTATAATCG
Source organism: Rhipicephalus sanguineus (assembly GCF_013339695.2). Taxonomy (NCBI): domain Eukaryota; kingdom Metazoa; phylum Arthropoda; class Arachnida; order Ixodida; family Ixodidae; genus Rhipicephalus; species Rhipicephalus sanguineus. The sequence goes on along the minus strand of NC_051178.1, from coordinate 144,254,890 downwards.
CGTTGTTGCATACTCACCGCAGATCTGAGCTACCAGAATATTCGCGTCTAAATATATAGAAATAAAAGTCGTTTGTTTCGGAATTTTTCGAAATCTCGACCAAATGGACTTCGAACGTCCTTCATATAGCCGCCTTTAGCTTAGTGAGGTTGAATGCCTCTGCCCTAAGCGCATCCCAGCTTGTGGCGATGGTTCTCTCCGTGGGCTGCATTCGTCTCACTGCCGTCTCGAGTCCAGGCGCATGCGCAGTTGTGCCGTTTCGGTGCATCTGGCCGCTGAAAGAGTTGAGTGTTGTATGAGGCCTTACAAAGAGAGTCTACATCGATAATCCATACGATGCTGTGGCGTGATAGGCAGTTGTGGACGTCCTGTAAGTTTGAAATATTTCTCCTTATGATTTTATCGGTGCAATGTTGACGTCATTGCCTTAGGCTTCGCGTTTCAGTTTTTTTTTTTTTTTAACCGTTGCCTTGTGTGTTGCGAACAGAGCGTAAACTGAGAGAGAGCTCAATGCCACGCATTAAAGACGATTAGAATAGGATAAATTTACTTCTAATTCAATCTTTTTGCATAGTTGCTCAGTGACTGTCTTAGGGTTACTTTAGGAAGAATATTCCCGGTGCAGCCGCGGCAGTAATGGCGCGTTCACACTTGGCCTCGATGGGGGCGAAAGCGGCAAAACTCGCCGGAAGTTCACTCGCTTCGCCGCCTAAGCGGCCGGAAAACCACGCCGCGAGGCGGACGCGAAAAAATCGGTCCGAGACCGATTTTTCCGCCACGCGAAAGCGGATCGCCTTTCCGCTTCACGGGAAGCCGTACTTTGGCTGCGCTAGCTTAAATCACGTGACGTAAACAACAGACCGCAAATTCAACATGGCGGCCAAGGCGTCGGCGGTGGCTCGCATCGGCGCATTCGCAAACTACCCGTGCAGCGCGACAAGACTCACAGCCTCGACAAGGACGCGTTCCTCGAGAACCTGGTTTGGATTACGATTGACGAGAACACTGGAAGTAGAAAAAAGGTGTAGCAGCAGCGAGTCGGCGTGCCCCAACGTGCCTCGCGTTTTGCAAAGCCGGGTGAATCCGCCGCCGCCGCCACTGCTGCCGTGTCCGCTTATGTGGTTTCTGCTGGTGTATCTCCCGAAACGGCGGTTTGAAAAGGTGAAAGCTATTTATTTTCCGTGTTTTGCATACTTAACTTGAATTTGGTACGAAATTAAATGCTCAGGAAACGGGGAAAAGAGAATTAATTCTCGAAGTGGCGAAGGCCGCGGCGGCGGCGACAGTATGCGGGAGAGGCAGAACAAATGTGAACATTTCCGACGCGCGCGAAAACGGTTTTCCGGATGCTCTGGCGCTTTCGCTTTCTCTTCGCTTCTCAAGTGTGAATGCGCCTTAAGTCAAATGTCGCCGGTTCGACTCCCACTCCCAGCGATCGCATTTCGATGACGGCTGAAATGGAATGAAAGATCGCCGCTCGTGCTTGTTTCGCTTGGTAGTGAAAACCGTGGTGGGCAGGATTATTCCGGTGTCGCTCGTAAGGATATTATTATTATTATTATTATTATTATTATTATTATTATTATTATTATTATTATTATTATTATTATTATAAAACCGTAACGTGCTCGTTGCTTCGCCTGTTTCGGCGCTCGCAAAAGTCACAGCCACGGCGGTAATGGTACTGTAATGAGGAAGAGGAAGAATGCTAAGATGGCCCAGTCCTCGCTTCTTCTCTGGGAAATCGGGGGGCCAACCGGATATGACTGGAGTGCTTGGCTCGACTTTGGCATCCGTCTCAAGCACCCGGCTTTACCCGCAGATAACCGGCTGGTGTCGCTACCCATTCAGGGACACATGCCCAGCGAGGCCAAACATATCATACTTGTCTCATGAGAGGGATAAGATCGCATGCGCCCGAACCTCGGCCCCGCGGAATGCAGGTCCTATTTGTCTATTGATAGGGGTCAGTTTTCGGCCACGCGCACACGTCCAGTAAAAGCACGCAGGGCCGCTCGTCCCCGCACTGCGGTTTAGCGCACGTCTTTGACGTCACGTTGACGTCACGAACGACGTTCCTGCTGCCTACCGGGTCAGTATAGTGCAGTGTGTAGGTTATAAAAAGATCGTCTCGAGTGGCGGTAGCTGGAGCCGTCTGCGAGGGCAGGTTAAGCCGCGGCGCCGATCGCATTTGTATGCGAAAAGACAGGCGGCGCCAGCGAAAGAACGCTCGGGGCGCATATGATATATCTTTTTATCTGTCATGTATAGTTTGGTTCCAAATAGGCCTGAAGTTCAGGGGAAGATGTGAGCTGGAAGTGACGAGAAGTTGCCTGAACTGATAGCTCCAGCGATGCATTCCTTGTTCGACAGGAATATATAAGTGGACACAGGCGTGCGGAAAGGGGGGGGGGTGGAGGTTCTGGGCGGGGCGGCCGCGCCCTCTAACCATCCAAAGGAGGCTTTAGTCTGTAATAATAATAATAATAATAATAATAATAATAATAATAATAATAATAATAATAATAATATAATAATAATCTGCAATAAGCCACGATATGATTGCGAGGGGCGCCGTTGTGGAGGGCTCCGAAAATTCTGACCATGTGGTGTGTTCTTTAACGTGCACCTTAATCTAAGTACACGGGCCTCCAGCGTTTCGCCTCCATCGAAATACGGCCGCCGTGGCCGGGATTCCATCCCGCGACCTTCGGGTCAGCAGTCGAGTGCCATAACCATGCACTAGACCACCGTGGTGGCTGGCCATGCAAGTGTTTGACTGTAATTATTGTTTTTGAGTGGCTTTTGACTATAAAAATTCTGGGACACGACCAAATTGCATTCGTAGGCTAGCGATCTGAGCCGTGGTAGGAGACGAATCCCGATTGGGCACCGACGCGTCTGCTCGGGTATACAGCGCGCGTCATGAAGACATTGGACGCTACGACCACGTGGAAGAGACTTCGCCTGCAGGAAAATGAGGCTCATACGGAGATAGTCGCGGAGTCGACGGGCACCGGGATCGGCACCGCAGTGGAAGGCTGCAGCCCCCACTACAAGACGAAAGTTGCGTGAAATGAGATGAGCCTTTTTTTGTAGGTTTCTCGATGTATTTGAATGCTTATTTTCTGCAGGGTCACGACGCTTGAGGAGTAGACGAAGGCAGTGGACGATACCACCGTGCGTCGCGTAGGTAGAGCATCGAAGTCCGCCGACGTGCCGGCGCTCGGTCGCAGCGTGTACGGGCATGGTACGGGTCGCCACCGTTGCACATTCGCACCTTTACCGCGTGTCGAGCGCGCACTGACCCGATTGACTTAATATGCCGCGCTAATCTGCTATCCGATGGCAGCAGGCGGCATTGTGCCAAGAACGTCGCAAAAACTCCAAAGACACTTCGAGTCAACGAATCTGAATGGCGCTGCACACAATGAAGTAAACCGAGGCGACAGCTGATGCCCCAATATGGCCACCGCTTGCGACGGTCGTGACGTCACGTGCAAGGCATGTATTGCCAAGGGCATCAACAGAAAAAAAACTTTACGCCATTGGCTTCGACGGTTGAGCGGTCGGTGCACCTTGTTTCTGGGGAGCGAATGCACTGCTGTGATGAACATTAAGCATGGTCTACTTACGGTGTATGAGCGTATAAAGTGCATATTCGAGTCAACTCGTACGAAAGGGACCAATTCAACGATGCCTTCGGGCACGCGCATTGAACTTAACCTATTCGAATGTATTCTAAAGTTATCGCGCTTAGCAACCAACTTTCTTGTCAAAAGTTGGCCGTGTACGCTTAGTGAAAGTAGAATACGTGCCGTGTGGTCTTTTGCATTTTGTTATTCTCAAAGCTCGATGACTGGTGTGCTGAAGGTCTGAAAAGATTAAAATAGGTGCTTCGCTAGTTGCGTGGCACTTTCGAGGATTGGTTTATAATGTGTATCTTGACGGAGTTCAAGGACAGCGATACAGTAAGAGAACATGTACTTTGAACGACGTATCGACAGTTCTCCCATTTGACCCTCCTTTTGATTGCATCAGGCTCAGAGCTGCGGCAACTTCGGAAGTTCACAGCTTAGCAACCACGCTGCGCTGCACCGCGCGTGTGATTCTATAGACTCACGCTTTCTTTCCCTCTTTCAACTTTCATAACCTGACTATTTATCCTGATTACCAGATGGCACAAGTCATTTGTGAGGCATCAGCTCTATATACGTGTGAATGGACGAGGAAGGGAGTCTCATGGCGGCTGTGTCCTTGAAATCACGCCAGTATTTCTAAACGTAACTCGCTGCTCGAAGTGACTAGCGGACGCCTCGCGCTTCATCTCGGGCGGAATCCCTGCGGTGTGATTGATTTTTGTACTCGCTTACTAGAGTTAGAGTGCACAGTGATCCTGGTTGTAAGCAAATATCGGACGTGTGGCTGAAAGGGGCTGCCACCCACCCACCTTGAAAGCGGACAAAATTGTTGAAAGGGTGTGGTGCTGATACGGGGGAACCGCACTATTTGCAGTATATTCGCGTGAGGAGTACATGCCTGTGTGAATGTAGAACGTGTTCTCATTGCAGAAGACCTGCTAAGCGGGCCTTACTTGGCGAGTCATCGAGCCGAAACGTTGGGGTCGCGTGGATCGGTGGCAAGGACGTTATAATTCGTAGACAATTCAATCGTTGGATTGACGCTGAATGAAAGTATTGTTGGTGTTTAAAGGGGTCATGAAGCACCCCTTGGGCTGATTGAAAAAACACATCCTGCGGAAAGCTGACACGGCTATGAACTGCTCTGCCAAATATTACAGTCGTGCGCGCCGCGTAATGGCCACAAGCGGAGCGCGAAGTTGCCGTTTCCCCAGGCACCCTCTTTTCAAACAGAGGCCGGTTCTCACTCTCGTCGGTGGGCGGGGCGTCTGTCCGCTGTACGTCGCAAGAGACATAGCATGCTTATTGGCTGATAGCCGACGTAAATCGAGAGCGGCGTTCGGATCAGATGCGCTTATTGCCGCGGGGTGCCGCCACTTGCCGGCGCCGCACTCCTCAGTACACGGTAGCCGCACTCGCGCAAGCGAATCACAGCGGGAGAGCGATCGCGTTTCATGACGCGCGCTGGCGTAACTTCTTTCCCCCATGCCATCCCTCCCTGTCTAGCTTCCAGTGCGCTCATCGGCACGAGAAAAGAGAGAAAGCGCTGGGAGCGTGCGCCAAACCCCCGTAACTCCGCTGATTCTTGACGGATTCGAGAAATTTTTGCGGCAATCGATTCGGGAGGCAGTACACTCCGATACTGAGGCCATTAGATCATTACTTGGAAAAGTGGTTCATGACCCCTTTAACAGCGAATAGCCTGCATGGTAGTATGCAATTACATACGGTTATTGAATTCGGTCAGAACTCGGACATACCCGTTTAGGGAATGGGGGTGAAGGAGGCCTAACAAACCTCTTTGGTGCAGTGGCCTGTGAAGCTGTGCTGATTTGGCTTCTCGAGAGTTCCCTTATCTGGCACAAAGTGCGCGAGTTGAGTGCCCGCTGTTTCTCGGTATTCATCATCCAGTTTTCGAGGGTGAATTCGAGCCGATAGATGCCTATATAGAGCCGCTATACACGAAAAAAGCAATCAACCCCTGTCCTGAGCAGCCCCCCCCCCCTCCTTTTGGTTTTCCTCCCTCTTTTCGCGCCAGTCGGTCTCACTGGATTGCTCTCTTCACCGCCAGTGGAGAAAGATCGTTTGTCTTGGCAACTGCTCATTGTGGACTGACAGCTTCAAAGGAAGGGACCGGGCTTGGAAGGAACGCGAGCGGCTGCTGCTGCTGCTGACACAGGCTAGGAGCGCATGCGCGTTCGTGAGTGCGTGTGAGACGAAACGAGGCTTGTGTGCTCGCATTCACTGTGAGAGAACGGAATATAATAAGGTGGGGGGCTTCAGTGAGCGTGAGTGCTGAATGCATCTACAGTTTCTCCCGCGCTCAAGCGAACGCGGGAACGTAGGATACGTACGGGCAACTGCCACCTCTGCAGGCATCTGCTACTGGTAGGATCCGAACGAAACGCTCGAAAACGCCGCGGTGGGGGGAAATAGGCTTGAAAACGTGTAGCGAGGCGAGACAAGGCGGCGCCAGCAGCGGATCGTGTTTACGCTTTGCGAGGCCTGTTCTCGTACCTGCGTGCGTGCGTTACCCGGGTATACACACACGTCTCGAGACCATAAATCATAAATGTGGCTCTCTTGGGCTGCATACGACGACTCGCCCGTATTCCGGGGGCCCCTGAGCTTTTCTTTTGTATATATGTAAGTATAGTGCAGTCTGAGGACCAGCCGTGTGGGCGTATACAGTAAAACATAATGTAATATACAAACCTTCCTCTTTTTTTTTTTTTTTCCTTTAGCACGGCTCATACACGATCCGAGCTTCGGCGACGTGTGACCCAGGTGTTATGTATCTTATAGGGCTTGCATTTCATGCAGCGCCGGTCGGCTGTCTCGCCATTCACGTTTCATGCGCATTTCGCGCTCTTACTGGGAGCCTCACCCATCCCCGTCTTTTTTTTCCCCCTGCTCTTTGCCCGTTGTGGAACTTTGCATACTCCTCGCTTCGAAACGATCTCTCACTGTTTGAGCTCGGCCGTTCAATTGCTGCTACTCGAAGTGGTGGCGCCTTTGTTTTGACCAGAAACCGCAAACATTCGTACCCGACTCTTCTTGCCTTTGCATCTTAAGGTCGTTTACATCAGACCATAGTGTGTAAGGTAGGTGCGTCAGACACCAGTTCCCACCTAATCGGTCCACGCGTAAATGCGTCACCCAGGCTCTTGACACCGTTCCAGAAAGAGGCGCTCGCTATCCTGATCTTCAAATAAACATTATCAATGAATTATTCAATCAGTCAGTCATTCCTTTGTATATGAATGTATATGCCGCATTCCTGCAGACGTCCCGCTGAAGGGTTTCGTCAGGTCACTGGCCTGTACATCCAGGAAACATATATTCTTCGAAAAGGCGCTTCTGTATGTACGCTCTCTAATAAGCTGTATTTAGTGAATTGGGTTACGATTAGTAAAAATCACTAATCCACCACCTTCCATGCCCTTTCATCAATATGATCACTACGAAGGCATGATCTCATCCAAAGAATAATAAACATGTTAAGCGAGAAAACACGCATCGGTCCTCAATTGGCTTGTTAAGTAGCACAGGAATGCTAGCGTGTGACCGTGCTGACTCGAAGGTCGCGGTATCGAGTCTTGACCGCGGCGGCCGCATTTCGACAGAGGCGAAATGCTAGAGCCCGTGTACTTAGATTAGGGTGCACGTTAAAGAGCCCAAAGTGTTCGAAATTTCCGGGGCCGCTCCATTACGGCGTCTCTCGTAATGATATCGTGGTTTTGGGACGTAAAAACCCAACAATTATGCTTATTATTAGCAAGAATGTGACTGTTGGTTGCCGCAACTCAGTGACAAGCTGAGCAAACATACATATCCACCCCGTGTGCCGCAGAAGCGACTCATATATATATATAGAGTGTCGAGCGAATGGTGCCGCAATGCGACTTCTTTCCCCACACGTGAGTGTTGTTACTGGTGTATTCACAGTGCACGAGTCACGTTTGAACAACACATCTTCCTTCTCTGCGTACGTCGGAGTTTTGAGGAAGCAAACTGCACCGGTCGTATTTTTTTCCTGGTGTGGCGTGTTTCGTCAGTCGAAAGATGGGGCGTCAGATTCGCACCACGTGGCGCAACCCACGTAAAAGAAAAAAAGCGGTTGCCAGAAAGCAGTTCCAGGAAAGCGTGGTGGCGCAATTTGTGATATTATGGATAGAGCTATGTCTACAAAATCCGTCGTCAGTCGGTTCGGCCATACTATAGCCACAACAGAGAACAGTGTTTTGGGACGCTGCCTCATGATGAATTCCGTGTCTTGGATTCCGTAGATTCCGCGTTTTATTACCATCTTTTTTTTTTTATGTAGTGTGCTGTTCTTTCTTCCTTCCTTTAACCTTTGTTATTGTGTCTGGCCTCATTAGTAAGGCCGGTTCTTTGAACTTCGGGGCCTTCTTTCTTCGACCGCTTCTAGCGCGCTAAAACAACAGCTTAAATATACAAGTAGAAAACGTAACCTTCTGCATCCCTCCGTCGTTTCTGTGGCGCTTACAAGGCCTCCGAGATCTGTGGACCACGGCCTCCGTGATTCCACACGCAGAGGAGCGTGCTGTCAAAATTTGCGACGTCAGCGCGACGAGCCGATGCGGGAACTTCAAGGCGGTGTCGCCACTGGTGCTTCGTTCCTGTATATTTCCAGACCTTAACGAGCGCCTTTTTTTTTTTTTTTTTGTAGGAGTGGCTTTTCTTTGTTCGTTGGATCATTTTAATTTCTTACGTACTCTAAATAACATTTTTCCTCAGTGCCTCTTTAATTATACCGTAAGCGTCTTTCAGCTATAGTCCGTCTTTTTCATTTTCCTGTGCTACACTGTGTGGTTTGGTAGTGCTTTGGTAGGGGCCGGGACAGCCGGCATCGCCAAAACGAAAGCCTCCGAGATTAAGAGGTGTTTAGCGACACTTCCGCTAGAGGAAGTGCGCATGCGCCTTGGCATTGTGAAAAAAGACGGGATGCCAAAATGTTAGCACATTAGATGCATCATCAGATTTGCACTTGATTATGTGTTTAACCGATACTATAGGGAGAAGACGGCCAATACAACAGTCTGCACGGGGTGACGAAACGAAGCGCGTTCGGCATTGGCTCTTGTATCGGCGCGGTGGTTTCGATTTCGTGTACGGCGTCTTTTGGCGGTCAGCCCGACTGACTATGTACGGTTCCCGCAGGCGTTCGGGCGGCTGTTTTTATCGCGCTAGCGAAAGGCTCGCGGCGACAAAGCAACGGCGGCGGCCTTGCATCGACGTTGAATGTACACGATGGGAGTCCGGCGACGCAGCACCACGCAGCGCTCGTCGTTTCGTAATGCTTCGAAGGAGACTACACATCCTCTTCGCGCAGGCGAGAGACCATCTTCGAAGGGTTTCGCCAGCGTGTTTTTTTTTAATGCGAAGCATTTCTTCGCGAACCTTTGGCACTTTGATCGTTTCTATCTATCTATCTATCTATCTATCTATCTATCTATCTATCTATCTATCTATCTATCTATCTATCTGTCTGTCTGTCTGTCTGTCTGTCTGTCTGTCTGTCTGTCTGTCTGTCTGTCTGTCTGTCCGTCCGTCCGTCCGTCCGTCCGTCCGTCCGTCCGTCCGTCCGTCCGTCCGTCCGTCCGTCTGTCTGTCTGTCTGTCTGTCTGTCTGTCTCTCTCTCTCTCTCTCTCTCTCTCTCTCTCTCTCTCGCTAGCTAGCTAGCTAGCTATCTAGCTAGCGTGCTCCCGACCGGGCTGCAGAAATTAGGCGCCTTTTCCTCTTCAAACCACTGCAACCTATAGTCGGATACAACTTTAGAAGTCAGCAGCATTTCCTCCTCAAATGCGGATGAACACAAGCCTGCACCAATGGGCGCGCACTCGGGACTGATGTCATGAGCGGGACGGCCGGTGGCTCCGCCTTCGGAGAACATCGGCGCATGCATGAGCGGGACTATTTCTTTAGTCGCGGAGGCGATCGGCTGCCGCGATTTGGTGTCTGGGCGGGGCCTCTCCTGACTTCTTAAGTTGTATCCGACTATAGCTATGATAGATAGCACTAGATAGATAATAGCAACCAGACGTCGGCGGCTAGCCGCCTACGTCTGGGTGCTCTCATGATTGCTTCCTTAACTTGGTGTAGACCACAATTGGCATGGGAGGGTAAGAGGATTTGACGAATATGACTGTCGGGTCATGACATGAATAACTTGAAAATCCTGTCGCGTACGTCGTCAAGCCCTTTCCTCCAGGCACGTGTGGCACATACTCGTTTACCACGGGCCGCGGTGTACGGGTATGCGCCACAGGTGATTGACAGTTTATATCTACCGAGATGCGAGAGCTTTAAGAGAAAACGACATCGGCACCGTTGAGTCGACGAATCCAAAGGATAAAAATTAGGATCCCAGCAAGAATCGAACCAAAGCATTCTGCGTGGCAATCAGGTATTCTTCCACAGAGCCACGCCAGGTCTAGAAACTGCTTTGGAAAAGCACCCTATGCAGGCGTAATGTCGGTGCACCGTCAGTTGTGGTTGTAGTGCTGGCTGTCTAATTTTACAAGAACGCAATAAACACTAGATATGTACTTCTATGACACAGGTGTCATATCAGATTAGCTTCTGTGGTTCCAGTGTTGGCTCCGCTTTTATAGCAGTCTAATAAACATTTCATTTTTATTCGTATGATTCAGCAAGCTATATTGAAGCATTGCTGGACCCCGGAGGAATACGTTAACGAAAGTTGCGTATGATATCCACATGATTACACCATAAAGTGCACATAGTTTCGATAATGCTGACGATGTACTCTAACGTTAGGGCTGACGTTACGTCGCATCATTAATTAATCTTTAAACGCCAGTGTTGTCGACGTGCCTGGTAAGCCACGATGTGCACGCAGCTACTACACTTACAAAAACACGTCGATCCACCTCGTAATGTTTGGCTCAAAGCCATAAAATACAGCATAGAAGTACTCGCTGACTGCTTCGCATGAAACCGATTCTCACAACGCGTGGGATCTGCCGAATTTTTTTTTATTAGGATTACTACGCCTCGCCTTAATTGCGCTCTTATCTGAAACCTCCGTGACCAGTAGCGCATAGCTGGCTGCGTACACGCTGAAAAGAAAGAAAAGTCATAGAATTTAACATTGGGAAGAAGGACAGAGTATAATCAGCGTAATTATGACATAAAAAGACAGCCGATCATAGAGCGCTTAATTAGGAACTACGCGGCATGCATGCGTTATGAGAGAGGCGAGAGGAAAAAAAGTCATTCGTTGTAGGAGAAAGAAGAGGTATTCAGTTCGCAGCGTTACTCGACACCGTCTCCTTCGACCTTCCTCTGGGCACGTTTCGTTGCACTTTAATACTTTTCCTCCGGTGGTGCTCCCGTATTTTGTTATGCCCGTCGTCGCGCCGTGGAGGTTTTATTAGTCTGCGTGGAAAGGGAGATAGACGCTTGTGGCGGCTGTGAATGAGGGAGAGAGGTCCAATCTCGGTGCACGATCGCGTATTCGTGTGTCGCTTGCCGCGAGGCAGGGAGGACGTGTGTGGCGGCCGGCCGCCGATCGGCCGACGGAATCCAGGCACACTGCTTCTCGCAGCCGCCGCTGCCGTGTCCTCGGTGGCCCGTGCGCTATCACGCGCCGCGCACGTGTGTTGTTGCAGCGCTGCCGGCTGTGTCGAAGAGCTCGCTTATTCCCCGTGTGTTCTCGCTGCAGATCGCAGGGTTCGAATTCACGGATCGCCTTTTAAATGCGAAGCATTTCTTAGCGAACTTCTGCGACTTTGACCGTATCTATCTATCTATCTATCTATCTATCTAGCCGCCTACGACTTTGTGCTCTCCTGGTCGCTTGGTTAATCGAATGTGCACCAAAATTGGTATGGCGTAACATGACTGTATGACGAACATAAAGGGGTATTCAGACGGGGGAGAAATGCTCGGGGGGTAAAGGCGGAGCCTAGTGACGTCAACTCGCGAGGAGAAGTCGCCACAAATGCCCCCCACTCACACGGACGGGGCGAACGGAGGGGGAGACCAGTGTTACCAGACTACTCCTGTGGCTTGTACCGCCCGTTTCACCAGCTGCTGACGACGATGACCCCAGCTACAGATGACCCCAACTGCAGACTGGACACCCACTGCCGCTCTCTGCAGGAGCAAGTGCAACAATGTGGCCAAACAAGAGCCAGAAATTCCGCCACATCCCCCACCGCCGGGGGATTGTTTGTCCTTTCGGGGAAAACGACCCCGTCTCCTCCGAGGAGGCGCGGGGGGGTCACGCCCACTCGCTAATCCGTGACGTCGCGGTCACGTGATCCGCAACCCCCCCGTCTCCCCCGAGCATTCCTCCCCCGTCTGAATACCCCTTAACTGACAAGTCATAACATGAAAATCATGACACGAATGTCATGTACAGCATGATTTACATGCTACGCTCATGGTGCGCTGGCGGCCGTTCGCTAGCTTGATATACACCAAAATTGGTATCTTGTGACTTGACTGTGTGACGAACATAAATAACACGAATTAACATGAAAATCATGACACGCATGTCATGTACAGCATGACTTACGTGCCACGCTCATGGTGCGCTGGCGGCCGTTTTGCTAGCTTTATATACACCAAAATTGGTATCTTGCGACGTGACCGTGTGACGAACATAAATAATACGAATTATCATGAAAATCATGACACACATGTCATATACAGCATGACTTACGTGCCACGCTCATGGGGCGCTGGCGGCCGTTTCGCTTGATTGATATGCACCGAAATTGGTATCTTGCGACGTGACCCTGTGAAGAACATAAATAACACGAGTTATCATGAAAATCATGACACGCATGTCATGTACAGCGTGACTTACGTGCCACGCTCATGGGGCGCTGGCGGCCGTTTCGCTAGATTGATATGGACCGAAATTTGTATCTTGTGACGTGACCGTGTGACGAACATAAATACCACGAGTTATCATGAAAATCATGACACGCATGTCATGTACAGCATGACTTACGTGCCACGCTCATGCGGCGCTGGCGGCCGTTTCGCTAGCTTGATATACACCAATATTGGTCTCTTCCGATGTGACCGTGTGACGAACATAAATAACACGAGTTATCATGAAAACCATGACACGCATGTCATGTACAGCATGACTTACGTGCCACGCTCATGGCGCGCTGGTGGCCGTTTCGCTTGATTGATATGCACCGAAATTGGTATCTTGCGACTTGACCGTGTGAAGAACATAAATAACACGAGTTATCATGAAAATCATGACACGCATGTCATGTACAGCGTGACTTACGTGCCACGCTCATGGGGCGCTGGCGGCCGTTTCGCTTGATTGATATGCACCGAAATTGGTATCTTGCGACGTGACCGTGTGAAGAACATAAATAACACGAGTTATCATGAAAATCATGACACGCATGTCATGTACAGCGTGACTTACGTGCCACGCTCATGGGGCGCTGGCGGCCGTTTCGCTAGATTGATATGGACCGAAATTGGTATCTTGTGACGTGACCGTGTGAAGAACATAAATAACACGAGTTATCATGAAAATCATGACACGCATGTCATGTACAGCGTGACTTACGTGCCACGCTCATGGGGCGCTGGCGGCCGTTTCGCTTGATTGATATGCACCGAAATTGGTATCTTGCGACGTGACCGTGTGAAGAACATAAATAACACGAGTTATCATGAAAATCATGACACGCATGTCATGTACAGCGTGACTTACGTGCCACGCTCATGGGGCGCTGGCGGCCGTTTCGCTTGATTGATATGCACCGAAATTGGTATCTTGCGACGTGACCGTGTGAAGAACATAAATAACACGAGTTATCATGAAAATCATGACACGCATGTCATGTACAGCGTGACTTACGTGCCACGCTCATGGGGCGCTGGCGGCCGTTTCGCTAGATTGATATGGACCGAAATTGGTATCTTGTGACGTGACCGTGTGAAGAACATAAATAACACGAGTTATCATGAAAATCATGACACGCATGTCATGTACAGCGTGACTTACGTGCCACGCTCATGGGGCGCTGGCGGCCGTTTCGCTTGATTGATATGCACCGAAATTGGTATCTTGCGACGTGACCGTGTGAAGAACATAAATAACACGAGTTATCATGAAAATCATGACACGCATGTCATGTACAGCGTGACTTACGTGCCACGCTCATGGGGCGCTGGCGGCCGTTTCGCTAGATTGATATACACCAAAATTGGCATCTTGCGACGTGACCGTGTGACGAACATAAATAACACGAGTTATCATGAAAATCATGACACGCATGTCATGTACAGCATGACTTACGTGCCACGCTCATGGCGCGCTGGTGGCCGTTTCGCTAGCTTGATCTACCCCGGAATTGGTCTTGCGCGACGTCACTGTGTGACGAACATAAATAATAGGAGTTAACACGAAAACCATGACACGTATTTTCCTCAATGACATACAAGACGATGTATGCAGCTCTTTGCTGGCTGCTTCGCATTACATCGATTCCCACAATCCGTGGGATCTGCCGGCCTTTTTTTGTTATTCGTCCGTTTGTGAGCGATCTTCACCGTTTGTTTAGCATTCAAGAGTGGCGGTAATTTACATGAATTTTTTTGAAGACGACGACTTCCTTTGCCCTCTGCCTCCCCATTTTGTAATGGTCGGGATACGATTAGTATTTTTGACCGAATTCAGCTGTCGTGTTTACGCACATACTATCGTCAATTGGTTATTTTGCAGTGCCTAATTATGACTGGGGTTGGCTGAGGGATGCAGTGTCGGTTGCGTCAATACTGGCCGTTTAGCTATTAATTGTCAGTCAGTGTTGCTAAGTTACAGCTAGTGGGCACTAATGGAAACCACGTGAACTGCTCAGTATTCGCGAGGCCTTTTGTTCATAAGCGCTGTTTACGCCTGTCATATATGTCCGGCATTATATAGGATTGGCTGATATTTTCTCTTACGAATAATTCTAGATATTTTTGTGAATACGGGTCCAGAAGTGTGCATGTGGCACCAGGGACGTAGGCAGAAATTTTTTTCGGGGAGGGGGCACCTCCATTATCTGAAGTGGGGGACGGGCAGACAGGTGTGGTCGAGTGTCATTTTCTGCTCTATGCACCATGGCAAAAAAAAAAAAAAAAATTCCAGGGGAGGTGGGGGGGGCTACGCCACTGTGTGGCACTATGTGCTGTACAGCATCGCAGCAATTTCTTCCGCGGTCACTTACGCGACTTGTCGTAATTAAGTCGCGATCATCATTACCGCGGAATATAATCAGCTGCCCGTATTCGTCACCTTTAAGCGCGTGTCAGTCCAGCGCGTGGCTGGGTGCTTGCACTGGCTTTCATTTCATGCGCACTGTCTGCCAAAAGGAACGCATTAAAGCCCCTTGCGTTTACGCGCGCTACAATAGACACTTTTAGTTGGGCGTACGTCACGAGCCCACGTACGCGGCACGATACGTTGCGTACGCTGCATGCGAAGCGCTCAACGACACTTATAGTTCCCCGTATTGCCGTACCGAGATACGTTTGGTTCAACTGGACGTATGTTATTAGAAATAAAACAGCTTTTGGGTGCTTTTTAGCGCCCTCGCGTAGTAGCCCGGGTGCCTAAACGGATCGCTAGTTTGCATTTCCGCTAGCAGCGCAATATCGTCGCTCAAAGTAAAATAAACTCGATTTGGGCCGGCTTTGTTGCTCTCTGCGTTCGACGCCATCGCTGCCGTTTTGCTATCTGGTTCCTATATCAATCGAGATATCGCGAGAGCGTCACGCCGCGTACGCTTCGCCTGGTCACGTTTACGCACGCCGCGTTTTTTATCGGGCGTACGCGCGCATCTCTGGAATCGATGCGTCACGTACTGCACATGCGCAGTTCTCTCCCGTGGCAGTGCTGCGTACGTGGGCTCGATACGTACGCCCAACTAAAAGTGTCTAATATCGTCGTGTACTTACTGCGACACGTTGCATTTTAACGCGATAGCGTTAGAAAGCTCGTTTCGCAGAAATTCCGCCGTCGGCGGCGGTGACGGCGTCGTTTGTGAGCGAAAAATCGTCCGTGACCGAAAAATCGAGAAAGATGCAAATAAAATAAACAATAAAAATCTTCGGTCCCATTGAGGATCGAACCCGGGCCATTTGCTTAGCAAGCAGGTGTCCTACCACAAAGCCACGGTATTACTTGCAACAGCTTCAGGAAAAAAAAAAAGACACTACATAAATGCCATGTAGTGGAAGGAGTCTCCTTAACGCATTTTGTTCGGCAGGTGTCACGACGAAAATGAGCCCATTCGGCGATTTGTAGGCGCATTGGCGAGGCCATCAAACTACGTTTTTCTGTGCGATTCAGGGCTGCACGCGTGTCTAACTTTTTCTTTCGTCTTCGTTTAGAATTACGACGAATCTTTCTAAATAAAAAAAATTCACAGCATATCCACGGGTGAATGATGAAGAGCTTGGGCGAAGCTCCTGAAGCAATCATGGTTGCACCGTGAAATCTTCAGTGGTTTAGCCCAGCAGTAATCGAAGCGATAGTCCAGTACATCATCAAAGACGTGACAAACACTGTATATATTTATACAAGAATTTTTTTTAATCGTAAGTGGTAGCTAGACGTGGCTTCCTTTCCCCCTTCATTATAACGGCTTTATGGTCGGTGAAGTGATGGATCGGTGATGGGTCGTAGTAGGATGTTTGCAAAAACGAAGTAGTGGGCAGTTTGCAAAGGATCGGTGATGGGTCGTAGTGAGATGTTTGCAAAGACGAAGTAGTGGGCAGTTTGCAAAGGCGGTTACGCCGGACAACGGAGACGTGACAAAGTTAGACTAAGAGGAGCTTCGCCCCTAAAAAGGAAGTAATTATGGGACAGCGTCTCTCGCTCTCCGACCAAACCGCTTCTTGTGTATATATGGTACGCCTGACCATTATGTATATGATCATCAAGCTTTACACGCTACCCGCAGTTCCCTTCTTTTGTCGCAGGTCAATCAGTCAATCAACCGATCAATTTATTATTACGTAACATGTTAATTACAAGGCATAATATATGCAGACAAGGGTCCCAAAGAGCTATAGACTGCAATGGGACCCTTTTATGTGAGAGCGACGTACTAGGCCCGCCGGTGCGCATGCGTCATCCGTCGTAATCTCAGAGGACGTCGGTTAGGATCGACGATGCGCAGCCGTCATCCTGGTTCGCGCACGCTCTGTTGTCTCGCATCGACGCGTGGTGCTCATCTCTGCTGAAGCCCCATTCTTTCCTTAGTTGCCGTCTCGCTAGAACGACGTGGCTTCACATGAACGACAGGGCTTCACGTGACCATCATCACCTGCCGCTGTATATGCTTACGCCTGCGGGCCATCTCTCCACGCCCTGCCGATGGGGTGATCGGATGCGACAAGGACGCGCCCCCCCCCCCCTCCCCCCCCACACACACACCGACGTATCTCATTTCGTTGTTCCACCCGCATTTATTTGTCGGCACCGTTGTCTTCTCGCGAGGAAACGTCTTTCTTTTTTCCCTGTTCGAGTGGTGGTGGCTCGCTCGCGCGCATATCTAACGCGTGCAGCAGGATGCATATGTAGCAAACAACAGCCTGCTGCTGCTGCTGCGACGTGGCGATCGTTCGCGGGAAGAAGAAAGGAGGCGGTTGTGTAAGCGGCGCACTTGTTTGTTCGGCAGGCACGGGTGGGCGGACCTCTTCCTCCTTTTCTGTGTGCGCGCTCGTGAGCAACCGGACGCTCTATCGCCACCCGGAGTCGTCGTTCTTGAGGCAAACAAGTCGCCGACCCTGAGCAAGCAGCAGCAGGCAGGACGCGTGGCTCAGCAGGCAGGACGCGTGGACGTTGTGCAGCGTGAATATATATATATATATATATATATATATATATATATATATATATATATATATATATATATATATATATATATATATATATATATATATATATATATATATATATATATATATAGTGTTAGGCGGGAAGTCGTCGGGCGGGCGACGGACCAAGAAACGCCGTCGTTGCCCCCCCCCCCCCCTCTTCCTTTTCTCTGCGCTACGTGCGTGTGTATTACGTGTGACAGTGGCCCGCGCATTTATCCCAGGCAGTTTTTTTTTTTTAAAGGGGTGGTGCCACCAAATTTGTGGCTTGCGCATTCTTTGCTGTAAGCATTTCCTATAGCTCCAGGAAGCATGATGCACGCACCAAGATTAATGTATTCTCGCTAAATAACTTAATATCGCCTTTTGATTTGGACAACTTTCGGTTTCGGTTTCTGGGCGCCGAGGTTGGGCAGTGACGTAGAAGTGTAGGAGGCGTGGTCACGTGACCACACAAGGCTGTGACGCACATAGCCAGGAAGCGATCGAAACTCGGGGAGTGATGTAGCAACCGATGCTTTGCCGGTACTACAGTGAACTAGAATGTATTCTAGTTCATTACAGCCGGTACGTACGTTGCGGAAGTGGCGGAGGTCCGGAGGTCACTCACGTTACTACAGCAGATTTGGTGTGACGTCACTACAACTTTCGTTGCCCATCCTACAGATCTACGTCACTGTTGGCGCGCTAGCGATGGGTTTCGATCGGGAGAATGAGCATTTAGGTACACTTTGGAAGTGAATTAAAATATATTCTAAACGTTTGCAGTGTCCGACCCTTCGTGTGGAATGTCCTTGCATACAGAGGAAACCCACAACAGGCTTGTTATAGCCTCGAAATTTGATGGCACCACCCCTTTAAGGGAAGCTAACGTGAAACGCGAAATTGGCCTATACAAGCGGAAGAAATACTCGTGGCGAAAAGTGTCGTACATACGGTTCATTAGTGAAAGTGGATTGTTCTTGCGCGAATAAAACTTGCCCTGCACGAATTTCGCGCCTGTAGCGCTGCCACCGTGACATCACGAAGTGTCTCGATACTTTGGCAGGTCTTGTTCTGCTTCTTTACTTTTATGTTGTGTACTTATTCGTTCGTTTATTTGTCTTTTCTCTTTTCTTACGCAAAAGAAAGAAGAAAAAGAAGACAGCTATGGTATGGTATGGAAAAACTTTATTTAGGTCCGTCGGGGCGTGAACTAGCACGTATAGCGGGCCGCTCCCACGTCGGGACAGATAGGCCTAACCTGTCCGCCACGTCGTGGGCCCGTTGGACTGCCCATAGCTGCGTCCTGAAATCCGTACTGCGTAGCGCAGCATCCCACTTTGACGATGTAACGTTTTGAACCCGTAACACAGGGCACCGCCAGAGCATATGATCTAAGCTGGCAAAGTCTGAGCAAAGACAGCTATTACTGTAGTTTATTTAGAAATTAAATAATTCCTGGGGTTTTACGTGCCAAAAACTACGTTACGATTATGATTCCACGCCCTCGCAGCTGTCCTGCTCGGCTGCTCCGACCTCCAAGCCCAACAGGCATTGGTGGCTAGAGCCCAGGCCGCCGCGGCAGCGACAAGGGCTACCGGACTAGGGATCCCTCCTAGTGTTTGTGAAGGGCGGGCCCATCCGGCTTACCCCGTCGACACCTCTCACTGTATATAGCTGAATAAATGTTTTCCACCACCACCACCTAGCAGCGCGACACTTTAGCCTCTTATCTACTATACGGCCGATAATGGTTTACTTGCGACTGGTTTAAGGACTACATGGACAGTCTACATTCATAGTTACAGGACATAGCTGGGCAACTGCGCTCTAAATCTAAACGCGAAGTGAAATGGCTGATGCGTTTGCGGCGCTCAAATGAGAACTTTGACAAAGCGGGTAAAAACCAGCTGGAAACACGAGACACAGTCAGAAGAAAACAATGGGGCCCGTCGCTTTCTTGTCACTGTGTCTTGTGCTTTCCGCTGGTTTTAATCCGCTTTGACAATGTGTACCAACTAGCCCAGTCCAACGCCTTGGTAGAACTTTGCCAGTTCGATTAAACTCGACGCTATCGCGACATCGCAGGGTTACAAAGAGAGAACACGTTCGCACTGCTCACTGTATACAATCCGTTGACCTATATTGGATACGTCCGGCCGAGACGTTCCACATTCCGTGCCTTCAGTCGCGCGCACGCGAGCAGTGCGCGTCTCGTCGGAATTTCCCCACGAAATCGGCGCCCAAGAGGCGGCGGCTGCGCACGTGCGTGTCGCGGTGCGACCCTCGTGACGCCGCGGAGTCCCGAAACGCGAGCGATCTGTCAACGCGGCTGCGAGCCACATACACGCAGCAAGCAGCAGTGTGCGCAGTGGTGGTGACCGATGAGGAGAAACACAAAAGGAGGCCACACCGCGCGCTCGCTCACGCAAGCAAGAAAGAGACGCACAGCGCGGTGCTACTATAGCTTCGTGTCGCAACCAACGCCTCCTCCTGCCTGCCTCATTTCTCGCCGGCGCAGCGGTGAGTGTGCGTCACGAGTGCGTTAGTCGGTTTGGTGCGCTCGCCCATTACACGCGTGACTCGGCCGGGCTGCGGTCAGCGGCAGCTGTTCAGGGCGATGAGAAGAAGAAGAAGAAGAAGAAAAGAATGTCGAGGGTTCGACGAGCGTGACTCGGCTCTCGGCGTGACGCTGTCTTTTTCTTCGCGAGTCTCCGCGTATGGCGTCAGAGCGGCGAACTTGCAACCGCCGCCGACAAACAAACGCGCTCAATAGAGTCTTTTAGCAAGTTACGGAAATACGGTACGCAAATACGGTAAGGCAGTACGGTAGCGTTTCTCCTTTCCCGCTGGTTGTGCTTTGGCCGCTCAACGACCGGGAAAGGAGGAGCGGTACCGTACTGCCTTACCGTATTTGCGTACCGTATTTCCGTAACTTGCTAAAAGACTCTAATGCCCGTTCGTTCGGGCATTTTTGACGGGGAAACCTCCACCTGTTTGCGGAACCTCGGGAGTCCGCTAGCAAGCGATGATCAGGCACGTAGCCAGGATTTTTTTTTCGGGGGGGGGGGGGGGTGCTAATTGTTCGAAAGAAAGTCTTTGCATGGCAAAAAGAAAAAAAAAAGTTGCCCGGGAATATAGAGGGCCGGACGATTTTTTTTTTTTTTGGGGGGGGGGGTGGTGCTGTTTCTTATAACGAGGTGCCACTTCATCCGTTGCTGTCTATCATGCTGGCTATCCCTCTCTGATTCTTTTTAAACAAGTCTCTATTTATATTGCGTATACATAACAGAACTAGAGGCTCGCTTCAGCGATATACCGTCAGGCAGGGGCGTAGTCAGACATTTTTTTCGTGGTGGGGTGGGAGCAGGCCCGTAGCCAGGGGGGGGGGGGGGGGGCGAAATTTTTATGATGCATGGTGTTTTACCGAAAATAAGTAGTGAAAATAGGCGTTTTTCTCAAATAGTCAAGGCTTTCAGCAAGTGCCCCCCCCCCGAGAAAAATTCCTGGCTACGGGCCTGGGTGGGAGGTTGGGTACACCTCTTTGATCTGAAGTGGGGACCGGGCAGGCAGATGTGGTCGAGCGTCATTTTGTGCTCTGTATGCTATGGCAAAAAAAAAAGAGGGGGAGGGGGGCAGGGGCCTGGTGTGCCACCCCCTGGCTACGTCACTGCCGTCAGGCTACTCCTGTAGCTCCGCTTCTGCCGGTCTCCTTTCTGCTTTTTCTCCAACACTCTAAGCGTCCCCTATATCAAACCGGTAACCAGTTAATACCTTCATCCGCGTCGAATCTCAGGGAGATGGGCGCCTTTACGGACAAGAGTATGAAGTTGGGCTTGTTGGTAATGCATAACTGATCACGTAGCGCAAAATTTGACACAGGACAAGAGAGGGGGACGAAGACGAGCGCTTACTTCCAGCAAGGTTTATTTCGAGGAGCGTACACATATATACTCTCGAAATGCGAAAAACAAACAAATCATTCAAGAAGCTCACAATTACCATGCGCGAAAATCTTACATTCTCAGGAAAGACAATTCTTTTTGACAAAGCCCGAGAGAGGGAGTGCGGATGCAGTTCAGCCCTAATCTACAAATCCTCTCAGCCTCGATAATTTCTCTTGTCGTTTTATTTCTGTTTTTTCCCACGGTAACGGTGTCATGAAAAAGTGGTTTGCAGCCACACGTGCTGCAGTGCAATGCCAAGAAACCATCGCGACCATTCTTGACATTGCGAGCATGTTCCCGGAGCCGGTCATTCATACAGCGGCCACTTTGTCCTAGGATTAGGTTATGAATGCTGCGCCACATAACGGCAATGAAAGACATGCATGCCGTGGTGTCGGTGGTAAAGTGCACAGGGTGCTTGTCCCTCTATGCCGAGGCTTTTTTCGTGACGAATGTCTTTAGTTGCCCACCACTGCTGGCTGCTGCTCTCACTTCTGTGTGGAAGTGGAGTTTTCAGTGCATCGTTTATGGAGGGGGAGCTTTTACGAGTGTAGCGACTGTCGAAGCAGAGGGTGGAGGAGGGGATGATAGTGGGGGAGGTGTGGGGTTTGGGGTGTGACCCGACACCGACGGCGGAGAAATATAGCCTTGCCATAGGGAAGGAGGGGTGGCAGCTGGGGTGGTAGCCATGGTTTATGGACAGCGGTGTTAGCGCAACAGCTCAGGCTTGGCTCCTGCGGTTCGGTTCACGAGAGCAACGTCTCTGCTTTGGCGCCAGCCTGCAACCTCACCATCTTTGTGTCTGTCTTTCTCGCTCTGTCGAAAACATTCGACAGAGAGAGAAAGGCGTTCCCAAATAGCGTGGGAATGTTTTCCTTCGAGGATTGCGGGTGTCCCGCAGGGTGATAGAACGGGAAGCCCCCAAACAGCGCGGATTCATGGTGATGTCCCCGCGGAACTGCTTGAGACATCTGGACAGCGCCCGTTTGGGGCGCCGTTACGTGTATATGTCTAACGCCCCCCTATACGCATGCACAGTGCTTGGGGAACAACACGCGTTAACTTAGGGCTAACTGTTGCCCATACTTTCGTTTTTCACCGTCTGCAGTCCGCGAGTGAGATCGACCTCGTTTTGTACTGGTACAGATCGTGATACGCATCACCTTCAGTGTGACCGCAATCGTAGTGAAACTCACTAGTGATCGCAAACATGGGTGCTTCTGCTTCCTAGTGCGTGTGTGTATAAACAGTCGCCCGGACTCCTCGACAGAATGTGAAGAACGGCATGACAACTCAAGCACTGTAAACCGCTCGCTCGCTCGCACGCACGCACGCACGCACACACACACACACACACACACACACACACACACACACACACACACACGCGCGCGCGCACGCACGCACGCACGCACGCACACACACACACACACACGCGTGCGTGCACGCACGCACACACATCGGGGTTAGCTGTCACGTTAAAAAAATCAAAATATTGGAAGCGGTTATACTGTCTGTGTCGAAAAGGTGACTTCACTGATCGCGATCATTCATTTAGTAACAGTTGCGTGAGTGCACACGAGCACACGCGTACAGTTTGAGCCGCAGACGATGACCCCGCGTTCGCCTGAAGTCTTGGAAATTTGTCGGCCCTCTCTCGTGTAGTGCAACGACTTCCGCCACTTAAGGCAAACCCCCCCCCCCCCCCACACACACACACACGCACACACACACACAAAGAGGGCTTGCAGTGGGAAGGGGGAACCTTGATACGTGTGCACTGGTTTGACAATTGCGCACATGCTGTTCGCTGATTTTTTTCCCGAACGGCGTTACATGAAAGGAAACTGCGGGAGTGTGTCCATCAGTTTCGTTTCTTTTTCGACGCCGGAAGTCGGTGACAGCTTACGCGGGGACAGGAGCGGTGAAGCGTAAGCGCCGGACTGGGCTTTCGTGACAGATGGGGCGGCCGATTTGACGCATACACGAAAAAGGCTGATCTGTTTTTGCAGGTGCTCTTGTGGGCTAGATACGAGTTGACAGAAACGAGTCGGTCTCACCGAGGTTTCAGGTTACTCTCTTTTCTGCGAAGGGCGAGTGCGACACTTAGAATACGACACTCCTCATTGCGTGCTCGAAAAGGAAAGAAATAAAAGAGAGAGAGCATTGTAGCAAAAGCCGGTCTCATGGTTCTAACCGAACAACCGGCGGGGACTATTGTAAATACGCGGCAGCGGTAGGTATCAAAGGTACGAGTCTGCAAGCGCGTATTTTGCACGTGTGTACTAGTTTTTGTATGTTAGGCTGTACGCTTGTATGTACTATATCCTTTAGTGTAGTCTTTCCCCTCCATTCACATTTCATTGGCCGCTGCTCATTTCATGGTGTCCGTTGAAACGTGTACGCTTCAGTTACGAATGCCGGGACCCTGCAACACTTTTTCAGAAGTGAAAGCGTACTGTACTGTTTAGATAGGGCAGCGCAAAGACAAGGACGAAGAAACAAAGTACACGACACGGGCGCTGTTTGTTTCTTCGTCCTTGTGTCTTTGCGCTGCCCTGTCTAAACAAGTATCATGCTCCTACTAGCCCAAACCAAAGTACTGCTCGTTCTGGACTGCGTAGCGCCTTTCACTGATTGCGTTTCCGCAGAAATTCCTGAAAAAAAAAAACAGCAAAGGAAACGCCATAACCGATTCCTTCTCACCACACGGTTTGCTCTCAGCCGCGACAACAACGATAGCACGTGTCCTGCCTCTTGGTCTCTCCTTTTTTGTGCTTTCCGATGTGCGCTTATGTTCGTTATTTGTGTCTGATCACGGGTCAGGAGCGCTGAAAGTAAGTACGTGCTGGATTGTTTAGCAATTAACAACCGTTGTGTGCATACTGGACTCTGCTTTGTTTTGATAGTATTACTCGTTATCTCCGTTATAGCGTTTGTAACGTTACCTGTCGCTATAGCGTCGTCTGCTGTTGTTTTTGAGTCAACTATAGAAGTAAGAGCCACCTTCC
The DNA here is from genome assembly GCF_013339695.2 of Rhipicephalus sanguineus. Lineage (NCBI taxonomy): Eukaryota > Metazoa > Arthropoda > Arachnida > Ixodida > Ixodidae > Rhipicephalus > Rhipicephalus sanguineus. The sequence goes on along the minus strand of NC_051178.1, from coordinate 144,230,404 downwards.
GCCGCGTTTCCACCACGCGAATAACTCAATTGAAGCAGCGCGAAGAAACGAGGACACAGAAGGAACACACACAGGACTAGCGCTGCTTCAGAAGTTATTCGCAAGATGGTCCGGCTCGCCCAAACTTACAAGTTGTTGCTAACACATGTTTCCACCTCATATCGCATTTGTTAGCGCATCACACGCAGCCTTTACATATGGCGTCTTCGGCTTCTACGTCTTTACCGCATGCTTTTGTCCGCGTCTATTGACGTTCTTCTAACACCCCTCCTTCGTGGTATCCGAGTTTTCGAGTGTTCATTCTATTACTATTATTTTTTACGAGCTCGTGTTTTGCATGCCATCAATGTTCAGACTAGCTTCTGCATGGCGCCTCATTGGTGGCCTTCCTTTTTCATATCCGAGTTCTCAAGTGTTCGTTCCATTACGATTATTTTCTTACGAGGCCGTCTCTATACCGTCTACGGGAGTACGACCACCGCTGTAGGTCAATTGGTAGACCGTCGGACGCGTTATCCGAAGGTTGCAGGTTCGGCCCCTAGCAGCAGCAAGTTGTCTTTGCGCCCACTCTGATTTCTGTATATTTATTTTCATAATTACCATATTACAGTTAAAGTCTACAAATAATGTTGGTTTAATTAGGTTGCACATAACAATGAAAACGAGCTCTTGATCAATTCCGCCGTTAATCTATGTTCAGACTAGCCGCTGCGGGACGCCTCCTTGGTGGCGCTGCTGGCGCGCTCGTATATTTATTCTGAGCGGAGCAGCGGTGCGGCCTTTTTAATCAGCCTTGGTCGCTGCCGGTGAAGGATGAGAAAGAAGGGAGGGACTGCAGACTCATTGCGAACCCGTTTACGCGCTGGGCGGTGCGGTGGCACGCGCCGCCGCCACCGCGACGCGGCCGTGTGTGTGTGTGTGTGTGTGTGTGTGTGTGTGTGTGTGTGTGTGTGTGTGTGTGTGTGTGTGTGTGTGTGTGTGTGTGTGTGTGTGTGTGTGTGTGTGTGTGCCCGAGGGAGGAGCTGTCAAGGATGCGTCGTTGTCTCGCCCGCCGCCGCCTTTGTCGCCGCGTACGCCTGCCTCCTCTTCCGGCGGCGTATACGCTCGTTGCGTCGCGCGCGTCGAGCGGCCGCGCTACAATGTATCGCGCGTCTTGTCTACGCCGCTTCCTTCCTGCGTTGATCTCTCGCCCTGCTCTGTATATATACACACACGCGCGCGCGATCCTTTGCGAGCTTTCTCCTCCTCATCATCCGCCCACTCGAACAAACGCCATCGAGCTTTTGAAACTCGCCTTCTTTTGCTTTTTCCTTTCTTTTGCCGCCCGGTACTGAGTGGGCGTTGTCGCAGTGGCGCGGTGGGCGTGCGGCCAAATCTCGGTTGTTTCGTTTTCCTTTCTTTAACTCTTTCTTTTTTTGCCGAAGGCAAGGCGAGGTAAGGGAGTGTTGCGAGTTGTGTCGCAGTGCACTCACTGTGCGTGGCAAATGTCCCGTGACCGGGGAGTTAATTGCGCGATGCGCGTTTTGTTTGAGATGCGGCGAGAAAAAAAAAAAAAAGTCGTCTTAGGCAATTAAGAATGCGCTGCCGCGCGCCTGCGGCGCGGCGTTCGCCTGTACAACCCGGTCTGCTTTTTAAACTGTCTCGCTCGCTCTTTTCTACAGTTCAACGCGTCGTGCTGTGTCGTCAATTGCGTCACAAGTTTGCAAGCGCGTCGGGATTGCGCGATCTTGCGCGCCCGCACCGCAGTAGCAATGCCAGGTCATTGTTGTGTGTATGTTATAGCCGTGTCCCCACTGGCGCGCGCCATTAAAGAAGTCCCATTGACACAGCGCCGCTCGAGATAACTGGTGATAAGCTGATTGCATTAACACGCAGATTATTTGTCTCGCTTGTGTTGTTACACATTGTGGCGGCCGAAAGGAGTGGGGATGTGCATGCTTGTCGTGGAGCGTGTGGGATTGCTTAATGCACCGTGCTGTTACAGGTGGCAACTCGTTTAAGGGACGCTGCCGGCTCAGAAAGCATTGCATTGCCGGGCTTTACCGTGGAAGTTCCGGTAAGTTTAATAACGGCACTGCAGTTAGAGAAAACTCGCGTGCTTCCGCGCGATCTTTTTGCGATACTGCGACGCCGATGTGTCATAATTGCGATATTTTTTCCCTAGCTGATACAGTATGCGCTTGGTAGACATTGCAGTATAAGAAACTTCACGGGCCGAGGTGCCATATTTGGGTATGTCTGTTGAATCAAATTCTCAATGTCCAATGTTCTTCAAAGAACTGTTTATCTTTTGGCGGCCGGTTCTGCTTCGTCCGCAGTCGCATTTGGTAGGCGCATGTATAATGCTTACGTGTGTGCTTACAACGTATCCTTTCCCACATACGCAATCCCTATCTTTTGCTCATATATATACCCATATCCCTCCCCCATCTGTTTTGCTGGGCCGGTACTTGTCAGCCGTAACGCTTGACACCTTTAGCGTTGTCGTATGCAGTGTTCGTCTTCACATCCTCTGTGTCATCGTAATCGTAATAAAAGCAGTTTGGTCGACTTCATTTAAACGTCATATATCGCTAAATTTTCACGGAATAGAAATTCCAGGCCGGAAAATGTGCGTCGGTATGGAAGGCGATGACGCTAACGAGAGTAACCTGTCCTACAGTGATGGTGACGATTTGCGCTGCATGCGAGAAAGTGAGAATAAACCTTTATTCAATCAAAAGCTCCTTAGTTAAGTTTGATGTTTGGTATCGACAGCCCCTCGATGATCCGGGTGCTCGCTGGCAACGCGAAGGAAGAGCCAGAGTCTGGTTGAAGGCAGCGTTTATTCACCACGACTGTCCGCACGGGCCGCGCCCAGCGAACTCTTCTCGACTCCCGTCTTCCAACGGGCATTTCCCTCCGTTGAAAAACAAACATACAACACTGTACGTTTCCCCTCTCCTTGCTCTCAGCTAGGAGAAAAGGGACCCGCGCGACACTGTCTTTCCTCAGAACCACCCGCGTTGGCCATTACTACCGACGGACGTAACCCGATATCCCCCTTCGGACATCGCTTCTCCTCTTCTGTCGCTGCGGCCACATGGCCTGGACCTCAGCGCCCGCCTGACCGTTTCGAGAATCCGCTGCAGCGGTTAGCTTCCCCGGCACAAACTCTCAAGCAATAATTCCGGGAAATCCGCCGCAGCTTTCGAGCCATGCATCTCTCCCGACGACCCCCTGTGGTGTCGGCGCCAGGATCCGCCTCGCTGCGACCTAAGAGCTCGCAAACATAGCGAGCAGCATCCCGCTCACATATTCTAAGGCGCTCACACTCTCTGAGACTGACTTCCTTAAAACTAAGGTGTGTGGAGTGCTTCGTCCAGGGCTCCACTGGCTATATGGATGCTTGTCGGGCCTGGCGCAAGGCTGCCAGTTTGCAAAGCAGCTGACTACAGTGGCGAGGTCTGTGTGACAATGAACGATAACTTGTATAGCTATTGTATTAACTCCACTAAGGTATTCTGTACGGCAGGCTACTTCAATAAAGGAAATAGTGAAATTTGTTTATTATGTCGACCACTTGTTAATTCCACATTCGGATAATACGATCAAGTTTAGCGGACCTCCCAAGAGTCGAATTAGCGTGTATTGGTTTTACTACTACTACTACTACTACTACTACTACTACTACTACTACTACTACTACTACTACTACTACTACTACTACTAGATGGATGCGAAATGCTTGAAGCCCCTGTACTTAGATTTAGGGGCACGCTAATGAACACCAGATAGTCAAAATTTCCGGAGCCCCTCCCGGCCTCCCTCATAACCATATCGTGATTGTGGGACGTAAAAACACAGTAGTTATTATTATTATTATTACTACTACTACTACTACTACTACTACTACTACTACTACTACTACTACTACTACTACTACTACTACTACTACTACTGTCTATTTCCGTCTTTCTAGGTTTATGACGCAACAAATATAGCCACCGCGTACGGCAGTGTGTTTGGCGTTGTCGGCGCTGCACGCGTCCGCATAAACAAGCCTTGGTCCAGTGGCCCCCGAGCATTCGCAGTCGCCCTCCTCCGGTTCTGGCAATGCGGAAGAAAGGAAGGCCAGGCGGCCGCCAAGGTGACGGCGTCGTTCTCGCCAGGCGTGCCTGTCGGCGGGCCGCCGGCGCGGGCGTCTTTTGTCGGCGGCGGCGACAGGGTACCCGAGGGAGGCCGCTCGGCAACCCAGTTTCTCACGGACGTGGTGGCGCCCCCCGGTTTCTTTCTGCCCCAGTTGTTGTTGCTCTGACGGCGCACGGCCTCCCGCGTCGCCGTAGTGGCAGTATAGTGGTTCAAGGGCTCCGCCGAGACGCTCTCGCGGAAGCGGGCCGTGGGTCTCCGCCGCCACAACACCCACCTCCTTTCACTTCCTGCTGCGCCTCGGCGGCGCCCGCGTTATGAGATTGGCCGGCCCGATTTGAAGCTTGCGCCCACGCGCGGCAGCGGCGCGCTTCCCGGCCGTTTCCATGGCATACACACACGCGAGAGCTAAGGCCTCGTTATCGCTTTATGCGCTTACCTTGACGAGTTGTCGTTAGTGGCTGTCCTTTTTGTTTGGTTTTCGTTTGCTCGCTTTCTCTCGCGTCCTGTTGCTGTTTCTTTGAACGATCAAATCTTATAACGTTCGCGCTTGCGGCTATAGTTATTGCCGGTTCTTGCCGCTTGGACGGTGGCGCCATCGGTTAGGGAGAGGTGTTTACACGCGTTTGGTGTGGCCGTCAATCTCTTATTTCCGCTCTCACGTGCATGCTTCGATTGAAATGCACATGGCGACGATGCGCCGTCTATCGAACAGCACACTCTTGGAAGACGAAGGCAGGAGGAAAAAAAAAGAAAAAGAGAGACTTCTTTTTCTTTTGTTCGCACACTAATCACCTGCAGTATGACTTGTAGGCAATAAACACAGTGGTCCTGTCCGTAAACTGGTTAGTTTGCGATCGGAACATTGGAGAGGTGGACGACAGAAACAGTGTTTCTATATAGCCTTGTGACGATCCTTTGTTCTCGCGAAAGAAAGAAAGGCATCGAATACGCGCTTATGCTTGCTTTCAGTGTCACTGCATCATGTACAGTTCTGTCGGTGCGACAGTATATAGTTAAAGGGACACCAAAGAGCAAAACGATTTTTCTCGCATTAGTAAAGTAGTCTTCCACGATACCAAAAACACCACGCTTGCTGCGAGAAGACGCTTAACAAGCGAGAAAACGCTCAAAAAGAAAATACAGGTGGCGACGCCACCTTGGAATTCCCGCACCATTTACCGTGACGTCACATATTTTTGACGGCGCCTGCTTCGGCCTACGTAGTTTCTAATCGGTAAAATCGAAGTACATTGTCCTCTGAGGGGCCCAGAGACTTGACATAACGAGTTTGTGGAAATTTCGTCGAGCCAGTGGCGCCAAAATACGTTAAATGCTCTTTGACGTCTTTTACGTCACGAACTACAAAGTTCGGCGCGAAATTTAAAAATGAAACTTTGAACTTGGTTTTCTCCTCTAATAATAAACCTATTTTGGTGAAATAAACTACACAAGAGTTCTCCGAGCACACTTTATCAATCTAAACCAATCCATTGTTTCTCTTTAGTGTCCCTTTGACGTCAGCATCACAAGGTGGTGCCACCAGCGCCTGCTGCGCACGTCTGCGTCTCCGTAAATGGTAACATGCGTAACATGAATAGGCTCTCTACGTCTCTCTAAGAATCTTTCTGTAATCTCTCCTCTCTATATGCGTTTCCGTCGGGGCACTAGCTCACGTGTCCGTCACACGGCGCACATCAGGCACGTAGCCAGGATTTTTTTTTCGGGGGGGGGGGGGGGCCAAGGCCCACGTCCAATGGGTGGCTGGGTAGGGAGGGTGAGGTGGGGGGTGAAGAGGCCACGTCTAACCTGCAGAACCATGAAAAAATGACGAATTAGTAATGGTTAATGATCCCCAGCACACGACTTATTAGTGAAACCACCGCGGCCTTGACAAGCTACAGCGCCAATTTGACGAGAACTAATTAGTTTGCTAATGATGAATTACCACCAGCTCGCCTAAGTTTCTCTTCTGGTCCACCACGCCCTTCTGAGGTTTTTGTTTCAAAGGGCGAGTCTACCTTTCTTTTTTGTTGCTTAGAGTCGACGTCATACCCTGAGCTGCCGTTGCTGCAGTTTTCGTACATGTATCCAGCCTATAGTGTTTGCCTTAATTGTTCTGTGCCCCGCCGCGCTCTGTCTCCCGAAATGAGTCATTGTTTTCATCGTCGGTTTTTTAATGCCGACCTCCTCGTATTTTTTTCTTTTCTCCTCAACATTGACAGCGGACAACTCAGAGGTCCATAGGCGTCAGAACTGCCCACAGGAAAGCCTGCATGCCTGTGCCCATTTTTATTTTTATTTCATTCTCCGCCATAAGACCGATCGTGTCGTTCGATACGCTTTGTTTGATTACCTTTGCTCAAAAGCCACGTATGAGCGTATCTCATGGACAAGAGACATTTCACTTGTCGAGAACTCAGCAAAAGTATAATTAACTTACTAATTTGTTATTATATGTTTTATAACTGAATTATCATTAAATTTTTTATTTTGGCGAGGACGTACCTACGCGCATAACTAAAGGTGGTCAGTTTGTCTTAATTTTCCCTGATCGATAAAATGGTCTTTTGGCATTTTGCAATAAGCACAAGAAGAAAACCTGTCAGTAGCCCCGATACTGCTTGCCCGCCATAATGCAGGCTGGAAGATTATAATCGTAGGAATCTCCGTTATTCTTCAAGTGTTTCTGTGTTGCGACGTCTTTTACACTGCAGGCGCTTCTCTTCTCTGTTACGAACGACGAGACGGGCTGCTCCGTCCCTCTCTCACCTCTCTCCCTCTCTCCGTTAATCTACATCTCGAGACTCCGTGCCAGGCATGTGACACCATTCGTTCTACAACAGTGCCACGCAGTTGGACTGAAGCGTCCCGTTTCCCTCGCGAAGCGATCGGTCATAATTAGCGCCGCGATCGTAATTGCTTCCGCGGCATGACGCAAGGCTACATTACACACTCCTAATCGCAGTGTATAGCTGCCCGTCTTGAACCAACTGTGAAGGTCGATTCCGGCTCTCCGTATACGAGGCAGTGATCGATCGACGTGGGTATAGCGTCGTGAAATATGCGGTAGCGCATTCCGTCGTTATTCTTTAGCCCTATGTATATATATAACGGAACTCGTCGCTGAGGTGCGCGCACGTCGCGATCTCAGCCTGCCGGCCAAGTCATATATATGCCCCGCAGCAGAAATTCGTGTGACGCGACCGCACCGCGGTGATTGCGAAATGCCGTCAGATGAGGCTGCGAAAAATCGGAGCTGGATATGTGTATGTATATAACGCGCGTGTGCCATTCATTCTTAATCTGCGCTTACTGTATTTGCATGATTGCGTCATCAACGCTGCACGCTTGTGAGCACGTTGCGGGGATGAAAAAAAAAATATAAAAAAACACGAAAAGAATGCTATAAGTGTTTCGATTTGTCGGTGAGCGAGAGAAAGCAAAGTGGGGAAAGGTAAGGGAGAGAGAGAGAGAGAGAGAGAAACGTTTCAGTATAGATGTTAGCCTGGCTATTCGCCTGACATGCTACCCCATGTGCTGTGTGATTGATTATTATGATATATACACTGATAACCACATGACACGTAACACATGATGCTCACGTGTGTGTGTGTGTGTGTGAGGTAAGATAGGTCGATTAGGCGGGCGTCCGGTTTGCTATCCTACTTGGGGTTGGGGAAGAAATGGTTATTGTTGGTAGGGAGGAGATTCTTGCAACTCCAGTGGCGATATGAATAGCTTTATTAAATCATATCGACGTACGTGACCGTGGGCCAAAAAAACTTTGGAAAATGTTCCGCTAGAGTCCACTTGCTTTATAGTGCGTCTCTATAAAGAGGGGTGCTATACAGGTCATACTGAGTGCAGCTGCACAAGAGATGTCCAACACATATATGCGGGCACACATATATTCGTCACACATTAAGTGCATCGATCAAAGATGGAAAGTCATAAGCAGTGTTGCAGTGCCGCGGGAGAGGGTTGCTGGCACTAACCTTCCTACTGCCTGGACTCTTCAATTGCTTCTCGGCGGCTGCGGAGATGTATATGTACGATTTGCTTATCATACGAAGGGATGAAAAAAAAAACGTTTTTTAAACAGTTGTGTATAACCGAATAATCCGAAGTCATCCGAACGATTCGCAAAACGCCGAGAAGAGGCGTGCGTTCGTGCGTTTCCCAACAGTGTACGGAGTGTAGGTACATGTGGGATACATGGGCGTAAATGCGGTACGTTCGCGCGTTTCCTTCCCGGCTGATGAGCCTGCGGTGTATATAAAGAAAAAGGCACCTCTCCCCGTGCATCTGAGTGCGTTTTCGCTCCATGCGGCCGCACGCACCTTCCTTCCTTTTGGTGTCACATTCCCGCATGCACGAGGAAGTCATCGTAATACAGTCAGAACGACTGCGCACGATGACGTCTGACAATCTTTCGTCCACCGCTGGCCCCTACGTGCGTCAGAGGGAGCATTATAACGCGAGCTCGCGCTGCGAACGTGCGTGCATATATTTTGCCCCGTGTTATGCGAAGGCCGCGTTTGCTGATAACGCATGTGACCTGCTTATCTCGTCCGCTGCCTCTCTCTTTTTCCCACTTCTTCGCACCTTTTGTAACGGTTACAGCGAGCGGGACGCAGAAGGCAAAGGGTGCGTCAGCCGCTGCTCAAGCGCGCGCAAACAGCACGCAGGCGGCGGCTGTCCGGTTCCTTTCCCGCGCGCAAAAACGACGCGTGGCGCAGCAAGCGGCACACGCGCGCGCGCGCGCCTGTGTAAACAGAAGGTGCGCGAAGACGCAACACGTTTGGCTCACGTGAAACTGCGCATAAATGGAAGCTGTAACAGCGATGTCGTCGTTGCCTCAGAGCGCGCTCACTGCGGCAACGTTGTCGTCAGCTGTGCCTGCGTCTGCGAGAAAAAAAGAGGAAGGAGAAGGAGAAGTACAAAAGGGTGAATGCGGAATAAAAATAACCGAAAAATAGAAAGAAAACACGGGGCGCTCGGAGGCGCCGCGGCAGCAGGGACTGCAGGGCCGAAGAAATGCAGGTCGGACGACGACGGAAGAAGTGCAGCGCGCAGGTTTGTTGCCGCCTCCTCACGACAACGACAACAGCGCTGCGAGCGATGACGACAAGCGGGAGAAAGGTCAGTTCCTCTCCTGGCCGACGCGTGCACATGGCCTTCGTTGAGTGAATTCGAGCGTGCGCGAGCTTTCGAGTGCGCGCATCGGTGCTGCACGGCCGTGCCCGACATCGCTGCGTCTACAAAGTCCTCGTCCAGCTGTGTGCGTGCGTGGAAATCCGCCTAGAAGTGGTGCTGCGCCTCGAGAAGACGGTATACGATCCGTGCAAAAACGGGAAAAAGCGTGCGACGGCGGCTGCGCGAGCATTGTGCGCGCATGTACAAGTTCGGTGCAACGAAACCTGTGGTCGTGTGAAGTGGAATCATTTTCAGCCAGCGGCCTCGGAACGGTTGCGTCTCTGCGCGGTAATATTATATAAGCCAGCCGCACGTGACGGTTCCGCATGAACCAGCAGCCGAGAGGGCCGTTTAGCTCGCACTTGTCCAAGGCTGGCGGCTCGGAACTATACGCGGCCTCGGGAAGCTTCGTCGCCATCAGGTGAGTGTACTTAGGCGCCTTCCTGTCTGGCTCCGTCGCGCGCATGCGCGTGCACGTGACACGAAGGGTGCGCGCTTAGTCGTTCGGTGTGGGATGGCGGCGTAATGACCAGTTTGGATATCCGTAACTGCACGATTAGTTTTCTAGTTCGCACTCCTTGAATTAGGATCGAAATTAGCCTGACCCTGAAAATGTACTTAAGGTGGAAGGAGATTGTTTCCTAAACAAGGAGAGATAGCAAGCGGTGTGCTTGTTATCTGTCCTTGTTTAGGAAACGAGGTTAGAGTTACTTACATAGGCAAAACGCGCCATTTTCTATTAAGTCTTGCTGCATGATTGTTTTTATTTATGTGGTGCGTAAAACGTATCTGCGTTCCAAAAATATTCATGCACAATAAAATGCGCCTATACGAAAAAATATAGCGTTGCCCTCTTTCTTGTTCATTATGTAAGCACTGTGTACGTTCGTTCTGGGCGCAAGTTACTGTTGTGAACGTCACTACTTTGTGAAGAAACGCATTTGTGCATTTGTGCGAAAGAGAGCGGAAGGGGCATGTTGCTCGAAAACAGTGCAGCCTCTCTGTTTCGTCTCGAAATACTGTTTTATTTCGTTTTTTATATTGTCTTCAGGGTTGCGTAACGCCTTTTTATGCGCGCTTTCTTCATTCATCCGACTCTTCGACAGCACTTGATTTGCGGCGCCTGTCACACTAAGTCTAATTAAGTCGATTAAATTCTTACGTTTTCAGTGTCAAAACCATATGTTGATATCCTGATATACATAACCACGCCTTTCTATAAAAGCGTACTTCCTTGGAGCTAGTTTTTGAGACGCCTCGTCGTCTTGCTGTCGCTGTCACGTGCGGCGTTTCGCCGATCACGTGATAAGGCCAGGACGTTTCGGTATAAATATATAGCTTCGCTCGGAACACAATAAATTATATTTATTATTATTATCATTATGATTTATTTATTTATTTATTTATTTATTTATTTATTTATTTATTTATTTATTTATTTATTTATTTATTTATTTATTTATTTATTTATTTATTTATTTATTGCTGGACCCTGGATACCCGGATAGTCCTGTTATAAGGATCACTATCCTGTCTCACTTTGCATCCTTTACTTTAATGTTGTACCTAATTCGCCTGAGTATATGCAACCTCACTGAGACGATTGGTGCACCGGTAGCCGTACCTTCCCTTGACATGTAACGTAATGAAGACAACAAAATGAAATTACAACACAGTAGACGTTGGGTTCAATTACTCGAAAGTGTCGGGAATGCTTCAGTAGGAAATTTATTACTATTTGCTTTTGTGCTTACGGACGCTGCCTTAGAAGAACGTGGCCCCTTAAAGCTCGTCTCCTCGGACATTTGGAAGAATATGGGTGGGAGGGTGGTGGAAGTGGTTATTACGAGGAAAATAAACTTTGCTCTGTATTTTGGGAGCGCGGTTCAGCGCCACGGGGGAGACAGATATAGGTGAATAAAAGAAAGTAGCTAACAGAATTCAAAGAGAGATCTATTCCATCGCTGCATATAGCATAGCAGATAAAGTTTCGCTTTCAACTTCATCTCTGGCATACCGCGACTTTATTAACTTTTTCGCTACTCATGCAGCAGTAACGTTTGCTAGGCCACGACCGCCCGATAGCAAGGAGCTGGGCTAAAATGTTTCCGTCATGTGACACGACTGCGCAGCGGGCGCGAGCGGACACGAACGCCCTCCCTGTTTACGTCTCCGTTGTTTTCGGCCTCGCGACGACAACGCCATCATGGACGCCACGGGTGTAGAGACGTCCGCCCGGGACCTTTCAAGGTGTTTATTTGCATCGCGACGGCTGGAAGAAACGGGGGCTTAAGCCGTGTGCCGAGCCGCCTGAAAATGCCCCTCTGTACTGCAGCCAGAGGCACGAACTAAATCGGAACTTTTCTAGTGCGCATATGTAAGCGGATAAACCAGGTCCTCGCTCCGCAACTACTTTTATCAGCAGTTAGTTGTCTATACTTTTATTAATGAAACGTTGGGGTGTCGCCATCACGAGCGTAACTGCGATCACGGGCGTTTTCTGCATAGGACTACAATTTTAGGGGCTACATTCGATCAGTATACGTACCTAAAGTTCCTTATTTTATGGACGCTTTCGATGTTTTATAACGGTTTTCATTTGTATACGCCACTGTAAAACCGGAAACTAAAAACTTAAGAAAAATCAATGTTCACGTGACAGTGTATTATATAGCGGCGCCCGTGAACGGGAAATGAAGTCGTGAACCCGCCTTTGCGGAAGCATTAAACAACAAAGGAGTGGCATTCAAACCTATATTTGGACACTTCCAAAGAACTGGGCTGCTCCGATATCATATCTATCCAATGTAACTCTTAAAGGGGTACTGACACAAAATTTCACGGCCGAGATAGCCTGCTGGATCGATTCCCGTGTACGTGCGTGTACCATCTGCAAAATATCGACAGCGAATAAAGCTTCGAAGGTATTTTATATGAATTTTAAGTTCGCGAGCGCGATCCATCATTTTAGGCCGCACCTGGTGCATTGACACCCTCGGGGGTGACCCGAGGTGACCCCCCTACTTCCCCTACGTAAACGTTTTAGCCGGTACAAGTTATCATGACGTCGTAGCCGCCATTTCTGTTTTGAAGCGCTTCCCGACGAATCGTTCCTCGCCAGCGGGTCAAACCTGAAGTGATTCGCCACGTCGAAAATTCCTTCCGTCCCCGCCGCAAAAAAATCCATATGCAGCTTTTCTGGACACCAGCGGCCTAGTTCGCGTGAACGACACCACGTGGCGTATCGACCTTAAAGAATTCAAAAGTCCCGCCATGACGTATGCAGTGACGCGGCACTAAATAAAAGAGAATCAAAAGAAACAGTACACACGCCCTGAGACTGTCGCTTCACCTCGGTGCGCAGAAAAGAGCGCTGTTTGTCGGTGTTATCTCGACGGCGACGACTGGCAATGAATCGGCAGTTTTTCTAGACGTACAGTGCCAAATGTCTGGCCGTTATAGGCGCGCCCACGATGCATAAAGGGAATCGTGTTTTTGTTTGTTTGTTCAGTTTCTTGCGCTGCCGTACCGGTGGGATATTGGAGCGGCATGCTGCTTTCCGAGTTTCGTTTTTCAGCTAGCGGAAACCATTATGTTTGGGTACGAACAGGATACTGTGGTTGCATAATAAACCGAATTTCCTTTGGTGTACCACTTGGGTGATGCTCGTTTGCTCCTTGCGTTACCTCAAATAAGAACTGGATAAGCTTGAGAACGCTAGGAATGAGAGTAAAAAAAGGAAGTTAAAGATAGTTTTATTTGTTTTCACTGAGTTCTTACTGAAATGTGGCTGCCACCGCAAGCTTGGCGCCGTCTTAGCGGGTGTGCAAAAGTGATACAGTCGTTGAAAGATGATCTTGTACACCGGAAAATGTGAACTTGGTAGTTTTTTTGTTAGGAATGAACGTATAGTAGAACATGTACGACTGACGTGTTGTGTAATAATCTCTAGATCTGCCGTCTATCCCGCTAAAAAGGCACTTATCTATCCTAATTGCATTCTTATTTTTCTTTCGTTTTTCTTCCTTTTTTTCTCACGGTCGACTGACTCATATGTGGAGGTGATTGTCTTGAATCCTGTTGGCGCAGATACACCAATAGGTTACTCTAATGGGCTGGAAGTCTCCTGAAGCTCTCCTCACATGTTCTGTAGGCGCAGTCTCTTTCAACTTTGCACTACAGCAAGCACAAAGTCGATCATGAATCACCTACTGGCCCAATCGTCCACTTTGATCAGCACAAAGAAATTCAGAAGAGCGAACTTGGCGTTTTTGCGCTGACAACAACGATTGTTAATGCAACATAATATAGTAACTATTCCTACAATCTCTCAAAATCACTTCTTTATTCTGTATCACTCCTTTTGTAGAATACAAAATGCATTTGATATGCTCAACACGGGTCACAAGACACATCACAGAAAAGCGAACCCTTTAATTCCCCCTTCTTTCGTTCATCCAGCATATGAAAATTCTTCAGTTGTGAGTGGAGCTCCTTCTTGCTGCCACGAAGATGTGCAGGCGTTCCAAAGGAAATCTTAAGCTCTTTCTTTCCAGGAGGTTCCCTTAAGAGAACGATGGTGTTTATGCGCACAGGAATTTTGATCAGTAGTTTTTCGCTCGTAGCAAACGACTGAAAAATACGTCTTCAGCCAGATAAAGCCTAGCGAAATCTGCTTTTTCCCTTAATATCTACTGCTTTTCAAGCAGTAGTCTTCTTCCTCTGAAAGCCCAACGGAAAATGACCCATGTCGAATAGAATGATTACAGCTCCGCTCGAGGGTCTTCAAAACCAGAGCTTTTTTTTTTTGTACTTCATGATGCAAAATATCAGCCGCGTATTGAATCCTGGAATCTTCTGGCTGGTAGGAATGTCAAAGCTGCGAAGACATTCCTGGTTGGGATTCTTTTTTGGCTCAAACGTGTAAGCCCACCTTGAAAGTCTCTTCCACTGTATCGGGTAGTTTTGTCTCTATTGTAGATAAGGAAATCATTAGTAAACTAGATAGTACGAAATATATATCAATCTTAAATTTTACTGCAACATAACACGTTGTAATAGAAATACGCACCGAAAGCGACTAAGAAAAACATTTAATCATATTTCAGAAGACACGATAACTGGCATGTAGCCTCGACTTTATAATAGGGATATCTGCACACAGGTGTGAAGTCTGGTTAATGCGCATCGATAGCACAGTGCTATCATAGATGCACGCGTTTTAGAAAACATGCTTAAAACGTACTTGTGGCTAGTTGGTTGGTATTATTCACGATAAATGGCAGCGCACACCGGTTAAGACAGATACACAAACGCAAAAAAAAAGGACGAAACAAGCGCTGCCGCTTTGTTTCGTGTTTTGTGTATCTGTCTTAAACCCGTGTGCGCTGCCGTTTATCGCGAATTAGAAAATCCCTATAGACATGGTATTCAAAGAATTGAATTCCTGAAATCTGATATCCATGTTATTTTAAATGCGAAGCATTTC
>NC_051178.1:144187102-144215489 GCF_013339695.2 Rhipicephalus sanguineus | reverse complement strand
CGTAGCCGCCCATTTCTGTTTTGAAGCGCTTCCCGACGAATCGTTCCTCGCAGCGGGTCAAACTGAAGTGATTCGCCACGTCGAATTCCTTCCGTCCCCCCCCGCAAAAAAATCCATATGCAGCTTTTCTGGACACCAGCGGCTAGTTCGCGTGAACGACACCACGTGGCTATCGACCTTAAAGAATTCAAAAGTCCCGCCAGGACGTATGCAGTGACGCGGCACTAAATAAAAGAGAATCAAAAGAAACATACACACGCCCTGAGACTGTCGCTTCACCTCGGTGCGCACAGAAAAGAGCGCTGTTTGTCGGTGTTATCTCGACGGCGACGACTGGCAATGAATCGGCAGTTTTCTAGACGTGCAGTGCCAAATGTCTGGCCGTATAGGCGCGCCCACGATGCATAAAGGGAATCGTTGTTTTATTTGTTTGTTTGTTTGTTCATTTCTTGCGCTGCCGTACCGGTGGGATATTGGAGCGGCATGCTGCTTTCCGAGTTTCGTTTTCAGCTAGCGGAAACCATTATGTTTGGGTACGAACAGGATACTGTGGTTGCATAATAAACCGAATTCCTTTGGTGTACCACTTGGGTGATGCTCGTTTGCTCCTTGCGTTACCTCAAATAAGAACTGGATAAGCTTGAGAACGCTAGGAATGAGAGTAAAAAAAAGGAAGTTAAAGATAGTTTTTATTTGTTTTCACTGAGGTTTACTGAAATGTGGCTGCCACCGCAAGCTTGGCGCCGTCTTAGCGGGTGTGCAAAAGTGATACAGTCGTTGAAAGATGATCTTGTAACCGGAAAAATGTGAACTTGGTTAGTTTTTTTGTTAGGAATGAACGTATAGTAGAACATGTACGACTGACGTGTTGTGTAATAATCTCTAGATCTGCCGTCTATCCCGCTAAAAAGGCACTTATCTATCCTAATTGCATTCTTATTTTTCTTTCGTTTTTCTTCCTTTTTTTCTCACGGTCGACTGACTCATATGTGGAGGTGATTGTCTTGAATCCTGTTGGCGCAGATACACCAATAGGTTACTCTAATGGGCTGGAAGTTCTCCTGAAGCTCTCCTCACATGTTCTGTAGGCGCAGTCTCTTTCAAATTTGCACTACAGCAAGCACAAAGTCGATCATGAATCACCTACTGGCCCAATCGTCCACTTTGATCAGCACAAAGAAATTCAGAAGAGCGAACTTTGGCGTTTTTGCGCTGACAACAACGATTGTTAATGCAACATAATATAGTAACTATTCCTACAATCTCTCAAAATCACTTCTTTATTCTGTATCACTCCTTTTGTAGAATACAAATGCATTTGATATGCTCAACAACGGGTCACAAGACACATCACAGAAAAGCGAACCCTTAATTCCCCCTTCTTTCGTTCATCCAGCATATGAAAATTTCTTCAGTTGTGAGTGGAGCTCCTTCTGCTGCCACGAAGATGTGCAGGCGTTCCAAAGGAAATCTTAAGCCTTTCTTTCCAGGAGGTTCCCTTAAGAGAACGATGGTGTTTATGCGCACAGGAATTTTGATCAGTAGTTTTTCGCTCGTAGCAACGACTGAAAAAATACGTCTTCAGCCAGATAAAGCCTAGCGAAATCTGCTTTTTCCCTTAATATCTACTGCTTTTCAAGCAGTAGTCTTCTTCCTCTGAAAGCCCAACGGAAAATGACCCATGTCGAATAGAATGATTACAGCTCCGCTCGAGGGTCTTCAAAACCAGAGCTTTTTTTTTTGTACTTCATGATGCAAAATATCAGCCGCGTATTGAATCCTGGAATCTTCTGGCTTGGTAGGAATGTCAAAGCTGCGAAGACATTCCTGGTTGGGATTCTTTTTTGGCTCAAACGTGTAAGCCCACCTTGAAAGTCTCTTCCACTGTATCGGGTAGTTTTGTCTCTATTGTAGATAAGGAAATCATAGTAAAAATAGATAGTACGAAATATATAATTCAATCTTAAATTTACTGCAACATAAACGTTGTATAGAAATACGCACGAAAGCGACTAAGAAAAATTAATATATTTCAGAAGACACGATAACTGGCATGTAGCCTCGACTTTTATAATAGGGATATCTGCACACAGGTTGACGTCTGGTTAATGCGCATCGATAGCACAGTGCTATCATAGATGCACGCGTTTTAGAAAACATGCTTAAAACGTACTTGTGGGCTAGTTGGTTGGTCATATTCACGATAAATGGCAGCGCACACCGGGTTAAGACAGATACACAAAACGCAAAAAAAAAGGACGACACAAGCGCTGCCGTCCTTTTTTTCGTGTTTTGTGTATCTGTCTTAACCCCGTGTGCGCTGCCGTTTATCGCGAATTAGAAAACATCCTCTAGACATGGTATTCAAAGAATTGAATTCCTGTAAATCTGATAACATGTTATTTTAAATGCGAAGCATTTCTTAGCGAACTTCTGCGACTTTGAGCGATCTATCTATCTATCTATCTATCTATCTATCTATCTATCTATCTATCTATCTATCTATCTATCTATCTATCTATCTATCTATCTATCTATCTATCTATCTATCTTCTATCTATCTATCTATCTATCTATCTATCTATCTATCTATCTATCTATCGATCTATCTATCTATCTATCTTCTATCTATCTATCTATCTATCTATCTATCTATCTATCTATCTATCTATCTATCTATCTATCTATCTATCTATCTATCTATCTATCTATCTATCTATCTATCTATCTATCTATCTATCTATCTAATCTATCATCTATCTATCTATCTATCTGGATCATCTATCTATCAACTATCTATCTATCTATCTATGCTATCTATCTTCTATCTATCTATCTATCTAGCTATCTATCTATCTATCTATCTATCTATCTATCTATCTATCTATCTATCTTCTATCTAGCTATCTATCTATCTATCTATCTATCTATCTATCTATCTATCTATCTATATCTATCGATCTATCTTATCTATCTATCTATCTATCTATTCTATCTATCTATCTATCTATCTATCTATCTATCTATCTATCTATCTATCTATCTATCTTCTACTATCTATCTATCTATCTATCTATCTAGCTATCTATCTATCCTATCCTATCTATCTATCTATCTATCTATCTATCTATCTATCTATCTAGCTATCTATCATCTATCTATCTATCTATCTATCTATTCTATATCTATCTATCTATCTATCTATCTATCTATCTATCTATCTATCCGCCTACGACTTTGCGGCTCTCCTGGCCGTTTCGTTAATCGGATGTATACCAAAATTGGTGTGTCATAACATGGCCTTATTACGAACATAAATGACAGGTCATATCATGAAAATCATGACACGCATGTCATGAACAGCATGATTTACATTCCACGGCCTTTGGGCTCCCTGGCCGTTCCGTAATCGGATGTGTACCAAAATTGGTGTGTCATAACACGGCCTTATCACGAACATAAATGACAGGTCATATCATGAAAATTCATGACACGCATGTCATGAACGGCATGATTTACATTCCACGGCCTTTGGGCTCTTGCGGCGGTTTAAATGAAGGGATACATACGAAAACTGGTATGACGAGACATGTCTATATGACGAACATAACTGGCACGTGGTAACATGAAAATCATGATATGCATGTCATGTATGACATGCTTTACATGCCACGCTCATGGCGCACTCGCCGGCCGTTTCGCTAGATTGATATACACCGAAATTGGTACTGTGCGATGTGACTTTACGAAGAACATGAATAACAGGTGGTAGCATGAAAACCACGACATCCATGACATGTATGTCATGATTTACATGCCACGCTCATGGGCATTCGCGTCCGTTTCGCTTGCGTGATATACACCAAAATTGGTGTTACGCGACAGGACAGTATGACGAACGTAAGTGAGACGTGGTAGCATGAAAATCATGACATACAGTCATGTACGACCTGATTACATGCCACGCTCATGATGCGCTAGCGGCAGTTTCAGTAGATTGATATACACCAAAATTGGTATTGCGCGATGTGACTGTATGAAGAACATGAATGACAGTTGGTAAGATGAAAACCATGACATGCATGTCATGTATGTCATGATTTAATTGCCACGCTCATGATGCATTCGCGGCCGCTTCGCTAGCTCGATGTACACCAAAACTGGTATTGCGCGAAGCGACTGTATGACGAAGGTAAATGAGACGTGGTAACATGAAAATCATGACATGCATGACATGCACGACATGATTTACATGTCACGCTCATGACGCACTCATGCCGTTTCGCTTGCTTGACATACACCAACAAAATTGGTATTGCGCGACGCGACTGCATGACGAGCGTAAATGAGAGGTGGTAACATGGAAATCATGACATGCAGGTTATGTATGTCATGATTTACATGCCGCGCTCATTGTGCATTCCCGCCGTTTCGCTAGCTTGGTATACACCAAAATTGGTATTGCGCGACGCCAGTGTATGACGAACGTAAATGAAAGGTGGTAACATAATACTCATGACATGCATAAATGTACGAGATGATTTACATGCCATGCTCATGGCGCACTCGTGGCCGTTTCGCTAGATTGATATGCACCAAAATTGGTATTGCGCGATGTGACTGTATGAAGAAACATGAATACAGGTGGTAACATGAAAACTATGACATGCATGCCATGTATGTCATGACTTACATGCCACGCTCATGGTGCATTCGCGGCCGTTTCGATAGCTTGATATACCACCAAAACTGGTATTGCGCGATGAGACTGTATGATGAACATTAGTGACATGTGGTAACATGAAAAAACATAATATTCATGTCATGTATGGCATGCTTTACATGATCTACTCATGGTGCACTCGCAGCCATTTCGCTCCTTTGATATACACCAAATTGGTATTGCGCGATGTGACTGTATGACGAATATAAGTGATAAGTCTTAACATGCGAATCATGTTATGCATGTCATGTATGGTATGATTTACACGCCACTGTCATGGTGCGCTTCCGGCCGTTGTGTTAACGTGATATATACCAAAATTGGTATGGCATGACACGAGTGCGTGATGAACATAAACGACAGGTCATGCATTTATTGGCATGCTGTACACTAGATTGTGCATGCATGCGTGCATGGCAAACATGCGATATATGGTGGACTAGATGCCATGGCATGAATGATTTCATTCGGCTCAAAGACAAACAAGGGCGATGTATGCAGCTCTTTGCTGGCTGCTTCGCATTACATCGATTCCCACAGTGCGTGGGATCTGCCGAATTTTTTTTTCTTAGATTAGGCCCTAAATCTGCCCTAATGGTGGCTCTGCGCTGTACAGCGCACACGTGTGCTGTACAGCGCTGAGCCACCATTTAGAGCAGATTTTGTAGTGACGCGGAAATTACCTCCTTGATAGTGAGAAAGTTAAAATATGTATACACAATAACCTTCTCAAATATTTACTTTGGACAAATATTTGGGATCATGGAACATGAGGTGAGCATGAGTGAGGTCACGCCTTTTTAGAGTAAATACTTACTCTATCACTATATATATTCGCGATGTGCTTTCTTAAAGGGACTGACAACCGACCGAAATGTGTCACAAGACTCTGGCTGTGAATTACAGTGACATAAACGAGCTTTTTTTCACCATGATTAGGATTTGTATTGTTGAATTGCGCTTTGAAAGTCACAACGGCATGTCGCGCTGCATGACGGGCAAGCCTTCATAGTGCACGAATGAGAATGTGCAGAATGCTGTACGCAGTCCGCTGCTATTTACAAAAAAAAATGCGTTTAAAATAATCCGCACGTTATTAGGCATTCTCGATTTATTCTGTGCTTATAAAAGAGTAAAAGGAGTTGACGTTGAGAGGTCGCGTTGCCTTCGCGACTACTAGTGAACGCATGTCGAGCAACGGCGTATGTGCGCGGCGCTTTCAACATTGAATGAACTTCCAGGTAGCACACATCAAAAACCGGAAAAAATGCATTCCATAACATTTGGGCTGTAGCATGGGCTTCGCAAGACACTGAACTACGTAGGCGGTGTCACGGCTGAAACGTTAGTAAAGGCATCTTTTCTTTTTTAGTGAGTGCTACTCGCAAGGCATTCTCCACACACACACACACACACACACACACACACACACACACACACACACACACACACACACACCACACACAACACACACATATATATATATATATATATATATATATATATATATATATTAGATATATATATATATATATTATATATATATATATATATATATATTGCCGCGTCATCTTAGCCGCATTCGAATAACGCGCCCAACCATGCGTATACAGGACATGCATGCGCGCCGTATTGTCGTTGCCGCGCAAAGACCATCGTGGCACGCGCACCTGTCGGACCCGGCTCGCATGCGCCACGTGCTCGGGACTTCGGATGAAGAAAAAGAGGAAGACAGTGGATGACCTCTATGGTGTTCGACTGAGTCGCAGTTTTTAGAGTTGTGGGCACAGGTTCGCCCTTAATAAATACGTTTGTTTGACTAGCCTCTGTGCTGCAGCATCGCTACAATATATAATATATTATATATATATATATATATATATATATATATATATATATATATATATATATATATATATATATATATATAGTGCATTACCGACACGGTAGTCATAAACCTGAGGCGAACAAGCAAGGCGAGCTTGATCTGTTCATTAGTTTGATGAACCGTAATTAGGCTTGGCTCGGGAACACTGTGCGGAGGGCAATCTAGTAAGCGTCGAATACTTGGCTCATTGATCGGTAAGCAGAACTGTAAAGCGAAAAGCGCTTGTTAGTTTTGAAGTCTTCTTCCTCGCTGTTTTCATTCACTCTGTTGTACTTTGCTGCTAACATGGGTACCTGTTAAGGGAAAGTCATCAGTAAAGAAACATGCATGTGTCCATGCCTGGACTTCCCTCTTAGTTACTCCCTCTTATTACTCTTTCAACGGCGTGAAGTGGCGTTGCGGCACAAAGGCAGTGTGTAATCGGCTAGTATCCCTATGAAATTTGAAATGAAATGAAAAACCTATGCTTTTCAGGAAAGCAGCGTACACTAAAGAACGTGTTGAAAGGGTGTCGTTTCGCCTCACAAAAACAGTCCTGGGGTGCTATCGCGGAACGATTCTATTTTTTATTCCAATGCTTTTCGTGCTTTTCGCGCTTGGCCATTGGTCAGAACGACGGTCCGTCCGCGTTATCACGCGATCAGCCAGCCGCGAGTGGTGGATGATAAGAAAAGCATAGAATATGGCATAGAATCGGAAATAGCATCGTTCCGCGATTGCACCCCAGATATCGTGCATGCCTCTCGATTGCATTATCGCCGCGCGCCCCGCCACTTCCAGGTCACGAATGGCATGCACGTTATGAGCGTGAGACAGCATTCTTCATAGCAAAGTGGCGAGTGCCGAGAATTCTAGAAAGGAAACGCAAGCCAGCAGCAAAGCAGCCGGTTGAAGATCTCTCCGTCGTTGCTATGGCAACGGCGCGCGCGGCCGCGCTCGCTTCAGAGTCTGCTTGCCTACCGTTTCGCCGTCTGTTCCGTGCACACCGGTCTCCGCCGCCGGCCTGCGCCAGTCAGCGAGGGGGGGGGGGGGGTGAGGGCTTGGGTAAAGGGAGGGGGCACTTGCTGAAGGCCTTGGCAGTTTGAGAGAAAACACCTATTCTCCATTATTCTTGTCGGTAAAACACCGCCTCCGTCAACTTTGGGAGGGGAGGCGGGCCCTTGGGGCATACCCCCTTGCTACGGGCCTGGCCTCTGGACTCCTAGGTGGCCCCGGTCCGTCTACGAAACTTCTTCCGAAGTACCACGGCCCGTACCGTGTTCTCTAGCAAGCCTCGTACTTCATATACGCCGTCAAGTCGCTTGAGACTTATTGTAATCAAACAATGTCGAAGCATGAGATTGTGCATATGGACCTGCTAAAGCCTCACTGTCACTGTGCAGCTGTCCGTATTAGCCAGGATGGCTCTTTTTCGGAGGGGAAGTAAATGTAATGCAAAAGAGCAGCACTACTTGCAGAAGCAGAGAACGCTGCTCCCGCAGAAAATAGTCGACGATTAAACAATACAAGCTTTGCGTTGGTTCTAGTATTACTGGTTGCGTTTCTGCGTCGTCTCTAATAGTAGAGTACTTCTTTAAAACGCTTCATTATATTATAAATGGCTGCCCTCATGATTGCCTTGGTTTCGTTTTGTATTGCCTTCTTATGGTTGAGGTTAACTAAAATCTGGGTTTCTTTCTTCGTTATTAAGTAATGGGTTGCGTGGTAATAAAAAATAAAACATTAGAAGTTTACTTGCTCGATTTCCAAAAGCGAAACCTAAACTGCAGCAAATATCTTGGTTGCAATGCTCCAGCGAAAAAACAAGCAACTAAATCTTCAGCAGCGTTGTACTAGTAATAATAATTGCTGGAGTTCTACGTGCCCAAACCATAATATGTTTATGAGGCATGCCGTAGAGGAGGGCTGCGGAAATTTCGACCACTTCAGGTTCGTAACGTGCATCTAAAACCAAGTACACGAGCCTCTAGCATTTTCGCCTTGTTCAAAAATGCTGGAGCCGCCGTCAAACCTGTGCCCTTTGGGTCAGCAGCCGAACACCGTAACCGTTGTACCACCGCGGCAAACATAAGCAATTCTGAGAGAGACAAAAAAGAAGAAAAAACCGCATTTGGATTCGAACCAAGGCCCCAGCGATTGCGCGCAAACAGCCAGGGACGGATGATTAACCCATTCAGACACAGCGCGCGGCGGCTAGCCCGTGATACGATAGCCATTATAACATACTACGGTCAAACTCTCCTTGCAACGCTCCTTGCAAGTGTCCCCACCTGCCAAAGAGCAGGAACGGAATGTAAATGTGAAAACAGCTGCTTTCTGTTTGCAAAAATGCGCTGTAGACCATAATTCGATGTTTCACAGCGCAAGGAACGAGGATGACATTGGAAAACACACACAGCGCTGAACTTACAACTGACTATATTTTCAAACTTACAGCAATATATATGCGCTCTTCACCAGGAAAGAAAAAAGTATAGAGCAAATGAAGCATACAAAAAATTCCAGAAAAAATCGTAGAAGCCCAAACAATTTTGAAACGTGATAAAAAGTGCACGAGTGTAGCTTCGCTTGCTCTTTCGAGCAACGAAAGTGAATTTCTCGTGATCGTAAAATATATGTGATATCGATGATGGGTTGTTGTTTCCTGCGACTACAATTTTTTGTACACCAGGCCTGCAATTGTCGCGTGACCAAAATCACGTAACATCGCACATCTACTTTGTGACTACAATCACGTAACAACTAGCCACGTGACTAAAAATCCCGTAAAATCAAGTAATTAGTCTCGCACTAAAATCCCGTAACGTCACGTAACTATTGACGTGACGTGTTGGCGCCAAAAACTTCGGAACAACCGGGTGGCGTGGGGCAACCTCAGCGTCTGCACTGGACTCTAATAAGATGTACTTTCTCTCTCACGTTTCTAAAATCCCATCACGTAACTAGTGACGCGACATTTCCCCTTCAGAACCACGCAACAAGTGCGTAGTCTGGGGAACCGACCGAAACCTGAGAAGAATAGATTATCCAAGCCTAGCCATGTCCAATAATGCTATACTAGCAAAACTTTGCACCTCTAGCAATAGCTTGGTATTAGCAAAACCTTAGAAGAAGCTAGGTCGAACGCTAGCTCCGCTTTCGGTTCCAGCCTTGCGCAACCAGTACATGCTGCGCACATTTTCATTTACAGATGTTAAAACGGCATCTTACTGCGGTACGTTGAGGTGGGCTGCGAGTGCGTGCGAAAAGCTGCTGAATCACAGGATTTTCGTTTTGTAACTGGGAGCACCAGTCCCTGGGCTTCCCGAAAGCTTTGATCTACACACGTCATCGTCATATCACACGGACCTATCCGATGCAGGGCACAATGCTTTGTGATGTAAAAAGAGAAGGCATGCTGGGTTTTTTCTGTTCACGTAGGGCGATAGATATGACAAGAGATGAATAAAAATCCCAGTTTGACCGCAAGGACGATGCAATGAGTGCGATAGCAACAAATGAAGTAAAGCTGGCAGCTAACTCTTCTAGATCCCGTCTCGCGTAACTCTACAAAATGGTGCTGTAAGAGAACACAGCCACTCCAGGTAGGAAAGGGGATTTCGCACAGTCTCTTCGAGTTGAGAGCGCCGCATATAGAAGGGTATATGAGCCGTCCACTGATGCTTGTCGAGATAGCGATTTTGATTTCATTTAAGTTAGGGCGAAATCATTGCACTGCTGTTTGAAAAAGAACAAATAATTTTTCATATTCTTTGATTGGCTTAATTATCTGTTGGTTTCATTAGTAGTGACTAACAAAAAAAAAAGAACCCCTCGAAAAATTCCTCTTCGTTCGTTAAGATTACGACAGACACTTGCGTTAGCCCTAAAGTAAAAAGCAACTGCAAAAACGTCTAACTTTGTCATTTAATTACTCTGCCTCGCTTGTCTAAGCTTAGTTCGCTTCCTTTACGTTGCTGAATTGTAGGTACCTGAGAAGATCGTAACGACATCATGAGAAGGAGAAATAAGTTTCCACCCCAATACGCGTACAAAAGTTCGAAAGAGTTTTGTTCACCATAACTTGATCGGTCGTTCTGTTCCTTAGGACGTTTATAAAAGAATAAAGTAAGAATTACAAATGTAGATCTCAACGATGTGATACGCGTGGAGTGTTTAAACATACACTAAAAAAGTCATATAATAAAGAGAAAAAGAAACGGCAGCTCAAGATTACAGTCAAGAATCGAAACCGAAACGAAAGCTCTTTTTTGTTTCGGCGGCGACATCCTGTGCGAAGCTGTGAAACTAATTCACGGGCTGAAAAAAAAAAAAAAATGCTGATCCGTCGCCAGGAATCGAACCGATGACGGCGCGGTGATGCCGCGCTCAGAACCTGAGCGATTAGCTCGCTCGGCCACGGTGGACGCCTTGTCGCCCGTGGTAAACAAGGGTTTATCAATATACCACAAACATTTGAACGACCGCGCTTCAAAAAACGCGTTAGGGAACAATGTTACGCCAATTGCGGCAAGTTGAGAATGGCTTCAAACGAAAGCCGAGTGTCAGGACTACATGTGATTTCCTGACCATTGACATAACTTGCTTAGTTTTACGACAGTGACCGTTCTGGTCTCGAAAAACAGGCCACATTTTTCGCCGTTTCCATAGACTCCCATTGTACAATCTTTAACTGCTCTGGGAACAAAATTGAAGCTTACTGCAACATGATCGCTGCAGTCATCCCGTGCGTTTAGGTTCCCAGAAGCGCTCTGTGGTCTGCGTTTTTCAACATTCACCCTCTACACTTAATTATTCGGGAAAAACTCGCCAGTTCCATTGAAAACGCGCTAGCTTCGTGCTGGGGCCGCCAGGGGCGCTGGCTGTGATGTGTCCACAAAAGCTGGATATGAATGAGCCCGACGACGACAAACCGCGCTGAAGTGCGTCACTGTTCTGTGTGCTCACGTGACCGAGCGTTTCACTCGCTAGGTGGTGATAGTTGCACCCGGCGGCTTGTCGTTTTTGGAGCTCTGTCAAACCGAAACTGAGGCTGTGTCGGTAATGAGGAGCTTGTAATTAATTATCTGTCGCGCGCTGCAGCAAACGATGTGCCGTGTTATGACTAACAGGCCCCCAGCAACATGTTGCAGCAAAAAAACGCGGGGCGAAAATTTTTGTGTCAGGACTCCTTTAACTTGAACCAGACACATCGATTTCTGTTTTCTAGAAGACCTTTTTTTTATGAATTTTCTTAAAACCGGTAGTGAATGCTCGACCGGACATGCGTGGAAGAGACGCAAGAGTGTCACACTATGCTTGTGCCACTAATAACGCTATGAAAACACCAGCACGCAGTGAAAATAAATGGAAGGCAGATTTCACCTTCGCGCGCGTCAGATTTGTGACGCATATACGTCACTCGGGCTTCCGGAGTAAACAAACACATTGGGAACTTGTTTTTTTAAGTAAGGAGCACGTGTTTTATTTCATCCATTTCGCTGCGAGCGACGTTTCTTTTCTGCGGAGCATTCGTGCGTTATATATGTAAACATCGCCGCGTCAATCGCCAGCTGGCCGGTATTTTCCAGTCTCGTGATTATAGTAATTGTTCGTTCGAAGAGAGCGATGGATACATCGTGCATATAGTAGCTGCTTCTGCATGTCGCCTTAAAAGTTAAATCCGTACTTTGAATTAGGCCCGAAGGATGCACAACCGTTGCGTACACAAACTTTTAGTACTTGTTTAAGAGAGAAGACAAAAACGTGCACAATCTACAAAAGAATAGCGATATATGAGCAACCAACTAGGCTTCGCATTAACAGAGTTGCCTAATAGATTCGTCACTGAAGTCAAGTCTACCGAATATGGAAGTATAGAGGTCAACACACTTGTGTAGAACGCTAGAACGGCACGCTCCGGCGCCGTTTATACAGATAAGTAGTTTAAGATAACGCACACTTGAGCATTCACCCTTAGCAACCGTGCATGCTATAATTTGAGCTCTTTCAAACCAGGTGTAACCGGCAAACGTCGTCAGTGCAGTCCGGAGCGTGCCGTTCCACTGTTCTGTGCGAGTGTGTTGACCTCGGTACAACAATGTTTTTAGAAGTGAGAGATAGACCAGATAATACTTGAGGGCAATAGGATCTTTGAGAGGCTTCCGCTGGTGGCTTTCGCAGCACAGCCGAAGGAGCGACTTGACGACCGTGTCCGGAGCGTAGTCGAGTCGATGTCGGGCCCAGGAGGGAAACCTCGTTGCGTCCTCTCTGCGCCGTTTCCGAAGCCGCTCTCCTTTTTCCAAGCTTTCCCGCCGTTTCGCCGCCAGGGAGGCGAAGACATTCGATGCCCGTGAATGGCTCGGCAAGCGCGGCGCGCAGTCATCGCTGTGTGCCCGCAGCAGGTTGCGTTATTGCCTTATAGCTATATAGCATCTAATCCCATTGCCATTGTCCTCACGGACTCGCAGAACGCCTGTCGCAACACCATTTTACAAGCTGTAGGGTTGTCACTTACACGTTCAAGCTAGGGTTGATTTACAAGTTGGAGTTTTCACTGCTTACCAAGCATCCATCCATGCAGGCCTCAGTCATCTGGTTTCCAGGTAGCCTGGAACCACCAGAAGGAAACGATCGAAGCCGCTCATAGGCATGCCCAAGCTCTTCTATACCGATCGTCTCCCAAGAGGACGGTGAAGGGTGTTGTATAGTAGCTTCTATGACGTTTGCCAACTTTCTCGCGTCGCGTTGAAAGGCCAGGCGAGCTTATCCAACGCCACATAAACGTCTTAATAATATGATGGAAGGGAACACTCTTAGGAGATTGCGGACAGACAGATATCCGGCGCCAGCTGGATTACACCAGTGGTACCCCACACTATAACTCTCCGAAATGTCAGCACTGTGGAGGGGTAGCCAACTGGACGTGCCAATTCAACTACAACGTTGACCCCATTCCAAGTCCCTCGGAGGATACGGCAGTATTTTGTATTCACCTATGTATGTATACGTATGTACGGTGGTGTAGGAGTGTGTGTGTGTGGGAGGGGTGGTGGTGTATGGCGGATATTGGTTAGTATATTATCGCTTTGCTGTTGTGCGAAAATGTGTAATGCATACGCACTGCTCTGCGGCATCCTCGAGAGCTTGCTCACTTTTTTTTTTCTTCGCTCTCAACATTAAACCTATCAATTATTCTTGTTTTTGAACAACGTTGCTCGATGCGGCTCGCTGCGTTGTGTGCGCGTGACTGGACACATTTCTATTAAAAACGTGAAACCACATACATTTCTATTAAAAACACGAAACACAGCGTCAAACGGTCCACACTGCTCTGTAGTTCCGGAATGGGCTTACGTTTTCCGTGATATGAAAGCTTTCCATGAAGCTAGCCGTGTAATAATTTCATTTAAGACAACAAAAATAAGCACACCATGGCGTTTGGTTAGGCCGCTTTGATTGTTCGACTGCCCTGTTAGAATGCATTGCCTTCGGGACAGGCCCACATCTTCGGTTGCAAAAATCACACCCCCTTACGGAATGTGGGCGATAGAGGTCAAGGAAGAAATGCTCTTCAAAAACACGTGTCTGCTATGCCAAAAAAACAAGGGCGTGTTTTCAATTTAGCTTTCCACGCATTAACTAGAAAACGCTAATTTATGTGTTTATCGAATTAACGAAATGCTTTGTCATGGCCAAATCACGGATAACGGTAACATTTCATGCATTATGCGGTGAAATTAATTCGTAAGCTTGTGATTATTTTCAGGTGGAATCTGGAAAATTTGCCGGATATCATGCATGCATTCGCAAAAATTATCCTTGTGGTATTCAATTGAATCTCATCGGAAGCCTGCCTAAAAGTAGACGCCCAAGCGGGGCAATTAATTTCCGATTATGTTGCAAGGTTAGATTGGTCTGTAGCCAATAGCATCGACCTCCTGTTTTGTAGGAGTAATTAAAATTCGGCTTATATTAACGCAACGGAATGTGTCTGCGGATTTTGCTTAAGGTTGTTTTGCCGCAAAACTTCGTTTCGACCAATCTGTTTTTCACGTCCGCTCACTTTCTGTGACTAAAAGCCGGGAGTCCGCCAGGGTCCCTCTGTCTAAATGTTGGGAAAGTAAGCATATGCGGACGAAACAAAAGAAGAAGAAAAAAAAGAACACGTGACTGGTGCCTCAATTATTGCGGCATTCGCGAGTGCTTGAAACAGGCACATCCACTTTGAGGCGCGCTATTGAGCTCGCGCTGCCAGATGTCTCTTCTTGGTAGTATACCCTTTCGTTATAATTCGCGCTTTCAAATGCTTCTTGCGAGGTGTGACTTTAAGTGCGCGGAGTATGCCAAGACGGATTGATATCTCTATTGGTTTCGTTGGCGAGGGTATACGTATAGCCGCAGGATAAAGACCGGGTGCTTCATTAAACACGGATGGAGACGCATAACTTGTATGTTATCTGGGGCGCTAATGATGTGTTTACGAATGTAGAACCAAGGCTGCTATAGCTCTCACTCGCTTGTGGTTTCGTAATATGCGTGTGTAGAATTCTCTTCCTCAGGCGGCAAAATTTTGATTTGCGCTTACGCGAACAAATACGACGTCACACAAGCACGCACACAAACGCGTGCGCACGCTACAAAGGTAACGTATTCTAGTCTCGTGCCTCGAAGACCATCTCAGTCTTTCCACTGAGAAAGTTCACATGGTGCCGCCCGCTGTTTCGCAATTTCGGGCGGAAGGGAATACTAAAAAAGCGCGAAGGTCTACCGATAGTCGAGGCACCTATAAGGGACGAAACTAACCGTAAAACCATGATATGCCCGGTTTGCCGAGCACCAAAGCAACAACTGCAACCACAAGATAATGTTTCACGAAGAGAAAGGAGCGGGAAGCAAGAAGGCGGGCCTCTTAAAGGGTCTGTCTAACGTCCTTAATCGCCATTCTGTTTTGTAGCGCAATAGAAAGCGTACCGTCTCAAGTGTTTAACCTTGCAGCGGTTTCTCTGGAAAGTGAGTAGAAATTTTTGAAATAGAATTTTTTTGTCTACTCTTTGTCTTCAAACGGTGCATAGGAACGCCCGCAACACTTGTTACTACACATGGGGACATTCGTTGTGCCGGAGAAGGTCACAAACTGAAACCGTTAGCGGTTTGCAGGATTGATTCGTTTTTTGTTTGACATTGACACGATTACCATAATAGTCGCTTAGAGCATGCGATCAATAAAATAAAGCATTGTTATCACAGCTTTTCGAGTTTTGTTTTACTCAACCTGAAAAAGAACCGCAGTCGAGTGCAAAACTTCGTGTTCAGGCAACACAGGTACGTCGGCGTCGTGAAACGAACAATGGTGGCTCTACTCACGCCAAGCGCGCGATTGAAACCCATGGAGTTTAATGCTATAAAAACTGCAGGGCAATCTGGCGCTGCGATAGTGCAGCCATCATGGGAATTACAGCCTTCGGATTGGATTGCGTTAGCTGGCGAACAGTCTACAGATCTTTTTTCTGCGCTTTCAGTTTCGTTCCTCGCGCAGCAGCTGTATCCTGTCTCAACGCGTATACGGTGCGGCGGAATGCACTGATGCCGTATCGTCGTCCTTATTATTGTCGTTGATCCACATTGTTATCCCGTTTTCCAAGCAAACACATATACGACCTTTAGGCCTCACTGAAGCTTTGTAAAAAAATGTAGCTTAACATATCGCTATAGCTCGTCGCTGGCCATACACTGGAGGACAGAACCCTGTCCTGGAAGCGGAACTGCCTCTCTCGGTCGAGTCGTGTAGGAGGTTCCATCCTCCAGGCGTCGCGGACTGCGATTGATGCCGTCGTTCTCAAACGCAACCGGGAGTTGCGCAATCGGGGAAGCTCGCTCGAAACGGACATAACGCTGTCTGGACGCGACCATTATCGTCTCGTTAGGCTTGCGCAGCTGACATCTATATATCTACGCTGCTCGCAGTGCCTAGCTGTTTTCTTTTTGACGCGCTGCCGGCCTCATTTCACTGTAGGGACAGCGACGTTGTTTGTGTTCGCAGCGCTCGGCGTTGCGCCTCGGATCTTCCGTATATACTATACTAAGCTAGACTGGAATAGGAAAGCGAAGCCATATGTAGGCAGAGGCCACGTTTCGTCGTTCTATTTGCTTGTGTGTGTGTGTGCCCGCGCGCGTTTCGTTGCTTCTTAGTCATGAGCTAGCTGCTCTCTCTTTCTCGGCGGTGAATCCTAACTAACCAGGTTTGCTGCCTAATTGCAGTGTAGTCGTTCTTGGCGGTCTTCTGATCTCGTATTCAGTATGTACTACGTGACCATCTTAGTTCTTCCGCCTGTTTATATACTTCGCTTGTTTGTCTGTGGCCTCCCGTTGTTTGCCATTTGCGCTGTGGTTAGGCACAATGCATGTATAGGACTTCGCTCGGAAGCCGCGCGTGCTTCCGAGTTGCAATCCGATTGTGTTCGCAAAGCAAGACGAGTAATGGTTCCGCAACGCCATTCTTTCACCGTCCAGCTCTGCAGCGCGTTTCCCAACGAGAACGAATTTCGCTCGTGTTACTTCCCGCGAACTATAATGATGGCGTCTTTTTCTTTCTTTTTTCTACGTATTTCCTAAATAAAAGATAAAACGTCTTCTCTTGCGAGCTTGCGTCAACGTAAAAAAAAATATTGCACGAAGGGTTGTCTGAAGCTGTTGGCTTGTTTTGTTAAAGGGACCCTAAAGAGAAAAGCGCTTTTCTCGCATTAGTAAATTACTATTTCTTGATAAGAAAAACACCACGCTTGCGGCGAGAAGACGCTTGATAGGCGAAAAAACGCACAGAAAGAAAATGCGGGTGGCGACGCCATACCTTGAAGTTCCCGCGCCACTCGCCGTGACATGGTAGATATTAGCAGCGTCTACTAGGGCCTATATACGTAGCTCCTAACCGGTAAAAATGAAGTACATTGTCTTCCGAGGGAGCCAGAGACATAACATACGAATTTTCAGGAAATTTCGTTCAGCCAATGTGGCCGAAATACGATAACGCACTTCGATATCTGTGACGTCAAAATCGGAGATTTCGGCGGGTAATTTAAAAATTATACTTCCGACATTGTTTTTCTCATCTGTTAATAAACCTATGTAGCTGAAATTAACGACGCTACGGCTTTCAGAGTATATTTTACCAGTCTAAACTAATTCGTTTCGCTTTAGTGTCTCTAAGATTTTCCAAAATTTCGTCGCAGTTGACCTTCTAAAAACCAGAGAACACCCTCGTCGCACGGGGTTCTTCGCAGTTCGTGCAGGGCTCATCCTGCAGGGCGAAGAAAATGTTCCCACGGTTCAGGCAAAGCGGGCCCATGCACGGGTGCCTCCACCCGTCGAGATGTAAACACCACCGGAGTCGTCGAGCTTCGTATATTGAGTTATGTGGCCTGCACTCTCCAAGACCTCGAGATCGTAAATAGGCGGCTACGTCTCTCATGGTGTAAGCAGCAGCCGCCAACCGCGTGCAGTTTCTCCTGCAGTGGTTGGCGCCTACGGCGCGGATTTGTGATGTGTTGAAGAAAACGCGCAAGTGCGCCTCGTATACTGCCACGATAGTCCGAAGGCGCACTCTCGCACGGCAACACCACGCCGGAGCAGTTGGTCGCGACTCGTGCGAATTCAAATATGACACTCCGCTATGCAAGGCGGCGTCAATCCGCCTTTTTCACGAAACCCCGGCGCATGCGCCCTTCCCCTGGCGGAAAAGTCGCGAAACGTGTCTTCATCTCGGAGGCTTTGCTTCTGGGAATACCGGTTGTCCCGGCCCCTGCCGAAACCCTACCAAAACGGCAGAGGGCAGCAGCACAGGAAAATGAAAGAGGATTATTGTTCACGGAAGTCACTACTGCCTTGCAATGTTTGCACTTTGGCATGCGTGTAATGCACAGGCGGCAGCGTGTGGCGTCGCGCTACTTTTTGTAACATGGGGCTCGCAAACACAAGAGCTTTCAAATAACTTTCGACCGCAATTGAAACATTTAGGACTGTCAATTTAGAAATGGAACACATCAACAAATATAGCACATGGACCTCGCCATGTGTTCCACCATGTGTTCCAGAAACATTTCTGAAATTGGTGAACGGGATGCCTGGGGCGTGGTTTCTGGCAGCAAGCTTGGACTGACATCGTCGGGTATAAGCTCGGGGTGGTCTTCTGGGGGCGTCGTCTTTTGTAAATAACAAACACTTGGTGCCACGAAGTAACTATTATGAACATGAATTCCTCCATGTTGTCGAATTGGCGATATTGCCAGCTCCCCTGAGGGCTGGTTACAACGATCCCTCTGATAGGCTCAGAATGACGCCATTACGGAGTTCGACTTGGGGAAGTAACCCCACACTTAGGCAGCGCTGCATTCAGGTTTCTCGTGTCGGCGTTTTTGTCGCGAGCAAGGAAGAAAAGAAATACGTTGTTTTCTATCTTCTAAGCTCCTTTGCGCCGTGTGGCTGGCGCCGCTTCTGGATCAAGGCTCGCGCCTTGTGTTTTGATGGAGCGGCCGTTGTTGCGATGACACGACGGCGCCAAACACTGCTGTCTCGTGTCTTTTTTGTTTTTTTGTTTCGAGGCTCCCAGCAAACAGCCGTGATCGGTGGTTCCACCGCGCTATCGAGCTCTTGCTGTTTTCTTTCCCTTTCTCCACCGAGCCGCGCGAGCGAGCCAAGGCTCGAAGACGCTGCGCCGTGCGCGCGCACACACGCACACATACAATGTATCATTTTGCTTTTTGTGTGCAAAGCGCGCGCGCGTTTCTGCCGAGCAGCAACAACAGCGGTGCGAGGCGCCCGTCTGCTGGCGGCGGCGGCCCCGCATTGGCCGGTGCTGCTTTCACCGCGACGTGCTGCAGCAGCGGAAAGAAGCAGCAACAGCCGGCCCCTTGTGTGTCGTTGTTTATGTTGAGCATTGTCCTGTCGGGCAGAGCGTTTGGCGAAGTCAGCGCGCCTGCCGACCGACCGGTTGCTGAGAGCGATACGGAACGCTTCCCTCCCTTCCTCTTTGTATCTCTGCGGCGTTCTTGGCCCACTGACCGATGCGCGTTTCTTTCCTTTTTTTTCCCCCGTCTCTCTCTCTCTCTCTCGTCTCGTGTTCCGGAACACTTGCGGCTTCCTCCTTCCCTCGTCGCTGTGGTGAACGGTACTGCAGTGGAACGGTATACTGCGTGAAGTCCGCGTGCCACCTGTCTAACCGTCTTGACCACCGTGCGCGGTTTCTCCCTCTTTCCTAGCCTAGCCTTTACTCGAGCTTGACCTTAACTGTTCCTTTCTTTTTCTTCTTTTACCATCTCTTTTCACTCTCACTGTCCCTTCAATCCCCAGTCCCCCGTGAGTGTATCGGTTGAGGTGTCCTCACTTGAGAGACAGTTATCGTGCACTCTACACCCAATTTTCATTTTCATTTCCTTCTTCCTTTTAAGAATCACCCCCCCCCCCCCTTAACTGTTCTCCATTCCACGCGTGTCGAGTCATTCATTAACGTACGCGTATGCCTCGCGTCCAGTCATTGTTTGTTGTCTGCATATTTGACCTTTCTTTTTTTTGCATAACTAACTATACTTCTCGCGAAACCGTACTTCTCCCCTCGCGAAATTGTATGCTGCATAGTCAGAAGCGCACACTGCGCCTCAGTCGCGCCTCTTTCGTACCGGAGACGTCGTTTTGTTCGGCGCACTGAGCGACACTGTAGCTTTGCATTGATCGATCAAACTCGGAACACAGCCAGACGAAGGAGTCGAAAGAAGAAGAAGAAAAAAAAACAGAAGAACAGGAGGGAAATTAATCTTAAAGTACGATTGTGTAGTGGTGTAGGGGTTGAATAGTTCGCAGAAATGGCAGCAGCTGGGTGCTCCTCGCTGTTGATCGATAAACACTAGTTATTTTCGCTTATCGCTATAGAAAAAAAAAAGTACCGCAGGTACCTTTCAGGAGGCCATGTATCAGACGCGGTTTAAACGGTGTGCTTTATTTGGCCCCAATACAATATAGCTAGCGGTTGCATATATAGAAATATGGGCTAGTAAGCCATTTTAAGCGCTCAGGCATAATGGTAGCCCGAGATTTTAAACATTGTTAGGAAATTTGGGTATTGGCCCTCGGGTGCGCAGCTCGAGATACGGGGTCGTGGTATCCCACCGCTGCCATCACTGTTACGAATGGGGGTTGCGTGACGATGAAAGCCGGGAGGCTGGCGAGCCGATGTAGCCGAAGATCGGACTACCGCTGAGGATCAGGACAAGAAGGCCAAACGTTTACAAAACAGTAACAACGTTTATAGCGGGTATAGCAGGTTATAGCAGTACAGAGCCTGCCAGCTCGACCAAGTCGGCTGGGGCGTCTCTATAACAACAGACCAGCCTGGTCTTAAATAAGGCATCAGTCCATTGTGATGGAACCTTCCTTTTGGCCGTAGGTGTTGAGCAGCCTTTCCATCGTCCTCAGGAATGCTGCTTTCCGTAGCTGGGTAGCTTGGAAGAACGACTGGCGTCAGTCGACGGGGCCGGCTGGGCGAAGACGCCGTTTTCCCGGATTTCAGACAAAGCATGCAGGGGTTATCCCTGCTTCCAGGTGGCAGGTGCTGGTCCTTTGCTTGGTCGCAGGGCAGACGCTGACCGCGATGTCGTGGACTTTTCCCCGTTCGGTCAGGTGCTCTGGCACAACAACATGTAGCGGCCGTGACACGGGCATAGCAAATACACACTGGAGAAGCGCCGAGTCAACTACAGTATTCTCTCTCTCTCTCTCTCTCTCTCTCTCTCTCTCTCTCTCTCCTCTCTCTCTCTCTCTCTCTCTCTATATATATATATATATAATATATATATATATATATATATATATATACGTGTGTGTGTGTGTGTGTGTGTGTGTGTGTGTCGCACACAGACGCGCACGGCTGTCTGAAAAACTATTGTGAGTCATCATTCGGAGGTGACGATCACGTGCGTTTCTGCAGGGCACGTCTGTTGCCCGTCTTTATTTCATAGCATTATCTGACCTTCACGCCGTAATGTAAGACTTCGAACGGGTGCATACGTCCATTGCGGTGTATATTTTACACATACACGCACGAGCAGGAAGCTGCGCAGGATATCGCGATCTTCGCGGCGGGCGGTGACGTAACCCCTCGAGCTCTATTCTTCGTCAGCCGCAAGTTTCCGTATGACGCGGGATGCGGTTAATACATTGTGGCGAAAGCGAGGAAGGCCGGCTGGAGGGAATAGAGAACGGTGGTTAATCGTTATTGTGGGCTTTCTCTCTCTCTCTTTTTCTTGTTTCTCCTCCCGTATGCGCGGAACCATTGTCTCATCGACGACAGTCAGGAACGTTGTGCAAGCTTTGTTTTTTTTAGTCATCCCCGCGCTTTCTCCGCATATACCACTGCGCAATGCAGCATAAAAAAGGTAGAGACGAATTGCGAAACGGGTCGATTTGAGGCGAAGAGAACGAGACGTGAGGCAGACGCAGTTTGCCCCTCTTTGTATGGCAAGGACGTGTGTATATAGACGATTTTACGCAAGACATATGGACGCCGCCACCTTGGGCTGTTATAAAGGAATTTTTCCGATTTTTGTATATCACGACGTGAATTGATAAGGTCAGTAAGCGTCGAACGCACCAACCCCAACCGTTTCCACGTGTACACGTTCACCGTAGCACTGTTCGTTTAGTTGTTAACGATACAAAACGACAAGGTTAACAGCCCAATATGGAGGCACCGAAAACCCATCCCTAAAATAGTCTGTTAGTACGCGTACAAGTGCGGTACAACATCTGGTGACGGATTCATGCGTGCGCCATCAGTGCCAACGTCACGCCGGACCGTAGGTCCCACTCTCGCTATTCTCTTTGTCTTTCCTTCGCGCATTGTTGTTACGTCATTCACGACGCGTGCTTTGACGTCGAATCGATGTAATACCACACAAAGAAATTGTCGCATGTATACCGGTATACATCATTTACAACACGCGTAATCTCTGTACGGAGCATTTACAGGTGCGGGTAACAACTCATGTACACAACTGTCAGCGTGACGGAAAATCACGTAATCCTTCATAATGGTTATATGTCTTGTCCGGTAGTATGATGCATGATACGTGTATCTGAAAAAAAGGCGGGAAAAAATAGCGCTACACCGTTAATACCGTGGGGAATAAAAGGTACAACTGCATGAAGACGTACTACGTGTTGAACCGATGGAATTACTAAGTAACGTTTGCACCAAGGATCAACTCTCACAATGACGTATGTTTTATCAGCGTCTTACAAAGGAAGGACGTTACCAATTGTATATTTATGAGCATGTAATTTAGACTAATGTGTACGGAACACAGCAATGCCGGAAACTGCATTCCGCTGATTGATTGATCTTTAAAAAAAGAAGAAAAAAAAAAGAAACGCAGCAGACGCGACGCGCCCTGTCGGTATCCACGTACGGCGAAGCTCCTTCGTCTTTCAGCCAATGCTCAGATGCGCTCGACGCGACGTGGCTTATTGGGCCTCTACCACCCCCATCCATCTGTAACGGGGTATGATGTTTTCTATCACTGGTGACCGAACTTTTTTTCAGCGGCCTTCCTTCCTTAGCAAGGCTATAACCGGAAGTGGACACCGGAAGGCAGCGCATCGGAAGTGTGCAAACCCGTGCGAACGTAATACTGGAGGTGCGCGTACCCGGGTGTCACTTGTGCTAGCACCCGGATGTCACTTGTGTTAGCAGCTGCAGCAGGAGCAGTCCTGTCACGAAAGCCCGAAAGCTCCACGCGGAGCGCTTCGCTTTAAACAATGGCCGGCAAGTAACTGACAGCGATAACAATGTTTGGCGTTTTCCCGTTTCCTCGGGCGGTCTTCTATAACTATAAACTAGCTAGATGCTTGCGCGACGCATGTGTCCAATCTAGCAAAGCTCTATAACCTGCCCGGCGTCGAACGTCGGTGACGTAGAAAATGAGGCCGTTATAAGTCAGCGCAGCTGACTTGTTTGTTACGCGTTACAGTAAAAAAATGTAACAGATTATGCCTATTTGCTTAAAAATATGTAACTAATCAAAGTTGACAGTGTCTGCCCTTGGAAAGTGATTGAGGAGCTACTGAAAAGTGTAATGGATTATGTCTACGTTACTTTGCTTACATCTGTTAGCATCATTGTACACGTGTAGCGTAGAACTAGAACAGGCAAGGCTGCAAGCTATCTCACTTACGTTTTGGTTTAGGCACATGCTAGCACAAACGTAGTGTTCGTTGTATAGCTATGGGGACGTCGAAATGATTATTATTATTATTATTATTATTATTATTATTATTATTATTATTATTATTATTATTATTATTATTATTATTATTATGATATCAGTTACGATTTCGTCCCGATGCCCTTATGTATACATATGAGTCCTACGCAGAGAGCGTTACCATTTAACTTTGATACAGGGCCTTGCGCAGGCGACATTGAGCTTTGAATTCCTCATAGGTCAGACGGCAACTATTCGTTGTGCGTGTCGCGAATACAAATCGCGTCGGCACTGAAGTTTAAGGTCAGTGTATAAATATATAGTTATATATAGCTCATCATACTCCGGCCCCTATATAAAAAACAAAATAAAAAAAAAGGTATAAGATATTGCATTACTTGTATGAAGATCATAAGTTGAACAGGCTCTTATGCCCCTTTCCCCTGCTACTTGTGAACTGTGAATATCGAGCGGTTGCTTACGGCATATCGCATTTGCTCGCACAGTAGCAGCACTTAGCACTGGCTGATGTGGACTGTGACTGTGGCTGATGTCGACTATTGTTGGCTAATGAATGATGCTGATAAGTTTATTGGCGCAAAGCGCCGTGCAAGTGGTCACGGGTTGTGGATGGAATAATGAATTGGAAATTGTACACACCGGTTCAAAGGACGAACACGAAACAAAACTTGGAGGACGCTTGAGCTTCGCCTTCAAGAGTAGAACGCGATAGCGTAATCGGGCCCCTTGCGTATCGCCTTCTCAACTGCTAGCCTGGTTTCAGTTCTTGGTTGATGGCTCAACCGTGCCGCAAAGAAGCCAGCGTCTGTGCGCGTAACATTGGCCGTTTCAAAGTATCCTAAAAATACCTATATACTGCAAGTACAGTTGCGAAATGCCCACTACACCATAATTCTTCCTTTTGCGAATCAGCGAAGGGCCCACTACGCGTCCGTAAGGCTACACGCGAAGCTACGCAGCTGCTCACTTTGTTGATGCCTTTGCTGATGATTATTATCAAACGTGTATGAGCGCTTTGTCATGGGTGGGCCTTTAAAACACTCGCTCGTTGCGCAATTCACATGTTTTTACGCCTGGCGCGATTCTACACTTCTGCCATGCAATATTACATGCGTTAGGGAGACTCCTCCCATTATATGACATTCACATAGTTTTTTTTTTTTTCGAAGCAGTTTCAAGCAGTAGCGTCCTCTGTGACAAACAAATATATACCGAACAAAGAAGGCATGTACATATATAATAAAGAAAGAAAAAATGGCGTGGCTCCGTGGTAGAACCACTGCTTGCCACGCAGATGGCCTGAGTTCGATTCTTACTCTAACTGAAGATTTTTATTATTTATTTTACTTGCATCTTTCTTAATTTTTCGGTCGCGGACAAGATGATTTTGCGCTCATTACCAACAACGCCGACGCCGACACCGGAATTTCTGCGAAACGAGCTTTTCAACGTTATCGGGTCAGAAGGAGGACACAAGCGCTGAACAAAAGGGCAACTCAGCGCTTGTCTTCTCCTTTTCTTTCGTGTTCGTCCGTTCACCCGGTGTGCGCCGCCATGCGCTATAATGATCATGCAACTAGCCCACCAGCACGTTATATATGTAGATTCGAAATGGCTGTGTAAAGCTCTGTAATTGGTATACTGTAAATCCCATGAAATGTATAAGTAATCGAACTGTGACTATGAATGTGAGGTGTGCAATCAGCGTAATTGTAAAAGTTCACGACGGTATAAATCGAAGGAAGACAAAAATTCATGGGAAGATGGATGCTTGGAGCGACGAGAGGTCGTTGTAACCATGTAACAATGAATGTCGCTGGAGGTAACGTTTCGGCAACTCGACTTTTTTTCCTCAAGGCAACGTCGAAACGTTGCCTCGAGCCACATTCTCTGCCCAACGATTTCCAGTTGATAAAGGTGTGTTGCACTAAGGTTTGTTTGCACAGTAGCGTTGGTTAATGAGTGTTCGATAACGCTGGTTAATGGTGACTAAACATGGCTAGCAGGTGATGATAAATGTCTCGATTTTACAACGGCAACGTTGATATTTCAGCAATCATGTTAAAGCACAATGTTAAGGTACAATGAATTCAATATTGTCATACAATAGTAATGGTCAACACAAAACAAAATGCAAATCAGATTAAAAAAGTGAAAAAAAAAGATGCAAGGACAGGAATTAAAAGCTGCTAAAATGCAGCTTGACGGGATTCCTGACCCTAAGCAGATTGACCGCAGACATGTGGTCATGTAGAAAAAAAAATACAAGCAGGTAAACAGGAAAAGTACAAGGAAGCATAACACAAGCAAGCAAAATATCAGTAAAATTAGCACCACATTTCAACTGCAGAGATAGTGTAAAAAAAAATCGACAAACACTGAAGAATACGGTATAAATATGGGAGAATAATGTGAGAAAAAATTGAAATGAACACAACTATATATATATATATATATATATATATATATATATATATATATATATATATATATATATATATATATATATATATATATATATATATATATATATATATACAAGAAACACTACATTGAAACGGTATGCATACCGAAAACACAAGTACATGAAACAGCTCATGTTTGTAGATGTACATATGAAAAGAAAAATATGCACTTCTAATCAAACAAAATATCAAATGGAATATGGTACTATCACATAATACATAGTGCAATGAACTGTCTCTGAAATTACAGGCGACAAGTCCATTTGACGTAGATATATCGGAGTCATATTGTTCGCGCGCACACACACACACACACATATATATATATATATATATATATATATATATATATATATATATATATATATATATATATACAGGGACAGGCACGTAGGCAAGGGGGGGGCCCGGGGGGCCCGGGCCCCCCCCGAAATTCGTCCAGCCTTTTATATTCCCGGGCAACTTTTTTTTTCTTTTTACCATGAAAAGGCTTTCTTTCGAATAATTAGGCCTTGGCCCCCCCCCCCCCCCCCCCGAAAAAAAATTCTGGCTACGTGCCTGCACAGGGACCTTTGTTGGTTTTACCAGATATCTTTTTCTTTCTTTTTTTTTAAAAGCCTTCTCACATCTCGTCCTATACCGTCTCGATCCACCGTAAATGTCAACAAGGAGATTGCAGTGCTGCGGCGCTGAAAAATGACGCCGATGTCGTCAGTGTATTTAGATTGGCGTACATCAATCATCTGCGAATGATTGATTTAATCCTTGTTTTTCTCCTCCTCGCATTCTGGCTTCGAAGACCTCCAAGGCGTACTATGCGGTTGAGGGCTTTTCGCTCAGAACACGTAAAATAACGTTAAACATCGTGCTTGGCATTTTTCGTTCGTTTATGAGCGTGACTCTAATTACTCTCGCCGACGGATCTGTCTTGTTTTTTTTGTTTTTTTTTCTTCCCAGCTTGATTTCCTCGTGTTACCTCAACGGAACACTATTGAAGAAGAAGAACAAAAAAAAGATTATTTCTCTCGGATGAGTAAATTACCCTTTCTCAATACCAAGAACACCACTCTTAGCGAGAAGACGCTTGGTAAAGCCGAAGACGCGCTAAACGAAATTACAACAAAATCATTTGTGAATAGTATTCAGCATTCCGTCAGAAGAAATCATGCTTGCATTCGCCATTTCTTTCTTTTGTAAGTATTCAGCGTTATAAGCACTAAAGTGATTGTTTCGCGTATTTCGCCAAATTTCTTTATTAATATTGTTACTCTTATTCGGCTGCATACTATACGCTTCAAAATTTGGGATTTGCCGGTGCGTATACGTCATGAGCGAAACCATATAAAGACTAAAAATGCTGACTGATTTAATTACACTGTCGAAACGACTCGTAGGTGACTTCTGACGTGAGCGGAAGTGCCTGTCGCGGCAGAAAACAATGTAAAACTTAAAAGACACCTGGTGATAACCAGCCACACTTGACAGTGTTAAATCAGCATCACCTCTCTTTGACGTTACAGAGCATGCGCTGACGTCTGTATGCGGCGCTAGCCGCGTAATTGTTATCAATATGAAATAATTGACGCACTAACTTTGACAACGATCGTCAAACATTCTTTTTAATTATTATTGCTCTTTGTTATTATAGTCAGCAAGAATATATAACCTTCAGTTAACGAGAAGGGCCACACGCGCTGTGGTTAGTAGGATGGCTATGACATTGCGCTGCTT
Source organism: Rhipicephalus sanguineus (assembly GCF_013339695.2). Lineage (NCBI taxonomy): Eukaryota > Metazoa > Arthropoda > Arachnida > Ixodida > Ixodidae > Rhipicephalus > Rhipicephalus sanguineus. The sequence continues at coordinate 144,187,433 of NC_051178.1, read as the reverse complement.
GGCACATGGCATGGAGCGCAGCCATAAAATGTTTGTCGGAATGAGGGAAGGGGGAGGGAGGTTCATATGTTAGTGCGTGCGTTGTATGTGTGCGTTGAAAACTGAAGATTTTCGCGGCTGGGGTAAGGGGGTGGTTTGAACCCCCTCATTCCCCCCTTCGGCTATACGCCGATGGCTCGTGGGTTCGATTACGACCGCGGCAGCCGCTTTCCCATGGGTATAACTGCTATCGACCACTCGGTGCTGATACCCATTCCACCCAAGCAATCATCGATCGTCGTCACAGTGTCAATGCTATACGCCTTTCGTGGAATGTGTCGGAGTGCTGTCT
>NC_051178.1:144172102-144184602 GCF_013339695.2 Rhipicephalus sanguineus | reverse complement strand
TTCGTGAAACGTGCGTGCGTTCTCTATCATAAGGAGCAAGTATAAGCACTAACTATCAGCTTAAGCTTCTGGTGTTGGTTTAATACCCACGTTGCCGTTGCCAGCGTTACAGAACTGTAAATAACTGGTTATATGCAACATATGCGGCTCACATATGTGTGCGTATAAAATTTATACAAATCTTAAGCGTCATTTTGTAACGTTTCGCTCAGTAAAAAGAAAATTACGCTACAATCACCTTCCCACCGCATGCTTCGCATCACATCGACTCCCATGGTACGTGGGATCTGCCGAATTTTCTTTATATAGACCTTACGCAGTCTTCGGTGAATTGCTGCCCTTATTCTTGCCCTTGCTATTTCGCGAGAAATTCGTTATTGGACGTTTTTTATTGTTTTTGTTCGTTTATTCGTCCATCTCTATTTCGACGAAGTGTTTCATAACGGCTTGCACAGAAGCGCACGAGAGAGAAAGAGATTCCGCTACACTTTCTCCTATCTTTATTTCTTCAGCTATAACTCACTGGATGAACTGTCGAGACAGACCTCGTACGTAACTATTTCGGTTCACGTCTTGGACATTTTAAATATCCGGCGCTAAATTTAGCGATGACTTCACGCTCTTTGAGCGGGCTGTTTCCACTGTTTGTGCGTGTGAAGTCATCGGGCGACCCCTTCGGAAATATACGCACGTATAACAACAGTGCAATCGCAAATTTGGGGCCCCCTTCCTATGACGTCCGTCGCTTCGAGAACTGTGCAGACCTTGAACTTTGAACTTCGCCGTTTCGTGGCGTAAAAGAGCAGTCATTTCCCGAAGTTAGTCCTTCGAGTTGTTTGCTCGTGTCTGCTCGCTGGTAGTTCAGTTATTTATAAAGTTTCCTTCTTCATTTTCGTTATTTTTTTATTTGTTCCTAGTGTATGCTGCTTAAATTATCTGCGAACTGGTAACACAAGTTCTATTTCTAGCCTGATTAGTTGTCGTGCGCCTTTCTTGCTTTTTTTTAAAGTTTATTTACTACATGATATCTCAATGAAACAGTCTTGCAATACCTGCGTTATTTTTTATTTTATTTTTTTTTTGGATCTACGTGCCTCCTAAAACTATAGTTGTTTCTCTTAATTGCGTTCACGAGTGAGTAACATTTATATACCTATACTTTCATGCTTGTACTGTTGTCCTTTAATTTTGTACTGAATATACCGTGCACGCGCGTTCATATCCCTTTGAGAAATTATGGACCTTTATAGGCATAGAAATAGTGTGTAAAAACGTTACACCGTATACTTGTGTACACGTTTCATTGCGCTGTTGCGTATATGTCGCGTCACTTCCTAGCTCCCTTGTCGTATATATTTGATCTCACTCATACCCCCCGGGTGTTCCAGGCCCAGTAATGCAATAGTTTTTGTTCTGGTGGTGCCCCTTAGACAGGCTGTTGGGGATGTAGGAGACTGCGGACTCGGGGATGGTTATTGAAGGGTCTTTATTAAACTACGCGACCCGAAAACAAAGGGCCCCAGGCCCGATTGAGTATACAAGCGGTTTTCCGAGCAGCTTGACTCGTTGGCTGCCGGAGGTGGACTCCCCATCGCCTCGTCGACGCTCTCTCCCTTCCACGACGACCACGTGACCCGGCCGCGGCTTCCAGGCGCCAGCTCCTGGGGTCGAAGGTCGAACACATCGACGCTTGGTTCCAAAGCAAGGGGCGCGATGACAGGCAAACACCTCTCGTCCTCCCCGTAACCGTTCCAGGGAAGAGCCGTGGTCTGTTCCCTATCAGTTTTACGACCGACGCGGCGGTCTCAGGCTCGCGGGGTGCGCGGAAACGGCGTGAAGCCATCTCGGGCTGCAACACCGATATATCTTGAACGGACAGTCCGCGAAGCTGCTGTCACGCAACAAACGCAACAAGGCGCTTCTCGTGAATTGTTATTGTCCTTTCTGTTGAGATGCATTTGAATGTCGAATAAGATTTGTGCTTTCAGATTAGATTCCCCGAAATATGGGAGGAAGATTGTAGTTTGAGCCGGTTTTCATATGTTATGCTTCCGTTCAATTGTCGTTGCCTTCAGTATAGGCTTGATGTTTGACATTGAAACGAGTGTGATGTGTAAGTTTTTTTTTTAATTTTATTATTTTTTTTTTTTTTGCGGAATCGCCAGAGTCTCGCGGATCGAGTGAAGTCATATTGTGTCTTAGATATAACCAGTGAAACCCAGTAGAGAGTTAAGCCAACGAAAGCTTCTAGGGGCCGTTAATTGTTTTTTTTTTAACTGTAGTGCCGTGATTATGACTTAAATTGAAAGGAATTAAAGCGGACGAAAAAAGCACCCTTTTCGTCGATGGGATCCGAACCCACAACGCGCCCAATGCTCTACCGATTGAGATACAACGGAGTGATCTACGTCTCCCACTTTGTTAGATATTTCTGTGCGTTTAATCCCTGCAAGTGTTACGTTATTCTCGAAACATATATGCGTAATGTAATGTTCGCGCCCAAGACCAAGCAGTGATTGTGCGGGCGTGCATTCTTGCGTATAACTCGGCCGGCTTTTGACGGTTAGAAATCGTGTCGCGCCACGCGCCCGCGAGATTCCAATAAGCGAGCCGCGGAAGTCGACGCGCGCAGCTAACGGAGGAAAACAATTTCGTTCGCACCGGATATGAAAGCCGGCGGAGTTGTTGCCTGCTTGCAAGCGAGGGAATGACACGGAGTCGTAGCGAGCTGTGTAATGTTTCCTGTGTTTGGCTAACACCCGACTTATACTCCGCCCCCCCGCGGCTGCATGCTTACTCACTCTTCCAATTCCTATCCTCCTCCGCTCCTGACATTTCGCGAGGAAAGTGGGGCGCTAGCTGACGTGGAGGCACAGTCATCACGCTCGCGTTTTCGCGTAGGTTTCGCCGCTCCCTTCATTTACTGAAAGGGGAAAAAAAAGGATACAAAAATACCCGGCTTGTCGGGGCACTGTATTATAGGAAAGGCCAGAGGTTGCTTAAGATTGGTGTTCTTTTCCGTCCTCTCTTTATTGCGATGTCTCTGTATATCGCACTCGTAAAAAAATCGCAGGTTCCCTTACGCATTTGCGTAAGACGACTCGAAGACGACCTCGGGCAATTTGTCTTGTATTGTCCGAAAAATTTAAAAAAAAACATCTTTTCAGTCGATGTATCGATTTCCCCCCCTCTCTCCGAAAGCTTTCCGCACCTCACATGATCTTGCACTGCCTCCACAATGACATCGTGATGACGTCATATGGTGACGTCATCATGTGATTCTTATTTTTTTTTTTACATCACTCGTGTTGACACCGGCGGTCAATTTTCGCGTTTGATGAGACATCTAATGGCCTTTCGCCGTAAGATGTTATCAAAGTACTGTCCACGATATCTGAAGGGGGGGGGAGGGTGCGAATTGGAAAAACGGGTTGGAATCAACCGAGCTGATCACGGTTCGCTACCCTGCCCTGGGGAAAAGGAAAGGCTAATGAAAGATGGGAAGGGAAGAAGTTCGTAACAGCACAGGCATTCGAGAGAAACGTTCAACGTCCAGTCTGATACAAACGTTCGTGTAGCTTGGTGCGCCTCAAGCGCAGCATTGCTTTTGTCGTCTCGTGTAGACGGATCGCACGCGCTCGAGGCCAATGTCCCAGCCTTACGTGAAGGGCATAGTGTAAGGTTGTCTAAATTTTACAAAAATAAAAATAAATTGGCAAGCCTCAGTGCGCGTTAAGAAATTTAATACAGTCGTAAACGTAAATACGACGAAGGGAAAGGAAAGTTGGTCACAGCCAAGGTTTTTAGATACTTGGTCACAGCGTATTTCACGAGTAAATGATTACGTGGGAATTCGGCGATGTTTAATCGGTCCGTTGCCGGCTGTGTAGTGCGCAACTACAATGCGGATAGAGCCTAAATTAAGCCATCGTTTATAATGTATATATTTGGGAAATGCAAGAAAGCTTATTAGTCGTTTTTTTTTTTTTCTAATTTACATTGAAGTGTACGCCCTCGTCTGGCCATTCACAAGCATCGGCTGCACGTCGTCGCATCTTTCTGTCTGACCTTTTTCTGCCTCTAATTGTCTGCCGTCAGACAAATATTTTAAGCGCTATTTTTCCGCCCAGCGAAGCCAGTATTAAAGTTCGCATTCCATCAGTATGCATGAGTGTATGTAAATTTGTCGACGTTGTATCTTTGTCATATAAGGGCATCACCTAAATTAGCGACGCATTTCTTTACATTGTTCGTTGCATGAATTGACGGTGTGTTGACATATTTTATGCGTAAAATAGTATATTTATATATACGTGTTTGTGGCAGATGAGTGAGCACAGTATTCACGGATTGAAACGCGATTTTTTTTTTTTTTCGCTATGAGGAATTGCTCGTGCTAACCGCGTCATGTCGCTACAAATATGGCCACTAAAGGTTATGCTGGCTCTGGTGTTAGTGTTCGAGTCAAAATTAAGCTGATGTGACACGAGCTGTACATGCTGGAAATGAAAGTACGTACATTACTTAGCCCTAAATTTTCGCGTTTGAATCTGTGAGTACCGTACATGAACGCTTTTTGTGTTTCTTTATTCATCGTTATTAAAGCGCTTTAAGTATCGGCGTCATAGCCATTGTCTGAAAACTCTATTATATGTGGGGGTGACGACCTTTGTCAGACGAGCATGCACTCACTGTCTCAGCTGCTCGCCTTTTCTTGAACTTGCTTTAAAAAGGATCAGTCGGTCAGTAGATTCATTTGAGCATCAAAATTACTTCCGCTGTTTAGGACGTGAATCTGCAAGGCCGTGCTAAACCGATTTATTTTGTGTCACGAATTGCATCGTTACGCTCAGCGAGTGTAACATGAAGACTCGCTGCATGACTATAGGTCCACTTTGCCTGTGACAAGCAATGCACTTGTCACATTGGCATGAATGAACTACTACGGTGTAACGTTGCGCAGTGATACACCTACGCTTAGCTCATAAATAATTCCTAACGAGGTGTTTTTTTATTATCAGTGTTTTCTTTTTTTCTTTTTTTACTTTAGAAACCGTGTCGCAACCTCGGGTTGTGGCGTGAGCTGACTTTTGTTCGCAGATAATTTTACCCCTGAACACGTGTACCTTACTTACTTTTCAATTTAACCTGTTGCCAGAACCGATCTCGATGTGCTCCGGAGCGTTTCCTGCTGCTTGACTCCCGCTTCGGCAAACGCACTCGAAAGATGTTCTGTTTGTCTTTAGACGTGAAAACGTATACGTTTACATGGGTTGCAGTTTGACGCAGTATAGATTACGAGGAACTTATGGTACATTCGACTGGTCGTTTGAGAGCGCTCTGACTTTGTTTAAAAGTGTTAAATTCAACAGCTTTAAAGCTCTCCAACAAGAATAAACAGATATGCAAGTCATGTTTCTCCTTCCCGATCATATTTTGACCCGATAATGTTAGTAGCAATGGTTAGTTGCTATTTTACGTAATTTTTTCAGCGTCTGCGGAGCGCTCGAAAACGACCAGTCGAATGTACCATTAGTAATCGCGCACATGTTACCTGTACAGATATATGCCATAGTACGGCCGCTCTTCTTTATGCAAGGCTGCAGTAGCGGTGCGTAGTAAGGTCCATTCTACACAACAGTTGAGATTGGGGTGTTTGTCTAGCAGCTTCGACGTGTATACATCCACTTTCACGGAGTCGAATGGGGGAGGATTTTTCTTTCCTTTTTGCTTGATGAGATTTTCTTATCACGACGCGTCTTGAACATCCTGACGTCAAGAATCACGCATGCGCTTCACGGGCCTCTATAATCGTTTTTAGGCTCGTCTTCGCGTATACACACTCGAAGCGTCGGTCACTTGACCGGGCGGCGTCTCTATAATGCATGCCTTGTTCGGCGCGTGGTATTACTATTGTGTTGGTCAAGTGCGCCTGGAAATTACCGAATCATTTTCTTCTCAACGCTGTCGAGCAAGCTGGCGTGCTTTTCTTTCCTTCTTTTTTTTTTATCGCGCCAGAGTGAAGCACGTACATGGGGAACGCTGCTAAGGGAGGCGCGTGTTTGTCCCGATAACGCTTATCATCGTTGAAGAGTCTTGTTGCCTAGCTGACGACCGTTTCGCGGCTCCCTCCCTGCATATAGACTGCCGCGCGGTAAGCAGGAAGAAGAAAAAAGAAGGAATGAAGCAACCATGTCGCGGGGCCGCATACTCTTTCATTAGTATGTTTGTTGGCGCGTATATCAGCGTCATTAACCGCGGCTCTACCCTCGAAGGCACACTTCAGGACGGAGGCGTTGCCCCTCTTTTCACGCGCTGATGATTCACACACACTTCTGCCCGCGCGTGAATGTGAGGAGGCTGTTGCGGCCTAACGCATATGCTTGTAGGATTTCAAATCAATTCAAATCAAAGTTTATTTCCCCACGCGAGTGACGTTGAGAACCGTGGAGTTTAGGAAGCCAGCGAGGCTTGACGTGGTCCGATTTGTCGTTTGACGAGCAGCAAAACAACGACACGTCGAAGCAAACGAAAGGATTAACACTAATATCTATAGGAAGCATTGCTAGAGCCAGCAAGGAAATGCAACCAAAGGAAAATTTGCGCATGACAAACAGAGTGATTTTCAGAAATGCATTCTTCCAAACATTACATACATCAGATATGGCAAAATGACTGCTAAAAAGTCACTAAATTACATTAATAATTACTTTTGTAAATAGGTGAAATGTAATAAATTACATTCAAATTACAACTGGCCGAAAGTAATGAGCTTACTTTTACGAAAGTGCATCATTCATGTACACCCTATAAGTAGCACATACACATTGGAACCTCGGAGACCTTGTGCTTAAGTTTTGGAGTTCAGATGAACTTTTATTTGTTGTTTTTCTTTCCTTTCTTGGTCAATTCGTTATGCCACAAGGGAAGCGGACACACTGTATGTTAGACAAAAGTGATTGGGAAAGTGATGAGTAGTTTTCCCGAAATTATTCGCTTGAAGCAATTCATTACATTCCTCAATACAGAAACTATAACGTAGTTACCGTAACTTCATTCCTGCCAGGTATGACGTACATTTACGCGGGCATTAGTAATAAAAAATAACAGTTAAAAATATAAAAATGGTCTCAATGAAATGTAACACCAAACGCATAACCCTTAGGTGACGCAATACATTCAATAATTGTTTCGTCAGTACGTACAGAAATGTTTAAGGCGCATAGTGCGATTTCCTGTAGTGTCATGGCGCCACCTGCTAACCTAAGCCACTTGACATTACTCGCAGCAACGTTTATGCTTACGCTTCCTTGGATCTGCTGTCCGTATGTACATGAAGGAAGTCGTGTAGTCTGTTGGTTCAGGACCTAACATAACCTAACCTAACGGCCAACGATTTCCCATTACCTTCCAGTGCCTTGCGATAGACAACGTTAATTAGCCCGGCTATTTCCAAGCCTCATCAAGCCCTCAATAGCGCTTGACTGTGTTTGCGTTCTCTTGGCACCCGTTCCCTAACTCCGAACTGCCGGTAATTTGCCTTAGGCATTCAATGTCCTGCCAAGTACGAAAATGCTCGCGCGGCGTTAGCTTAGTGACTGGTTATAGCGTCGCGCCGTTGAGCTCGAGGTAGCGGGTATACGATCCTTGGGCCGCATTTTCACGTGTGAGAAATGCAAAAACATCTGTGTGCCTAGATTTAGGTACATGTTAAAGAACGCCAGATGCTAAAAATAACATCGTTGCGTTTGGCCTGCACCGCGTTTATGAATCATCTATAGAGGCTCGTATGACTTATATTTCTCTCCCTCTCTGGTCAAAACTGGTCAACTGGTCAAACTGCTGTCAAAGTTTAGTGAGTTCCCCTGCCTTTTATCAATTGTCCTCTCTCTCTCCCTGTTTAGTTTAGTCCCTGGGACTAAACTTCAAAAAATTTTTTCTTGACTAAAACAAAAACTACTTCGATTAAACTTTCTGTGGACGAAGTTGTTATGATTCTCAATCGTATGCGCTTTTCTGCTCATTTTTTCTAGGACCACATTAGGGTGCTACAGACGTCTGAACATAGGCCAGTGTAGCGTTTTTTCCAAGTTCAGGATTTTATTTTAGAGCCCGTGCGCCGCACACAGGCAAACCAAAAACTTTAGAAGATAGTACGTTTTATGGAGAGTTCTATAAAATAATTGATGTATTTGGTCGACAATCGTCTTTTGTAAAAAAATTCTCGAAAACGCTGCAATTTACTCTAGTATACCTATGCGCCAAGGAGTGAAAAATATAAAGCTACTCTAGGCAACTGTCCTATAATGAAAGCGCGATGCTCTAAAAACACAAAAAAGCAAATTTCGAATGAATTCGTGAAACGGTCCATTTATAGCGAATTTTTCTTTCGTACCTGGTTTTCTACCATATAGAGAAGTTCAAATGGCGCTCACGTGCCCGAAACATTTTTGCCGCTCGAAATATTTTGGGAGAATACTGTAGAACTAATGTCTATATGTGCGTAATTTTCTCAGATTTTTTCAGAGAAATTGATTTTTGTCGAGCGCCCCGATTGGGACAGTTGGCATGGAATGACCCATTTACGTATATTAAGGACTTTTGAAAATAAAAGTTTTATTCTTGCTTGCAGCAGCTGTGCGACGACCGCGTCTGTGCACTGTTATGGTTCGTTGGCGCTTCTCTGTATATATTTTCTTTGTGTTCAGACCTCTCGGCATTTGTTTTGTTTATTATAGGTGTTCGTTCTTTACAACCGTGTCGAATGTTACATCCTGCTTTGTGTTGAGAAAGCATAAACAGGTGGGCTTATTCGCATGTGCAGGTATACTGTAGATGATGGCTTCGAAGCTATTTGTATTACACAGTTATTTCGAACGATATTAGAACAAAAATAGGATGTCTACGGAACTGGCGCCGTAAGGAAAAAACCCGAAAAAAAATAATAATAAATGGCTGTGCAACAACAAGCAGTACGTGTTGAAGGTCGTGACCTTGTGGCACTTGTGGCTGGGCTGCCTGCCGTGTATTCGTGCTTTGTGGCCAGATGTTTGGGACTTATATATCGTTTGCACAGTGCATGCTTTTGCAGACAATTATGCTCTTAAGGCATAATGCTTGGTGTGTGTTGTAAAGTGAATTTGAGCAGTGTTTTGTGGAATCTGTTATCATGCATCCAGGGATCGTAGCTGGTCGTGACACCGTATCGGAGGCCGGCTAGCTTGCACTATATATAGACGGGAGCTTTTTTTTCGATTGCAAGCCTGCGACATGTCCATATTAGGTGGTACGCATCTGCCCTCATCACTATCAGATTCTCGATTTCTCCAACTTGTGTTTGTAAACGCTACGCGCGCACCCTCGTAGCTGTAAAATGTCCGTCACGGCAGTATGTTCGGTGCGTATTTAAAAATATAAACCGCGTTCGTCAAGCTTTCATGGTGGAAAAATTCGGGCGCATTGAGATGGTGCTGTCTTGTACTGTCATCATATGGTGCCCGACTATATGTACGTTATTTGCTCACATGACTGCTAATTCACACCGCGCCCGCAACTGCGCCAATTCGCTGGTGCGTCAGGATCGCAGGCATAATTTGACGGGAAATCGGCTCCTTTTGTGTGCAGTACTTCAGAACGTAAAAAAAGAAAACAATGCAAAACAAACACGCTCACACAAAAAGTCCAGTCAGTTATACACGGTCACCGCCCGGTGCAAGCGCCAACTGGCGGCACGGTCGCCGTGTAGGCCTCGTGCTCAGTTGATGGCGCCACCGCTCTCCCAGTGCGCAGCGCTAATTCGGCCACCTCGCGTATTTTTGTCCATGTTCCCTTCCCGGCGCGTAGCTCGAAATTGTGTGCGGTGAACGTCGATGCGTGAAAATGGCAACGCAAAACGAGCCCCGTTTGCTTTTTTGCGGACGAATAGCAAAACGTTCAGGAGTACTTCAAACGAAGTAGTTCGCTTCGGCGTGGCGACTTGTACGCCACTAATCACGTTTACTGCGTCAGATAAGAACTCCACAGTGCCGTCGGTTCGTCGGAAGTATTCGGAAAATGCGTCGCACAAATAAAGAGCGTGGAGTACGACGTGCGTTTAGAAGCGTGTAAACTTTTTTTTCTTGGCATACGATTGAAAATACTTTTTATCGGCAACCTCGCGCGTCGCTTGTCCTATGACCGGCGAGCATTAGCAGAAAGCTGGGATAGTTGAAATGATATACAGTGAAACCTCGGTGATACGATCACAGCTCATACGAATTTGTAATTTGCAATGTAGTGGAGTACGGTTGTTGCGAACCGATTTTCACCCAGCGACGTTTGATACGAACGTACGCTACCGCCCAGGTACGAAGAGGTGCTGTCCGCGTTGTCGTGGAAGACGCGCCAAGCACGTGCGAGCGCGGGAACGCACCCCCAAATCGTCAGACTCACGGTGTAAGAAAAAAACTTTTCTTACGGTCAGAATAAACCTTCAAAGACGCGTCACGGCCTCCGAGATTGTGCTGCGCGAATCTTTGAGGCTCTTATGTGCCTCCGTGTGCCTTCGCGTTTAGATTACAGAGGACATTCGCGCCATGCTTTTTTTTTTGTTTGTTTGTTTCTAACGCGTCGACGCGGGCTGCTGTCGTTGAACTTACACGTGCCTGCCTCGTGCATCAGACATCCTATGAAAGGTGGTCGAAGACCGAAAGAAGGCTAGGATGGTCTTGGCGAAGGAGTCAAGCCTCACAACGTCAACATGCGCGACCGTTGAGGACGGACTTGTGCGGGCACGGCCGTAAATCTCCCAAAAAACAACCCCAATAGCTCCGCGATAACAAAATCATAACACAGGACCGTGGTTCTGTAGTTTTGTGGCCTTGATCCATAGCGTCGAAGCGCTTCTTTCGTTACTTTCGCTGCAGTACTGCCTTGTCATGCAAAAAAGCATACTAAAATTTGGATGGGGCTACTGCTGTCGCGGGTCACAACGCACCTGGTTCATTAATTAAATAGGCGCGTACGGGCCGTACATTTACGAGTGCTGGTATGATCGCCGACATATAAAAACCTAACTGAAAATCGTTCAGGGTTCTTCCTGACGTTGCTACGGCCCTGAAAAACAATAAATGAAAATATACGCCAGCTTTCTTCTGTCGCAGGCTAATTTTCCATGCTTTCATGTGATACGAATTTCGGATGATACGAATATTTTTGGTGGTCCCGTGAGATTCGTATCACCGAGGTTTCACTGTATTAGCAACGATAAATGATAGAGACCGCATGAAGTACCCGTCTCTTAGTTTTCTAGCGCTGTTAGTACGTTGAACACTTTGCTAAATTATATTTTTGAACATGTGCAGCTTTGTTTTTCGTCTAGGTCGTCCGATCATAAAGCCGATCGTGAGGTCCCTCAGCCCGACGGTCCTGCACAGCCGACAAAGTGGGTACTGCAGAGGACTGTGTTGCGTCGCAATCGTTGCCACAAATCTCTGTTCGGGCGAAAAATAATCAAAGGAAGAAGGGAAACAACAATGTGTCAATATCTGGAGCAGTAGCGTAGCCAGATTTTTTTTTTCGGGGGGGGGGGGGGGGGGGGTTAACCACACTTTATATATACGTTCGTCCGTGCGCGTTTGCATGTGTGTGTGTGTGTGTGTATACATACACATGCATAATTTTAAAAAGTCCGGAGGGGAGGGGGAAGGAGGGGTTACGCCAGTGACTTGGATAGAAAGCGAAAGAAACCGTGCAAAGAGAGGATGCGATTTCTTATCGGGCGCGCGGAACGGCTGCCATCCAACGTTTTCGCCATTCAGCCTCGTACGACTTCCATGGAAAATGATAAAATTGCACCTTCGGCAGTTTCCCTTCCGTGTTCTTCTAACTGCTATGACATGCGAACTCGCAAGAGCAGATAGAAGTCGACTTTTTTCGCCGCGTACACACGCTTGCGCTGCTAGGGGTCATTGCCAACCTGTGTCGGCCAAGCGCGGCTGTGCGGAGCGAACAGGGACATTACGCCAGCAGCCGCCGCAGTGGCGCTCATGTCCGATTTGAAACAGCAGCATTTACCTCCGCCTGGTAAGCTCCCTAAAATTTTGTTGAAATCTCATTCGTTTGATTAAGATTGAATGAATGTGCTATAATAGCGGATAGTCAGCATTAGCGGTCGCTTAGCCAACATTATCTGGTGCTAACAAGTGCCGGTAGTACGCAGGTGAACCCGGTTGTTGACGTCACGTGATTCATAGAAAGAGACCGTTAGACGGCATTGCTTTCGGGATTGGCCCGTGTTTGCAATCGACACCAACGAAGAAGGCTTCGAAAACAACGCTAAAGCGTTCTCTGGGTGAGGGACACTATCTTTAAGTTGATCCGAAATCTATCGTGAGGTGTCTTCTATTGTACCAACGCCTTCTCACTTATCTCTGTGAGTGCGTGACACGTTGCCTTCACGTGTTGATCATCACTTCCCGCTCGATCTCTTTCCCTCCGATCGATTTGCATCGTTGCATGAT
>NC_051178.1:144099208-144172002 GCF_013339695.2 Rhipicephalus sanguineus | reverse complement strand
GGCGGAAGTATTGTTCCGTAGCGTGCAAATTATAATTCTTCAGCAGCATTCCCCCTCCTCTCTTTCTCGCTCGCTCGCTCTCTACACTATTTTTTTTTTCTTGTTTGATTTATTGTGTACGGCGACGCAGCCACTTCCGTACACATTTCGGGTCGTAAAACACTGGCTAACTTTCCTTACCCCAACGGTTGACCTCATAGATTTTTGTTCTCCTTCTTTTTATCGCCTACAAATGGTCGTGTATGATAAGCGTGCTCGCCCAGTCGCGCTGAAGAAAAAGAGCTCGTCCTTGAGGTCGACCTCGGGACATAAACTAGCAGATCGATAACTCACCACATAAGGACGACGGCGAAGCGTTCACATACTTTTCGCCAGACCGCGCTTTTGGCGGGCTACCAGAAAAGAACAGAGAAAGATGGAGCGGCCTATCGCTGGCGCATTTGTTTTGATTTACGAGCGGACAAGTCGGGGCAGAGCATATAGATGGCGTCGCAGGACCTATAGCTATATGGCGTATATAGTATGTATGGTTTGCCAGTGTCACTTCGTGATTGAGCGGACTCGAGCGAGTCGAGGACCAAAAAGGCGAATCTTGGCGGCGCTCTCGGGGGGTTCCGAAAAAGCACGTCGGAAGAGTCGCGACGTCGAGGAAGCCTACAGCTCGTTTTGCCGTCCCTGTAGGGATTCGACTTGAAGCTGGCTGCCGGCCACTGACACGGCCGACCACTTTTAAACAGACACTTGCATAACTCTCGGGATTGGTGGACTTCCATTCTGGAAACACGAAGATGACTGTTAGAGGACAAGCCCTTCCAGTTGAAGACCGCACTTTTTCCTTAATTTCTTTTACGAGACTCAGAGAAACCACTGTGTTTCATAGCGATTCCATATACGCCTCCCTTCTCCATTTCTTTTTTTTTTTTTTATTGCGATGATGATTAACCATAAAGGATAACGTTTTATTTGTATTATTTCCGTACACCAAACCTATGTTGTGCGTCGATTGAAGCAGTGTTTCGTGGTATATCCGTTGTGACTTGCCCAGTGGCTGTTCGCGGATGCCGGCTTGCAGCTGGGTACGGAAAGGTACTTTTTGCTATAGAGCCGGTTGAATTGAGCATGTTGGGTCACACATAGCATAGGCACTAGACGGCGCTATACTCAGGACTGGGGAGGGAACAGATGCAACTGCCTCGTCCCGGTCTTTATCGCCGTCAAGTGGTGTTAACCTTGCGGAGTTGCTCAGAACCGATTTGCTAAGTTTATCCGGGCTCCGTCGTGCTGATAACGCCATAATGCGACACAGGTACGAGGATGGCTCTCGGTGGGAGCATTGAATGATACGCCACTGCCGTGTTGTACGGCACTTGTCGTACGCTCCTCTTTGTTCGAAAATTGCATCATTATTTCGACAAAAATCGCTCTAACACTGCATATAGGAGCGGGAGCACGTCTGTATAGGCCTCGTGCGCTGCTGTTTCAAATCGGATATGCAGCGCCACTGCGGCGGCTGCTGGCAAAATGTCCCTGTTCCCTCCGTACCGCCGCGCTTGGCTGCAGCAGGTTGGCAATGACCCCTAGCAGCGCAAGCGTGTGTACGCGGCGAAAAAACTCGACTTCTATCTGCTCTTGCGAGTTCGCATGTCATAACAGCTTCAAGAACACGGCCGGGAAACTGCCGAATGTGCAATTTTATCATTTTCCATGGAATTCGTACGAGGCTGATCGGCGAAAACGTTGGATCGCAGCCGTTCGGCGCGCCCGATAAGCAAACTGGTCCTGTATTCGCACAGTTTCTTTCAATTTCTATCCAAGTCACTGGCTATTGACACCCTTCCTCGCCCTTACTCCCGAATTTTTTTTTAAATTTTGCATGTGTATGTATATTATGTATACACGCACACATTGAAACGCGCACGGACGAAGATACATAAAGTATGATTTAACCCCCACCGAAAAAAAAAGTTCTGCCTGCGCTACTGCCCCAGGTAATATTGACACATTGTTGGTTCCCTTGATCCTCTTATTTACTGTTCGCCCGAACGGAGATTTGTGGCAACGATTGCGGCGCAAGACACTCCTCTGCAGTGCCCAATTTGTCGGCTGTGCACGACTGTATCTGAGGGGCCTCAGGATCGGCTTCATGATCGCACGACCTAGACAAAAAACACAGTTGCACATGTCCAAAAATATAGTTTAGCAAAGTGCTTGACGTACCAACAACGCTAGAAAACTAAAAGACGGGAACTTCATGCGGTCTCTATCTTTGTATCGTTGCTAATATAACTATCCCCGCTTTCTGCTAATGCGCGCCTGTCACAGGACAAGCGACGCGCGAGGCTGCCGATAAAAAGTATTCTCTATCGTACGCCAAGAAAAAAGTTTACTCGCTTCTAAACGCTCGTCGTACTCCACGCTTTTTATTTGTGCGACGCATTTTCCGAATATTTTCGACGGACCGACGGCACTTGGAGTTCTTACCTCACGCAGTAAACGTGATTAGCGGCGTACAAGTCGCCACGCCGAAGCGAACTGCTTTGTTTGAAGTATTCCTGAACGTTTGCTATCCGTCCGTAGCCGCAAAAAAGCAAGCAGGGCTTGTTTGCGTTCACATTTTCACGCATCGACGTTCGCCACACACAACTTCGAGGTACGCGCCGGGAGGAGAACAGGGACAAAATGCGCGAAGTGGCCGCATTGGCGCTGCGCACTCGGGAGAGCGGTGGCGCCATCAACTGAGCGCACGAGGACAACTCGGAAGAGCTAATAACGCAAAACGCATAAAGAAGACGGAGCGAAACTCGAGAGCACTGCAGCGATGTGTTCGCTTGTCTTCCAAGACGCCGCGGTGGTGCAGTGGTTACGGTGCTCGGCTGCTGACCCGAAAGTCCCGGGTTCGATCCCGGCCGCGACGGTCGTATTTCGATGGAGGCGAAATGCTAAGAGGTCCGTGTACTTAGATACAGGTGCAACGCAGGCGGTAGAAATTTCCGGAGCCCTCTTTTACGGCGTGCCTCATATCGTGGTTTTGGCACGTAAACCCCCAGAAATTAATTGTCTTTGTTTTGGATCTCTTATATGTTGTCACGTATTATCACCAAACCCAAGCTCTATATACATTGTCGAATGTGACTCTATGATTGAAGCGTTTACTATGTAAGAAGGTAAAATAGCTCGAAAACATGCAGGGAGAAAAAAAAGGAAGGGAAGGCAGTCAAAAAGGTAACGATGGAGGCCTCTCATGTCCCCCCCCTCTCTCTCTCTCTCGCTCTCCCCACCCTTTCCACCACCTTTCTGTTGTGAATATTATGCACGTGCGACTCCTACGTAAGATGCGAGATACGAAATAAAGTACTACGGCCGTGACAGTACAGTTGGTAGTGGCCATGTTGACTGACTTCCTAATTTTTAATAAATACTGTCTTTTCTTTTTTTTTTTTCCTAGTCAGTGCACGTACAGCCGTCCTTTTTATGAAAGGGAACACGCGAGCGCGTGGCAGATAGCCTCGCGCCGCCTATGTGGCGCAGTGCAGTGGCGAGATATGAAAATAAAAGGAGAGAGTGGTGTCGTTCCCGACTACTGCCTACACTCCCGTCACGAACGCCTTCTTGTTAATATCTACGTTCAGATGGCGCATTTCAGCAAACAATGATTGCTTTCGATAAGAATTGTTGCTATCACAGCTTCGGAAGCATTCAGGAGAAACGAAAAGCAAAACAAATTTTGGCACAGATCAGACTTGAACAACAAAATAAAACGATAATAAAGAAGAAAAACTGCAAGAAGGGGCGCATGCAACATACGGAACGGCACCGCTCTCTCCTTTTAGTTTTCACATTTCGCCACAGCGCCGCGCCACATGTGCGCTACGAGGTTATTCGCCACGCGCTCGCGTGTTCCCTTTCATAAAAATGACAGCTGTACATGTTATCGCGCCCTTTTATTTGTTCAGTGCGTACCAATTTGTCCAGCAGCAAGCTCCGCCAAGGCAACTATGCCCGAGTCGGCCATGGCCATATGCACTAAGGTGTATCTCGGATATAGTTGATTGAGTTTGCTGGTATGCGCGTCGTGTCGATTTCACGCTACAAACTGCATATACTCCGTGTCGGCTACCTTGAAGCGCTGCATTGGGACATCACATACACAAAAAAAGAAAGAAAAACTAAAGAAACAACATGCATTGTGTTCAGTTTCAAAAGCGAAAGCAGCATGTGACTTTGCTTCCCATAGGCCGGCTCACAACCGCGCGCGCGATAGAGAGAGAGAGGGGGGGGGGGGGGCAAAGGAGGATAATAGAGAGAGAGAGAGAGAGAGAGAGAAAGTCGGGGGTGCTGCCTGCAACAAAGAACACTTCCGGGTTAGTGTCATCGAAAAAAAAAAAGGAACGTTATGAGAAGCTCATTGACGCTACAATAGGCCTTTTTCAACTGCCTGCTCCCTGCTTGCGGTAAAATAATGGTATGCGTCATCTGGGCAAGAACGTCGAGTAGATAAAATGGGGAAGGAGCGGACGCCCAAAGAAAACGACCCATCCTTTCAAACTCAAATTACATTTCTGTGCGCCGTTTTAGTTGTACGTGTATTATCCCGACCTTCGTTCTCGTAGCTTTGTACCTCGTAGCCGTTACCTATTACAATGTACCTTTCGAGATTTTCGAGCGATCGTAATTTAGCAAACGCCACGTAGGCGAGATGTGTCCGTGCACGTTGCGAGTCGCTGTTGTGTACTTAACGCGATACTTTGTCTATTTTGATCAGTGCTTAAAAAGGGAAAAGGCCTTCTCGTAAACTATGCAGCAAGGCTCGATATTTAATAAAACGCATTTACTATAACTGCCCGCGTTTGCTGAACAGCCGTGCTTCCATATCGCGTGTGCGCCGCAGTGTTCACTCTAGCGATTTTTGTTGGAAACTGTAGCACTCGGTTGACACTTGTGTAATTTCGGTGGAAGTGTTGTAGCACACGTCTCACTAGTTGCTGCTGTTAAATCCCGTGCCGAGATTTTACCTTTCCTTTCTTTGCTGTGGCGACGTGATTCTTTGGAAGAACTTCTCAGATGTGGCCATGCAGACCGGGTTGCTTATTGCACCAACAATTTCCACATGCGCAACTTGTAGCTGCAGCCAGATAGGCTAAAGGTCCGATTCTTAGCGGACGCCTTCCTCCATTTTATTTTTCTTCTTCCTGCGCACGCCCGCCATGTTTCGTGCGCGCCGTCCGTTGGCTCCTGTCACCCCTGTGTGACGGACGATGTAGGGCAGCCGTATGCAGCAGCAGGAGCAGTACGACATAAGGTGTTCAGGTGACCGGTTCGCCTCGCGGGGTGCTCACTCTTTTGTCGAATGGAATCGGGCTCAAACCCCGCTCTCTCTCGTTTCTACGCGCTTGCTTTGTTCAACTGTAGGCGCCACTGTCCCAACGGCTGCGGTCCACACCACTCCGTGTGTCGCTGCCATTACCGCGTTTGCATGCGTGTGTGTTCTGAAGGCGCCATTCTTGATTGCGGGCTGATAACCGACTGTTGGGCTTGATGGGTACTTAGTAGTAGGAACTATTGCATCGCGTAGGGCACACAGAGAGAGTGAGAAACTGAGAGAACATTTCGCGTCTGCATACTTCTCATTCAGCGCGTTCTCGTCCTGCGCTCTACCGCGGTGCTTTTTTGTGAGTTTTTATGTGTACCTGGACGCAGCAATGCGTCGACGCTGTAGAAAGGGTCCACGGTGACTATTTATCCAAGTATGCTGCATTTATACAGGGTGTTTCAGCTAAAAAGCACCAAGTATTAAAAAATTAAGCATATGCGCTACGCGTCTCCAATTAGCGCAATATTGTTCAGAGCCATACAGAGCACGTCAGAATATTTTTTCCAATCCGCCAAACTCGGCAATTAACAAAAATTGCTTAATGAACTTTTTAAATAGCAACTTTAGAGAAAAGCTTTCAATGGAAAAGTTGTAGCGCTTGATCAGAAACGTCGAATTTTTCAATCTGTGTTAAGATAACTTCCTTGCTGAATTTTTTTCCGGCCTTTCTTTAAAGCGCGCGAATTTTTAAAAAATACCACGTGACTGCCGCCAAACGCGCGGCGCTTTTAGTGCCCTCAAATGTAAGTTCAACGAATTATCAAAGGCTGCTTGGCGCACGAAGGTCGATTGAGCAGGCTACCGGCGACTGCGATGGACGTCAAGCGACAAAATGAGGATATCGTTGCAACAACGAAAAAATTCTTCAACGAAAGAACGGCAGCCAATGAGCAAATGCTACATGAGATCGTAGCAGCATTTGGTGCAGCGTAGGTGTTTTTTCTTTTGTTTTCGCACCAATGAAGAAACATATTGGCAGGGGTGAGGGTGACAGCGTGATGAAGGACCGAGATAAAAGATGCACTCACACGGGACGGCCGCTCTTTCGTAGATATTTTGTTTTTGTTTTTTAGATGGTACGCCTCTTTTATCATTTAGCGTCCATCGCAGTCACCGGTAGCCTGCTCAATCGACCTTGGTGTGCGGAGCAGCATTTGATAATTCGTTTAACTTACATTTGAGGGCACTAGAAACTGCGCGCTTTTGGCGGTAGTCACGTGCTATTTTTTAAAATTCGCGCGCTTTCAATAAAGGCTGGAAAAAAATTAAGCAGGGGAGTTATTTTAGCATAGATTTAAAAATTCGATGTTTCTGAACAAGCGCTACAACTTTTGTACTGAAAACTTTTCTCTAGAGTTACTATTTAGAAAGTTCATTAAGTAATCTTTGTTAATTACCGAGCTTGGCGGATTGGGAAAAATATTCTCACGTGCTCTATATGTCTCAGAACAATACTGCACTAATGGGAGATGCGTAGCACCTATGTTTAATTTTTTAATACTTGGTGCTTTTTAGCTGAAACACCCTGTATAGTTTAGGTGATCTTATTAGTAAGGGCACGTATAGTTGGGTTGTCGTCGTAACTTTCTACATGTGTCTTTCCTGCATGGGCTGAGGAAACGAGCCTTCTACAAGTGGTCCTCTCTCTGTTGTTGCAGGCGGCAGAGGAGGAAGGAGGTCGTCGTGCGGCGACAGGGGTTGGCCCGGCGGCCGGCCCCGTTCATGTAGCGGCGGGCCCATGGCTGGTGTCCGGCTCGGGGCGCTGCTGCACGCTGCGCCGCCGCTCCTGCTCCTGCTGCTGCTTCTCCTGGCGCTGGCATCGGCGCCGGCGCTGGGCCGAAGCGCCGCCGCGCTCGTCGCGGACCACCATTGGCCGTCGCCCGAACGTGAGTCTCACTCGTTTAAGGGGCGAAGCTCCTTAAGGCGGCACCCGTTCGTCCCTCGTAGTCGTAGCCGTAGTCGTAGTAGTCGTAGTGCGTAACCAGTCTTACGCTTTGACCTCCAAGGTGGTGCCGGTGGGAGATTTTCCCTGTGCGCTGTTGAACAATAAAAAATTCGCAGCGTGCGCGTTAACTAAAAGCCGAATTCTTCTGTCTCTCATTGCCCATTAGCAGCCATTGGCATGTTCCAGTAGGAAACGTTAGTAGAAGTAGAAGTGTAAGTGTTAGCTAAAAGCCGACTTCTTCTGTCTCTCATTCCCATTAGCAGCCATTGTTTACCTCCAAGGTAGTGCCTGGTGAGATTTCTCCTGTGCGTGATTAAACAATAAAAATTTTGTACAAAACGCGGTTGATTGATGAAATAAACCAACGAAAGACGCCAGATGTTTTGTAAAAGCAAAACGGAAGAACGCCAGATGTTTCTAAAGCAAAACGAAAAGACGCCACTGCTTAACGAAAGAAGCCAGATGTTTTCTAAAGCAATGGTTTTCTAAACAATGAAAATTCACAGCGTACATGTAAAATTAAAGTGAGCTGCAAGTCGTCATAACTCATCGAACCTTTAGTATAAACGCGCCCGATCTCACGTCGGTGATGATGTACTGGGCAGAATTCACGGAAGATTCACGGTTTACCGATGAACCTCCGCAGCTTCGCCCACTCATCATCATTCACTCCGTGGATATGCTGTGATTTTTTTTTTTTTTTACAGCGAAAGCTGTTACGAGATCACAGCAACAGCCAATTTTGGTGCCGTAGTCGTCCGCCGCCATCGCCGCCGCCGGCATCCATAACCGCTATCGCGCGAAATTAGAGAACAAAAATATCTATGATCAGAAGGGATTTGAACCCGGGTCCTTTGCGTGGCGGTACCGGCGTGGCATACTTAGCCACGCCGGTACTCGAAACTCCTTCGCAAGTAGACTCTAAACAGGGGTCAAGGAATCACGTCTATACAGGGGTCAAGGTCGGACAAGGAATCACGTTATGTGATATGGCGTGGTAGAAGAGTAACAACCAAGCTTCGCACAATGCGAATTGCGCAACGAGTGGGTCGTTTCAAGCTTCTCACCGAATACAAGGGACTCCGCCAGAATTCTTCATCGCCATCAGCCGCAGCACCCCATCCCGCAGGACCTCAATAAAGTTGTTTCAATCAATCAATCAATCAATCAATCAATCAATCAATCAATCAATCAATCAGCCACAATAATAACAAAGTGCACATAATGCCTTACAGATGTGTTGCAGGTACCTCGCTTCTAGGCAGAATGGCAAATAATGGCATAGCTAGTGGGTGGTTCCCTACTTCCAGTGGCGTAGCCGGGAGGGGGGGGGGGGGGGGGTGCACACCGGGCCCGTGCCCCGCCCGAAATTTTTTTTCGCCATGGCATACAGAGCAGAAAATGGCACTCGACCACGTCTGCCTGCACGACCCCCACAACAGATCAAGGAGGTGCACCCCCCCCCCCCCAAAAAAAAAAAAAAAGAGAAAAAATTCTGTCTACGCCCCTGCCTACTTCAAAGAAATTATGATGATTTATAGCGTAGTGGGTACCTTGCAACTTGCAAGTGTACTTTTATTAGTTGCCCGGAGAGTGTTCACAACGGGCTCTAGAAAAGGCCGCTCTTCCAGCTTTCGCTGTGACTGTGCTGCGTGTTCCGCGCAGGTCTCGCGGTTTCTTTTTTAATTCTTGGCCTGCCTGTCCGGCAGCGGATAAGCCCCGCCGCGGGCCCTGGTTTGGCGCTACGCCCTGACGTCGTTTCAGCTAACCTTATACTCAATCTTCCGAGGATCCCGGAAGCGTCCCCGGGAGTTGGCACGCCGTCTTGAGATGGATTAAACGTCTTCGTTAGTATTTCTGTTGCGAGTGTGCGCGCAGCCTTCTATACCTCGCCTGAAAGTAGCGGCTCGCAATACCCCATCCGTGACCACCCTTTGGGCGCAAAAGTACCGCGGCCCGTATGGTACATCGTGCCCATTTTGCGACGCTCCAATCAGTGACGTAACTGTCACACACCTATTGTGGACATGCACGGGTCTACAATTAAGCCGTCGTCACCTATAGTATACGTGCAACAGGCCTCAGGCCTGGCCGACCACCCGACCTTGACCGCTGGATTAGTGGACCTCACCACCGCTCGTTACTGGACTTCATACACGAAGCAAATTTATATGTGTATTTCTGAATAAATATTATGCCTAAGGGCAGACTTTCGAAAAAAAAAACAAAAAAAAAAACAGCGCGGAGTGATGAGCTTTGATAGCCTGCAATACGTGACGCGCTGAATAAGGTACAGCTGCAGCCGCAAACGCGGTTGTCCCCTGTGCGAAGCGGTGGTGTCTTTGTTATAGTTCCTTAGAGGAAGAATAAAAAGTGTCGTTTGAAAGTTCGAGGTGTTGTATATTGATAATACTAGATAGTCTGCTCTTCAGTGATCTCATTATACCGTTACGTTGTTCACTTAAAGAACAAGAGAGGTCAGGAAAAGATGGATGGAGGCTTCAATTAAGGGATGAGAAATGGTCTAAAGGGAATCGAAAAGGAACCTATAGTTGTGTTTTAAGGGTAATACCAGTTTCTTTAGCCAAGGTAGTGTATCTATCTTGGAGTAATCGAATTGAACAGTGTACTATATGTGATCCAGTCTCCTATTGTAAAAGCTGAAGTTCGTAAACACGAATCTTTTCCGAATAATTTACGAGTATTTCAGCATGTTACCTGTACACAAACAAACGCAAAATAGGTGTAAAAGGCTCGACAAATTTCATCTTTGCACGCATAATACGGACACATACGGAACATGCAAGAGCTTGCGTATAGCGCAACACGTGACGTCACTAAGGGAGCTTGACTTTAAAGGGGCCCTCCAATAAAGTGTTCTAGAAAGGGGTAGTGGGCTGACTGGAGGCCGTGCACTGACGCACTTTATGTCTCACCTGGTAGATGGCGCCACCACCACCTGCAATGTAAGCGACGCGTTGCTGCCATTCTCTGTTGCTGCCCTCAGCGCGAAGGTTAGTTTGCCAGCGCTTCAAGCACAAACTACTCTTGTGCAACCCCTGTACATAGCCATTTTCGTTGCTTTTTTTTTCTTTTGCGTGAGCATATTCTTGCTTTGGCCGTTGTTCTGGCGCATGAAGTATCGCTAAACATGAGCGCGTCATAAGCGGGCGCCGGATGCAATATATGCTGTAAACCGCCAGTTTTGTATTGCAGTAGCGAGCTCTCGCTTAAAAAAAAGATCTCGCAGTTTTATTGCGTTTAGATAATTAACTAATTTATGGGGTTTTACGTGCCAGAACAACTTTCTGATTATGAAGCACGCCGTAGTGGAGGACTGCGGAAATTTCGACCACCTGGGGTTCTTTAACGTGCACTGACATCGATTGCCTTTAGATAAAAGAGACTAATATTTTCATGCTAGCGTTTGTACTCGGTAGTCTCTTTAGTGAGGTCATACTCTCACCAAATAAAACAATATTACTACAAACTTAAGCAGCTTACGCGCTCTCACTTGATATATTCTCCTGAAATGTGCAAGAAAATGTGTGGGAGTACACAGCAGGAAAGACCTATCCTAATCATGCCCAAGAAATAAAAGACCGAAAGTAAGGGTAGACCATGCAATCAGATTTTGCTTCTTGAAGACCCCTCACATGCTGGAAATTATATTTGTGTAAGAAATTGCATGCAAACACCGCTATCAGTTGAGTGCAAAATTCAGTTAGCAATTCTGCTGACACTATAATATGCCTCAAAGGTTCATATGCACTCTTTTCTACAGAACTATTTGTCCGCACTCCTGTATTTAGAAAAATGAATTTGTAATGAAGGTGTGGAAAAATGTAGACAACAATCGTTCGCGGAAATAAGTGAAAAGTTTATTTGGTGGGGCAGCACAATGACCTTATATACTCCACAAAAGCCATGCGTATCAATTACTTTCATTTTTTTTTTTTTTCAAAGTGAAAACAGATGGAAAAAAGCTGAAATAGCTTGAAGAGGGCCTTGCCCCATTTTGTACTTATCAGCGTGTGCGGCAAAAAGCATGTCTCCTAAAACAGCCCAATAGATGCTAGAAAAATACTCACAAAGAGACGCTAAATATTTTCAATAGCTTACTTAGCATAGCATAAATTTAAAAAGTTCACAAAAGCACATGAATACTCAACACATATTGTTCACACAATAAGTGAAGACACTGAATCAGAATACTAAAAAAATGACAACTAATAGACACATTTCCATTCAAACACATGCATTTTTATACAGATCTACTGACGTTCTGGTAGATCATATTAATCGCATTGTTGATGGTACGCCAAGGACCAAAGCCACCATTCACAATTGAATTAAGGGTTTATTGCTATAGTATGCATGGCGAGTGGCAATTAACATATACTATCTTGCTTTTTTCAAATCTGGCATTTTCTTGTATTTGGGTCAGTGAAACAGAAAAAGAATATTCAGAGAAGATTCATACTTCAAGTTGAACCTACACTTGTAAAATCTAAACGCAGGAACAATAGTAAAATTTAAAAAATCTTCTATAGCAAGGAAAAAAAATTTAAGTGCAGCGGCTTATCTTGAAGTGCTTTGCTTTTTGGCGTTTGCCTGCTCTGTCTGTGTTTAGCCCCTTAATGTAAAAATGAAGTCGCGTAACAACATAGAATTGGATTATTTTTTGAGAGAGCATTGAGGCATGGCTTCGGCACCCAACCTCTTGCCAAAGCCTTGCTTTCACAATGGTCAGCACATCTAAAATGCTGCCTGCATGGAGTTCTTCACATGAAAAGCAGCCCGTGAACAAGCCTTGCTACCAATCTACATTATTCAAAACTACAGGAACTGAAATATGATACGTATTGACGAAGCAATGCTCGGCCGAAAACCTGCAGCGACGACGAAACACAGCAGCAGCCCTACAGCAGCGGGGCGAAGGCGCGAAGGCTCCCATTGCTGACGATGGTAGCGCCGCCACGCGGGCACTCAGGAAAACGAAAACTCGTTTACATTTTTTGCGCCGCGGCAACGTACCCTCTCCCCAAGAGTGGGCTCACTACCCAATATTCTAGAACACTATACCTCCAACACCTTTTTTTGACGCGCCTACATCGCTGCCGACCGCATTGACGCGTAGTGGCGCTCGCCAGAACTATTGCGGGCGGAAATGACGGAGCAGAGCGCAGGCCTATGATTGGATAAATGTAACGTTAGAAGCGATCGCGGCATTGCATATAAGAAAAGAAAGATATTATCATTGGGTTTTGTTTTTCTTTAGCATGCTTTTTCACTGAACGCCGATTACACCCACGCTCTTAAGACTTTTTTAGTTTGAAAGCTGCAGCGCTGGGCAAAGAATGCGCCGAAGGCTACGGATATAGTTTATACTAGAATAATTTCATTATTCTACTACACTAGAGTCACGGAGCTAAAGGAAGTGCGCGGAGGACGCTCTAGGCGCCGTTGTTTGATGAAACTGAAGGGGGGAAAAAATGTAAGAGCGTTAATATAGATGCCGTCGCAACAAGAGAGATCACTAAAAATACGAAACATGACAGAGGCGTTAGCGAGCTGCCTCGTTTCGTACGTGCGCTTCACCCTTGAAGCACCACGTTGTTTGTTATTATCGCAACTGCGTCATCAACACCTTGGAAATAACGAGCAAAATGGCATACAAGCTTCCCGTATCGTAGGAGTTTTCAGCTCATTCCATTGGCCGCGCCTTACAACGTCATGTGGCGAGTGAAATGTGGCCAGGTGCCCTGCGAAGGTCGAGTTTAGGGTATGCAGGCGTCCTTTTTTATTATATTTTGAATTTTCTAGGCTGAATAACTCCGTACTGCGTGCCCCTATCGTTGCCGTTCTTGCTGCACTATTCTCTTCAGCATTCAGTCTACACAAGCCCCAAGTAAAAAAATGTGAAACAATGAGGTCTTGGAAGAGTGTTGGAGGGTTCCTTTAACGGCTATGCAACGATCGTTCGCACTTTCTGCATACAGATAAAACGCTTATTTGTTCCATATGATCGTTTTGTGGTTTTAATGCTAAACTTAGAAACACTTTGATTTTAGAATCGGCTGGTCAATGTTCGAAAAGTATTCGATACGTATTCGATTTGGTTTCAAGATGCGCTATTCGCATAACCCTATGAACATCATTTTTTTTTTTTCTTTAACGCGAGCCGCATCGGTAGTCTAGTGGTTAGTGCTCGGCTGCTGAACCGTAGGTCGCGGGTTCCATCCCGGCCGCAGCGGTCGCATTTCGATGGAAGCGAAATGATAGAGGCCTGTGCTCTCAGATTTGGTGCACGTTAAAAAATCCCCAGGGGAGTTGAAATTTCCGGAGCCCTCCACCACGGCGAGCCTTATAATCATATGGTTTCGGCGCGTAAATCCATAGAAATTATTATTGTTTTTAACGAGGTTGTAAACCGGGTTAGCGCGCCTCGCCGTCGCTGTAGAGTTACGATCGATACACTTATGCGCATCTCTTTCGTAGTACAACCTCTGTAATTTATGCTCTAACAAGTTTTCTTCTCATTTTTTTTTTTAACCCTTAGAGTGATCGAGCTGGTTGGATGTATCCTGTTGTGCCGCCTCTGGCGCGCTGTATTAATAATTAGCAACGGTCGCGGAGGCGTGGCTACATTCCTCTTCATTGCTTCGTGCGTGTTGTTGCTTTGACGAGGTTGATTTCTTTTTGTGTGTTTGGGTTAACGAGTAGTTACGCGAAATGTGGTTTGCAGAGACATCGCGCTCGCACAAATGCGCGGCTGTTTCAGCAGAAAACAAAAAGAAAAAAAAGGTTGAGTTACGAAATGTTTGGGTGTTGTATTGATCACGAGATGGGTTTCCTTTTTTAATAAGCGGAAGGCTTAAGCAGAACCGTGCGATTTTCCTTCTTGCCTTCGTGCCTATAGCGTTGGTGAAAGCTCGCCCGGCATGCACGTATCCCTCAAGAAATTATAACACGCAAACCACCAAGAAAAAACAGGCGAAAGCAAAAAGCGTGTGACCTTTCGGAGCATATATCGTTCTCTTCTATATTCGAGACAAAGATAAACGTGTATTCGACAACGTCAGCTAGCGAAAATTCGAAGCAGGTGCGAGTCGAATGTCTGTATTCAACAGTTCGTACATTCACACACCATTCGTATCTGTCGAAACGTTTTGCGTGTCACAACAATGTCTCGTTATCATCTTGAAGGAAAAAGCGCAATGACAGACACGGGCTGAGGAACACTACGCTACAGTACGCCTCTACAGTACGTTTGCTACAGTACTTCTGGTTATCAGGCGCGTTGTTGTAGTGGAAGGCTCCCGGTTAATTTGCCCAACCCCGGGTTATACGTAGGTGCGCCTAACTTCAGGCATCGAAATGCGCACGACTGCTACGGTCGGGAATCGAGCCAGTGACCTCGTACGTTTATCGGGGCGTCGCTCAGCCACAGAGCTATCGCGGAGGGTATGTTTGATAATGAAGTTGCGCAGCCTTCATCAGCGAACAAACACAGCATGAACGATAGTTGGAGAATGCATTGTTGCTGCCTGAAAGAGAGTGTCGGAGGGAAAGGAGCCATGTTGAGGAGGAGTGCGAGGGTTCCTCCACGTCGTCATTCACTTTACATTGTCCTCGGCGAAACGGGAGCGACTCGTCTCGGGCACGTGGTGTGTTGTTCCCCGCGTCCAAGAATGGACCCCCGCATGCGGCCTGTTCGACGGGGGATGGGTGCATCGCCGGGGTCGCCGACCTGTATTTCGCCGCTCCTTCCCTCCGTCTTCCTCCCGTTTTTTCTCTCTCTCTCTCTCTCTCTCTCTCTCTCTCAGGAAGTGGCGTCTCGCCTTAGCACCTCAGACTACTACCCTCCCCCGTCGCTTTCTGCTTGTGTGGTAGTTGGCGCTTTTCGGCATGGCGAATTCTTTCTCTTTTCTCTGTCTGCGCGCGTAACGAGGATGCGTCGTCGGCCTTTTCTACGAAGAGAGAGAAAAATAAAAATAGGGAGAGGAAGGGACGGTGAATTGGCCACTTCACTCCGCCAGCGTCCCTTTTTCATTTTTACGCGGCAGTGAGTGGTAGTGGCGTGTGGTGGTGGTGGTGGTGGTAGTGGCAGCAGCAGCAGCAGCAGTGGTAGTAGTAGTAGTAGTAGTAGTAGTAGTAGTAGTAGTAGTAGTAGTAGTAGTAGTAGTAGTAGTAAGTAGTTTTGGTTTTTATGTATAAAAAAAAAAAGGCAGGAAGAAGGAAGCGCTCAATTTGTGTAACCTTTCCTCACTTTCCGGTGGACACCTTAGGTTGTTGATTTTGTCGTATTAAAAACGTTTGTATTCTAGAACGGTTCTTTGACTCGAAAGCCTTTCCTGCACCCAGCGGGCCGATGCCCCTCTATGACGTAGACGCCGAGGCGGTACTCTCTAAAACTGGCTTGGAAACTCCATGCCATATATAAAATAGAAATGGCGGTAGCTATGAAAGGGTAGGGACGAATAGAAGAAAAAAAGCTGTTGTAACAACGGACAGCCGATATGAGGAGAACTTGTCCTTGGCCTAGTTGGTGTGTTTGAAGGCATATTTTTCGCTAAAAGAACGCACACGGAGGAACTTCCTAGTCTTCCTCTGTGTGCGTCCTCTTTGGGGCAAATATACCTTCGTAGCCGATATGAGCCACCACTTACCGTCGTTGAGCCAAGACTACGGCTGACATTGGGTAGTTCACCCTCCCTTCCTCCCAGTTTCTTGTATTTTGTATGCGTGTACACCGGCACCAACAGACACGCCCCTGTCTCGACCCAACGGGTACAGCTATCCCGTCACCCATTCGCGTTATGGGCGACTTTAATTTTCCTCTCTGCGTCGTTGGTCGTTCATTGCAAAGTGGTTATCAAGGCACGACCGCCGCCTGCGACGGCGCCGCTAGCTGTTTTGCTCGTCGAGGACAGAGCTCGCGCAAAAAGTCCGACGGCGTGTTCCGACCAAGGAAACGCCACAAAGGCCGCAGCCGGCAAAGTTGTTTTCGAGGCCGATTGGTCGCGGCTTACCGGAAGACCGCGACCGACGGAGCGTACGATCCGCCTGTAATCTTCCGAGTTTGCCTTCGCGTCGTCTTCCGCCCTTGCGGTCTTTTTTTTTTTCGCTTCGAAGGCGAACGTGGCGAGTGCGGAGCTTGTGCGCATGTGTTGCTGCGCGGCATTAGTGATCCAAGCTCGTGGTTCGGCGTCTGGTTTCTCTTACTTTGCATAGTTTAACTCGCACGTTCGAGGTAGTCGGAAAGAATATCTGAGGAAATTAGGGGTGCCCATCACAAGGTGAATCTTGTGGTCAGTGCACCGCTAAATGCACGGAGAATGCGAAGAGTCGCGCTGGGTATGTTTTAGGGCCTGGCGGAAAAGGATGCCACGACACTACGAATGGGTAGGGATAACTCCATCGGAGTTTACGTTACCCGACGCGATCTGAAGGTCCCCACTAACTAACCTGGCTTCTAACACAGCAACCCAGGCGTCGCTCCGAAAATTCTCATTATATTTCATTGGATGGCTATTGACTACCAAGTCAAATTAGAGCAAATGAAGACGGACGCAAAGACGAGGCAAGCAAGGACAGGCGCAGGAATAGCGCATTGCCCTTGTCTGCGTCGTATCTTTGTGTCCTTCTTAATTTGCGCTAATTTGACTTTCTTAAAATGCAAGGCCAACTATCCTAGCAGTGGCTGGTTTGTGAATAGTGTTGGTGACACCAAGCAAGAGCGTTATAGGCCGGTTGGCCTTACAGGTTGCAGCGGTATAGAGCGTACACCTGTGCTTTTCCCGTCAGTTTATTGCGGGTGTTGGGATGTTTGTCGCTGGTGTTGCACTGGCTCGCAGCAAGCGCCGTTTCCGCAACTGCGCGCCTATTTCCCTGGGCAAGTGCCAGTATAATCAGCGAGGCACTTCGTACATAAGCTCGAGAGCCGTTCGTAAGAACAGATAAAGAAACGGATAGCATAGAGAAACTTACCCGGAGGGGAGGCCATTGACTATCTTACCAGAATAAAGCTGGTTTGCGTGCCCAAGCTCACTTGAGTCGACGATCAAATACACTGTTTACGTGAGCCGTCTTTCCATTAACTAAGTGTTGGGGTTTCACGTCCCAAAACCACAATGTGATTATGAGGGACGCCGTAATGGAAGGCTCCGGAAATTTTGACCATTTGGTGTCCTTTAACGTGCACCTAAATGTACGTATACGTACACGGGCCTCTAGCATTTCGCCTCTATCGAAATGCGGCCGCCGCGGCCGGGATTCGATCCCTCGACCTTACGGGCAGTCGTCGAGCTCCACTACTAGACAACCGCGGCGAGCCGTCTTTCTCTTTAAAAAAATATTAATTGACGTACAAACAGAAAATTCCGTGATCTTCTCAGATTTGTGCAAGGTTGAGTAAACACGGCAGCTTTCGAAAATTAGTCTTTTCTTTTTAAAGGGCAGTTCGTATATGTGGCGATAATCGTCTCGCTGCGAGAGAGAGAAATGCTAGCTACTTTGGGCGTGCCGCATATTAAGTGGTGTCGCTGAGCAAGTGGCGCGACTCTCTAGCGCGACGGTCGTCTGAGCCGGCTAGCTAGGCGAACGGAGGCCGAGGAGCGGCGCCGTGCCAAGGATCGGGCGGGAGGAAGAAGAAGGGGAGGAGGACGCGTGTTTCGCCGATGACGAAGGAAGGAACGGGGGGCTGGCCGGCCGGCAAAGTTGTGTGGCGCGGCGGCGGCGGCGTGCCCTCGCCGGTGCCACGGCCGGCGTCCAGTCAAACAAGGCCGGCGTGGCGGCGGCGCACCGACCGCCGTGTGTGTGTGTGTGTGTGTGTGTGTGTGTGTGTGTGTGTGTGTGTGTGTGTGTGCGTGCGCGTGTGCGTGTGCGCGTGCGCGCGTGTGTGCGTGCGTGTGTGCGCGTGCGCCTGGAATGCTACCGCGCAGGATCTTTCTCTTCCTTCGTTTTCTTCTCTTTTACACACACACACACACACACACACACACACACACACACACACACACACACACACACACACACACACACACACATATTCTTTCGCTCTCCTTCGTCGGGACCTTCTTGCGCTTCATGCGTGGCGGCGTCGGTCGATTCCAGACGGCCGTTTCTCGCATCGCCTCTGAGATCTGCTGCGCGTGTTCGCGTCTGTGGGAAGCGCGGTGTGCGACATGTCGCAACACACACACACCGGAGTGCTTCAACGGCGAAGATCGTGACTCATCACTACGAAGGAATGCAAACAATGCGGATGCTGCTGCAGGCGAATTAACTTGCTCCAGGTGCATGTACTGTTTTAACGCTCCTGGTTACCTTGTTGGCATAGTTTCGTACTTAACTAAGTCTGTGATAGGAGGTATGAATTATGCGGTGGGTGCGGTCGTTTCAGGAGGCTGAGGCATCGGTCTAGCTGTGTGTTGAAACGACAGCATTGAAGTCTCTCACGGCGTCTGTAAGCGTTTACGTATTAAATGATGATGATAGCGTCTTTCTTCTCTCTCTCTCTCTTTTTGCGCAAGGACAGCTTTGGCCAAAGACCGCCAAGCACGGCGTTGGTAGTCGACTTGCTGTTTTTCCTGACCAGATTCTGCTGCGACGCGCCCTTTTTACAAGTTCGTCAGGTGAAGCTCCGGTCTGACGTAACACGGCGGCGGCATTTCCTAGGCGCCCGGCGCGCTAACTTTCGATATCGCCCGGATCGGGGCCTTCATTTTCGATTATCAGTATCTCTAATCGGCTGTGTGTTTTTTTTGGGATTTCTAAAAAAGAATTCGCGTGCCATAAATTGTCACGTCCGGCAACTTTTCCAAATGAACAACTGCCCTGAAATTAATAATTAAAAGGTAATTAACGAGTTTTTCTTAATTAGTCATTTCAATATACAGCTTTAGGTGAGGCAAAGTATTTCCGCCTCGACGTAGAGTTCGATGTGCGAAGACGACAGGGGCCTGCCTGTGCCAGCATTTTTATAACAAACCTGCACTGTGTAAAAAAAAAAAAAAAATCTTATATGCACACTTTCTGTTCTCCAGCTTGAACGAAGTTAAATGGTACTTGGAGGTTATTTTTAGAAGCTGTGCCACGAGCGCGTGCTTTGCCTCTGCATATAGCTTTCCCCATACATTGCCGCGGTGAGAGGTGTGCTGACGTGAAAGAAAGCGCTCCTTCCGCGCGGGACATGATTTTGCGCTCAGTCGGAGTCGTGAGAAGCGTTTCATGTGGGCCGCGGCAGTGGACGGCTGGGCGGTATGCCGAATATCGCCGCTGGAATGCGTGCGCGTGCGTCTTTTCCTGTTGTCCGGAATGTGTCCTCCGTGCGTAGCCGCTTCGAGGAACGGAGAGGTCGGCGGCGGCGCGTGCATCGGGCCAATCCAGTACGCTACGCTTCCTCTCGCGTTTCATCTCACCGTGTTGGTTCGCAAATTCGAGGTTTTACGTTTTACTCCGACGTATCCGGGCCTCAGGTTCTCGATGCAAATTTAAGGCAGAAAAAATTTGACTTTCATTACATTGCCCGCTGGCATAACTTAGATATCTACACATATTGAACTACATAATATAATGCAGTCTGAGTCACACTCGTCTAGAACAGCCACTCGGCCGCTTCAGCTGCCGTTTTTCTTTTTTGCAAAAATAAGCACGTAATGATCATATATAGTCATACCGCATGCTAGGTCCTTTAGCTGTAATTCAAGCATCAACGGAAGCTTGTATATATCTGTCGCGAGGCAGCAGCTGCGGGCGGCGCCAGCGTCCACATCCGCGCGCTCGACCGCTCTTGATAAGTGCGATTCAGACTGTATGCGTGATGTTTGTGCAACTTGAGATATCGTGAACCGTATAACCTCGTTGTGCGAGTTGGGAGATGTCGTGGCGAATGTGCGTCGCTTCCCTGCCAGCGTCACTTCTCTCCTCTTGCCTCTCTGTGCGGCCGAAGTTAAAGCGTATCTATCGTATCTATGGGATTACACGTTTTATCCAGCGTTCTCGTAAATAGGAGACTATGCTCTTACAAAGTCACGCCTTTGAGATGGGCCTCTCGCAGTTGAGTGCTCATCATTCCGTGTAAAAGCGTAGCACTGTCGACTGTTCACACTTATTCACACTCGGGCGGACTAGGAGAGAGAGAGAGAGGGAGAAGGTGCGAGAGGGTTGAGTGGCACTCGTGCAGCACACCCACCCCACCGTCACCCTTGCTTCCTTGTTGAACCGTTTCCGTCTCGGCTTACGCAAGCCCGTTGCAGTGCGCCGTCGCGCAGGCGTTCTTCCTCTTTTTTTTTTTTTCTTGTTTCGTACGCTCATTAAGAAGCCGGTATCGCACCCGCAGCCGAGTGCGGCGCGGAAGGGCAATCTTCTTGCGGCACGTTTCACGTATACGGCCCCCTCGGCCCTTTCAAAGCCCACTTCCTCGCCATTCAAGAGCAGCGTGAGCAGTAAGGCGCCGCTTTCGGCGCATGCGCCGGCTCTTGGTTTGCGATCATAACGGTACACACGCGCACGCTTTGCGGCATTGCCGTTCGCCTTCTTCATTTCTTTCTGTATATCTGTCTGATCTTGTGCATTGCATCATCCCCGCCTTCTTGCGACTGTAAGTCAGCACTGAAATGACCTCTGTCTCTCTTTTTTTTTCTTCTTCTTTTCATAATTCTTCCTTTCTTTGTTGATCAAGAAGAAACGATGTGAGAGGATAGATTGTGGAATTCGTTTGTCTCACCATTCGATATGCAATCGAACGCGGCCAAGGCCTGTATTGGAGAGAAGGACACTCGTTAGCAAGGCGGAGAAGCCACGAGCTTAAAAAAAAGGAAAAAAAGAAAGAAAAAAGGTAGTTGCAACAAAACGCTAAACGAACTTATACTCAGTTAACAGACAGGGGTGTAGCATGACATAGGAAGAGGAAAAGAGAGAGAAAAAGATTAGGGGTGAGATCAGGTAATGTAAGAACACCGGCTCGGTAACCTCTTATGAAAAAACGCGTATAGTTCTTAACGAACAGTTTCAGAAACAGTACTAAATAAGCGCACGTACGGATGCGTGCATGCGTACTACATTTGCTATAATATGCTCTTCTACCCTCTTTGAAGGAATGTGTAATTGGCGCGCCGACTCTCCGCATGGCTTCTCGATCCCTGCAGTGAAAACAGCGCCAGCGAACTTGTGTGATGCTATCTTCTCGAAGTTTTTTTCAAAAGTATGAGCGTATTGAAGGAACCCATCTTAAAATGATCTTTCCCTCTCCTCCCTTTGTGTGCGCCTGTGTGTGCGCATGTGAGAGAGAGAGAGAGATTTGATCGCCCTAAAACAACATGGAGTGTTGGACAAATAACCTAACTAACCTCCCTGCGGTTCATCTCATGTATTCTCTCTCTCTCTCTCTTTGCGTAATACAAGACAGCGTTTTCGCGGAGACCGTGCGACGCCGGCATATATATATACGGGTGGTGAACGTGGTTTTGCGGATACGTCAGAAAAACAAAGAAAAAAACAGTGTCGACGCATGCCCGCGTGCGGACAAACGAGGAACGAGCCTTTTTCCACGGCTGGGTAATTGAGCGAATAACCAGGCACCTTGGTCGCGTTGCTCTTTATAACCTTTTGCAGTAACGCGACCCGAATTAAACACGCGCGCACCCCCCCCCCCCCCCCCCTAAAGAAAAGAAATTCCGCGTCGTGCGACAGTTCCTTGGCTGAGGCGACCTCCTGGGGCAGCGAAATGTCGAACGCGGTCGTACGCCCTTCCATTAACCGGCAGGACGCTTACAGGAAAATATGTGATGGTGGTATCGGCGAAATGCATCTGCAGCAATCGTTCTGTAAACGCTGCAAGTGTCGCAAGAGAGAGAGAAACTGCTGTGCAGCGTATATTTGTCCCCACTTAGAAGGACTCCGGTTCGTGGACAGAGGTTTGCAGGCGTGCTCTCGCCCGCTCTTCGCGTTGGTTCAAAACTCCTATCTCCTCTCTCACTTCTATTATTTTATTCCTC
The DNA here is from genome assembly GCF_013339695.2 of Rhipicephalus sanguineus. NCBI lineage: Eukaryota > Metazoa > Arthropoda > Arachnida > Ixodida > Ixodidae > Rhipicephalus > Rhipicephalus sanguineus. The sequence goes on along the minus strand of NC_051178.1, from coordinate 144,149,684 downwards.
TATTCCTTGCCCTGTGGCGTTGAGCACTTATGGGCTGCGGAAGTAAGCGCCACCTTTTCTTTTCGTAACGTGAACCGCTTACCCACCTTTTCCCTCTGCCCAGTGATACGCGTGATAGCGCAAAAGGGAGTAACTTGGGTAAATTGCGTTTCTTTGTGTTCAAGTGTCGTTTGCGCAGCATATCCACTGACTCTTTGCTTCGTTCACGTCAACTTTAAGCCAGCGAGCTGTATAAGACGGGTTAATTAACCCATGCCGCGACGACACGACCGCGTTTACACAAAACCAAGCGACCGGTTTTGGTTCTCGACAGACCGATTTCATTGCGTTTCATGCGAACAAAGTGAATTGCAAAACTATAGGATCCCTTTATTATGCGACGACTCTTCGTCGAACGGCCAAATGCGCTCTCGAGAAAGTATTTAAATATTCGTTTCCTATAGGCAGGTTTACATGTGCAGCATGCATCGTATACTGTCACTTGCCTGTATCTTTGTAACAACCGGCAAGAATTACCACTCCTTGGGTAAAATGCGAGCGGTGCCCGCACAGTTGTACACCCAAGAATTACTGCGGTGCGACGCAACCGTCGTCTCTGACCGAGTCACGAGCGGGATTTCTCCTCCGACGCGTTCGGCGATTTCGCGGAATGGAAGCGCAGATAAATGGAACAACACCGCGAGGGCGCGGCTTCGGCCGATGCGTTGAATCGTAGCGGTCGTTCTGGGGAAAACACACTGCAGGTCGATACGCGGGAGTGCGCCGCCTGTAGTGCCTTCTCCCAAATCGTTATGCTGCAAAGGTGACACCTCTTGGGTGTGCGTATCGCTGGCATGTTTTTCCTCGGCTTTTGGGTCTCGTCCGTCGTTTTTGATGTTTAGCAACACAACTTTTAAAGGAAGCTTGGGAGGGGAGGCTGGTTTGGTTGCCTTTACATGCCAACATATATAGGTGCGTGCACAGAGAGGGGGCGGGAGTGAGCACGTTAATCATCTAAGCAGGGCGCCAAGTCAGCCCTGTATCTTTGCTCTGTCGGACCTGTCCCGTCACTGTCTAATATGCAAGGTAATGACCACGCAAACTTTCGGCAATAATGCCCGCCGAGGACCCCTGATGTTTAGGTGTGTGCGAATATTCGAAAATTTCGAATAACGAATCGAATAGCGTTCTATTCGATTCGGTACTCGAATCGAATAGTGCATATTCGAAATACCGAATATTTGTCGAATAGTTTTCGAATATTCAGCAACGACGAAAAATGATCCAAGGAACGAGACGTTAGAATATTGAGGGGTAACTTTTCTTGTCTTCATCATCGAATTACTCAGATGTATACGCAGCCTACATGTACTTACGGGACAATCTACGATATATATTAATCACAGGAGGAAGGCGTTTTTGCATAAAACTCCAGTGTCACCGAAGCGACAGTGTCATCAATCCACTATCTTCACCATAACATTCATAGTGATGTTAACGCATGAAAACTACGTTATATTTATGTATCAGTTTTATTTAAAAGCTGTTGTCAAAGTACCACCTTAAATATTGTAGTCACTGCTATATTTCAGCCTGCAGTTACACCATATTTCGAAGGCTGTAGTTTCCGCTGTATACTGTAGCTTGCCTCAGTTTAAATAACTGTGCTATTTTTTTTTTCGGTTAGAAGTAATCGTAATATTCCTTTGTTAAAGCTTGTGAATATTTGTTTCAAATAAAATGTTGTAGAATTCTTGGGCTGTTTTGAAAGTTGTAGGACAAGCATTTTACTCCCGCCTGGGAGTAAAATTTTTTTTTTTTACAGTGTACCCTATACCAGTCTCTATAGGGCTGCTTTGAAACTGGCTGCCTTACTATTCGAGAACTATTCGAAGAGTATTCAATTCTTACTCGTATTCTATTCGGTATCATTACTATTCGATTCGATTCGGTTCTGAAATTAAATATTCGAACACCCCTACTGATGTTGCATTCTAAGAATGGTTTACTTCCCACCTGTGAGCAGCGTGTAATTGCTTCATCTTGCATCCATTGAGAACCTCTTTGCCAGTGCTTGATTAGCGTTACTTGTTGACTGCCCCAACGCGTGTTTGATTTCAGCGCTCAACTACACGAAGACATGTCTACAAACGCGCTAATAGTGAACGTGATGAGACCTGTATAACTACTCTTTCACGTAGAACGCGAAGAAGCCCAAAAAACGCGGCGAGCGACTGGAAAATTTACAAGCGACTCGGTGAAGAAAGAAGCCCAAATCCGCTTATAATAAGCGGAACTGGCAACTCTGCTAGATAGTAACTAAAACTCTATACTTTTCGTTTCGCATAATTGCAACATGCGCAAGTCGGCGAAGCGCTTGCTCTCAGCTCAGCATGACGCAAGGCGAAGCACCGTGTTGAAAACGGCCGGGACTTCCGCGCTTCTGACGCTTCCTACTTTCGAAATGATGTATTTTCCCTTTAATCGGGGACTGACGAAATTCTCTCTGGTACGTTTCGTTTGTCGTGTATATCTCGTTTGGAGATTCGTTCTGCTGGAGAATTGTGAAATACGAGCTCGACGGAAATCGATACGCGGCCCTTGTGGCCGTGCCAAGCCAATAATGTTGCGTGCATCGTGCACCCGTTAGCGGAGGAGGAGGAGGAGAGGTTGAGGAAAGGAAAAGGCGCAACTTCTTCAACTCTAATGGGGAGCACGGCTCAGCGCCTGCGCGTTAGCGGGGCACGCTCGTACGTGAGCGGCGTTTTTTTCTCTCTCTCTCTCCTTGTTATTCTTGACTGCTCACCCTGAGGTCACGGGATCGAATCCCGGCCGCGGCGGCCGCATCTCGATGGAGGCAAAATGTTAGAGGCCCGTGTGCTTAGATTTAAGTGCACGTTAAAAAACCTCCGTGGCAGTGGCGTAGGGGGGGGGGAGCTGAGTATCACCCCCCCCCGAAATTTTTCAGTTTTGTATGTGTACATATACTCACGCACATGCAAACGCACTCACGAACATACATAAAGTATGGAGTATGGCTACAACCCCCCCCCCCCCTGCCCCAGAAAAAAAAAAGATCTGGCTACGCTACCTGCCAGGTGGTCGAGATTTCCGGAGCCCTTATCTACGGCGCCTCTCTTAATCATATCGTGGTTTGTACGTGTCGCGTTTTATCAGCGCTTAGTAAAATTCCCGCGTATAGGGCAGTATTTGCTTTCATTTGTATTTCAATAACGAAGCTAAGCGCCTGCGCGGATTACCACACGACGTGTGAATATTAGCATAATCTGAATGAGGAAGTGTGCGCCTCCGCAATTGAGAAACGGTCAGTGATGCCGCGAGAAGGATGCGAGGTATGAGCCAGAGACTAATCTCCGCACTCAGAAATGCGCCTTTAACTCGAAGACGCGACTTGGCTCGGTCCCATGGTAAAGGAACGCCTGACATGAACGTGCCGAAGGCGCTCGTTGCGCTTCCGTTTGACGCATTCACGAGAGGCGTCTCTATGATGGCAAGCGTTCAAAGTGGAGTCATGCATGGCATCGTGTTGAGCCGCATTTCTGAATACTTTGATAAGCCACCAAAAACGACACGCGCGGGTGTACGTCGTCCCGAGGTTACTGCGCCAACTTATCATGGTACCTGCACTGTTGGCTAACCATTGACCTATTTTGGCTATCACAGTAACTTAAATGTGATTAGAGGTCATGTTTCTGCATTTCTCTAGCGCTTACCGCTAAATCTTCCACTGCTATTATTCTTTAAAATAGCGATTGCTCTCACGGGTTTCTTATTAGTTTCGTGGCATCTGTCGCGGGTGCATCGCCACCAGACTGCTTCCAAGAGGGGCGTGCTTCAGCGGCTACCTCTATGACTTTTTACTGCATGCAACTTCCCCGCTGCACGGCAACATTTTTATATTCGACCAGCTCGCAGTCGGGATTCATGTAAACAATATATGACTGTAAGGTTCGTCTCGGATCTGTGTGGAAACAAGCTCGTCTTCGCTCTCCCCTTCGTCTCGCCCCTACTATAGAACATTATCTGTTGCCGCCATCTCACGCAGGCTGTCAGCGGGGGAAGCTTCTCTCGGACTCCATAAACCGCGCCGCGTGTTATTGGCCTCGTGGCCTATTTGCCGACATCTACAACAGAGCGCGCCGCTCAGACGTGTTTGGTCGTCCTATCCCTATAACTGCACCCGGCTTACTTTCGTTAGAGCCTGTACTATAGAAGCAGCCTCCTATCATCTACCGAAGTGCTGACTCGCAGTATACATATATGCGCCCGTAGAACCGGAATGATATATGCGCACCGTTGAGGCGCGATCACGGTGCGATACGTGGAAAAAAGAGCGGCGCGCGCGGCCGTTCGATCTGATACGCAATAACAAGTCGTATATGCGGATACGGCGCAGCAGCATTCGCATGTATACGCAGCAGCACCCATGGGAAACAAACGAGACGAGAAAAAGAGGAACGTGCATGGTCGTCGTCGGCGGCATCCTTCTGCTAACCAACACGTCCTCATTTCGGCGCACTGCGCTTTGATCGTATTCACCGGTGCGAGTCGCATGATATACGTGCGCCACGGACGCGTCGTGGCCGCGGAGTCTTGTCTGGGCTGCGGTATTGGCGTAATTTGTTTGTGCTTGCTCCGGTCCTCCACCATCCTCCTCCCGCGTATACTATATTTGTGCGTACTATACGTGAAGTGAGTCGTCGCGTCTCCGCTGCGCTTTTGTTTTGGGATCGCACGCGCGTGACTAGCTGGCGACCTGTTTGTTTTTGTTTGCTCTCTCTCTCCTGTCCTTCCTTGCCGGGCTCTCTTCTTTCGCGCCGGTAAAAGAAGGCCGCCACCGAGAAGGAGGCACCGCTTGTCGACGCTGCCGCCGCCGCGTGGCTTCTTCTCTGAAGGCTTTCGTCTCCATTTTCGCCGCCTTCCTGTTGTCTTGCTTTGTGCGCGTTCTCGCGTTTCCTTCCCACACCAACCCTTTGTGCGAGCCGCCGCCGCCGCCGCGTCCCCTGCTAGCAGGTCGTCGTCGTCTCGCCTGCTGCTATAATAGGGCCCGCCGCCATTGACTCACTGTTGCGTGCTTCATGCAGACGGAGGCTTCTTCTTCATCTTCTTGCTTTCTCACATAGCTACGCTATCCACTATAGCTGCGCGCTTACACGTACGCGCACACACACACACACACACACACACACACACACACACACACACACACACACACACACACACACACACACACACACACACACACACACACGCACGCACACACACACACACGCACGCACACACACACACACACACGCGCGCGCGCGCGCTGTTTCTCTCTCCCATTGTCTGCTTGATTTTAAATGCGTAAGCATTTCTGTGCCTACCCAACCAGGAAAACTGTCCGTCTGTCTGTCTGTCACGTAAGACGAAGCTCTAACGTTTCAAATTCTGGGACTTATGCATGCCAAAACAACGTTATGTGTATGCAGCACGCCATAGCAGGGGACTCCGGAATAAAGTAGACCACCTGGGCTTTTTTAACGTGCACTAAGTGCGCCGCGGCCGGGAATCTAACCCGCGTGGTCGAGGGCAACACCTAATCCGCTAAGCTACCATGCCGGGTTAACTCGTGTTGGGGACAATTTGCGGGAGAGCAAGCGTGCAGACGGGCAGTGCGCACCGGCCTGCGGGCAGTGAGACGCGGAAGTGAACGACGGAGCTCGAGGTCGCTCTCGTGATTTCCGGACGTGGGAGGGACGGAAGGAGAAGTGGAATGAAGCGACGTGTGTACATGACGAAAAGTGTGAGGGGGAACGGCTAATTTTGTTTTCGAGCGGCGATTTTACTCATTGTGCGTTGGCGTAACCTCGCACGACGAACGCGCTCTCGATTATAGGCCGAGAAGACGGTACGATTTTCTATGCGATTCGACGTCCGACACGGTGGAGGGGAAGCCGGAATGGTGACCTTTCATAGCATCGTACAGCCACCATTCCCTCTCCCCCACCGCCGCGTCGGCCGTCGGATCGCATGGAAAATCGGACCTTCTGTCCCCCGCTTATTTTCGCAATGCCCATAGACTGTCGCGCCGCCAAGCGGAATTCAGGAACGTCCTCTCGAGGAGGGTTAGTAGACGACAAAATGGCAGCACTCCGCAGTCACTCCCTTGTTTGGCTGTGCTAGCGTCAGTGTTAACGCGTTGGCAAGGAAGGAACACAACGAGTTGGTATGTTCCCTGCATCAGTGAACAAACCGGGCCCTCCGTGAGACGAGAAATCTGATTCGTTCTTGCGAGGCGCGAAGTTTTCGTGAAAATACGTGGCGACTCGCGCTTTCAATGCTAGCCCACAGCGTACGCATACTATCAGCTTCGCGAGGCTTTCTGTAGCCACGTAGGTTATAGTTAAATGTTATCGTCTGACATATTCAGTTGAAGCTCACCCTGTTTTACTTGTATATAGCATTGGTCAGTGTTTCTTGTAGTGCATGAATCCCATAACACTGTACGCGGGAGGTCGCGCCGGCTCGCGATGTGCTCTTGTAAAACTGAGCGATCTCAAGTTGTCGATACATTAAAATATGCCTCTATCCTTTGTCAGCAAAGCGCGGTTACTAATCGTGCAAGCGACGTTTCAATCATTCGAGGACGCGTCTGCTCCACGCCTTTCGTGGAGCGAACGCTTTCCACGCCGTCCTTCGCCAGTGTTTCATAGGTTTCATAGCCAGCGCTGCGCCGCTTGTTTTTGTACGTTTGTTGATAGGTGGCAGCGCACTGCAAGCGATTTGCGATTTGCTCGTTGACCGATCTGAGAGCGAAATGTTCTCCGCGCCCAGACGTCTCTGTAATTGTAAACGTGGTGACGCGGAGTGGTCGAAGTTGTTCGGCGGACGAAATTCTTCAGATTGCTTTCAGCAGTGATGTTGAAAGAAACCATCTTGACGACGAGGATTTTTCACTGGACGTAGAAGACTGTGAAGGCACCGAGAGTAGCGACGGTGAACGATCAGCTGCTAACTCACGAGGAGCGAGTTGCACTTTACGTCCCCTCGTGCGTTAATGTTCTTTCACGTTCGTAAGCCACTTTGATTGTATTTAATGTATAATATCCTTGAGCGAGATCAAAATAAAAGCATAGTTCCTCTTGTGCATTGCATGTATCAATTATTGTGGATATTATGGAGCGCCGCATGCCGCCAAGACGCTCGAGCTCGACCAGAGAAGCGAAATGGTTAGAGCGTTGGAACGTGCAGTCACAGCCACAATCCACGCCTCTCGGCTAACTTCGTCGACGTTGCGAAAAGGATACGTGTGCATTCTTTTCGACATTCGTGTTTCGATCGTGCTGATCGAGCCTGTAACATGCGAGTGAAGTGAATTGCACACGGCTAGTCTCAGCATGGCTGTGACACAAGCGCTTATGGGAAGTTAAATGCTTGTGTTCCGTTGAAGACGTAACTCCGCGTTCCCGACTGCACAAGTAATGACGACGGCGTATTATGTTTGCAAACCATCACCACGTTAAACGTGCGGTCCCGTGCAGCAGCGATGGCGCTACTCGCTGGCGGCCTACTACTGCGGCAAATCCGTAAGGCAGGCTCGGTACAACGTATCTATAAACGTTGGCTCGGTACGTACTACCTCGGAGTGCCGTTCTGCTCAGACGTCAATTTTAGTTCATGCAGTTTTATGTAGCACGCACAGGATTTCGCAAAGCATCGTTATGCACGGTAACAGAGCTGAACTATAACCTTTCACACCGCAGCAAATAATTAGGTGGCGAGTACTTAGCACTTTCCATGGTTTGGGAAAGTTGTTTAGTCTCATATCCAATTCAACACAACACATGACTTCATCCTGTGAAAGTGGCACGGGGCCGTACGTCCGCACGTACTATCTGTTCCTATGCTAACAAACGGGTTGACCCTCCTCCTGGCGCCATCTTGAAAAGCACGGCGCACCACCTATAGTTCGTGGGCATTGCGAATAGGCTCCTCGGTGAACGCTTGCGCGCTCGGAGTTGCGGTGTTTTTGTCATATGCAATGTCTCACGGTCGTCGTCGTGTTATCTGAGTCGCGATGAGCGCGTATAATCACAACGCGGCGTGATTCAGTGCCGCTCGTCTCCGTCGTTCACACTGTAGCAAAACCGCCGTTGGCCGCCGTGCGGAAAAGTTGCCGTGCCGCCGAACACCGAAAGGAGCGATTCAGTCGATCGTGCGCATCCGCGTTCTTGAGGCGTTCTCCTTCGCCTAATACCCGAGTGTTTTGCATTCACTGAACCCCTACAGAACCCGGCCTCCTCGGCTTTGAATTGAATCTGTTCGATGTCGTACTCGACAGCACCTTTGAAAACGCCATGTAGCACCAGTGAACCATAGCGACGGTTCCGCGCCATGTCCCATCGCTCATTACGCAGCTCGTGTCGGCGATCTCTCTCTCTCACACATGCACACACACACACACACACACACACACACACACACACACACACACACACACACACACACACACACACACACACACATGCGCGCCTGCGCTCGTCGCGCTCTTTTTCTCAGACCACAATGCTTTGCTGATATATCGTTCATTCACCGACCGATTGTTGCTGCTGCTGTAATAAACCATTATTATTTCGGGGTTCACTGGCTGAGTATGGCTGTTCTCACGGAATGAAATGAACGCGATGCGGATACTCGGGTCTGAACTAAGCTAGATGTACGCTCCCAGACAGCATGCGCCATCTTCGCGGCTTAGCAACCACGGTTCCTCTCTCTCATCGCCAGGTGCATCTTTCCGCACGGCTTCCTCCGCGCGCGCAGCGCGTGGTAATAATGACGGGGTACGAAAGGATGACGGAGTCGAACGCGGGGACTTCTCTTTGTAGTTCGCAGCTTCGTACGTGCGTGCGCGTATTACGTACTTTATCGAGCGTTATTGCGGATGTTAGGCACGCGCCGAGCTCGTTCATTTTTTCTCGTCGCGACGCGACGCCAAGCCGCGCGAGAGCCGCGTATGAGCACAGCTGGGCATGTTTCTATTTCGAGAGAGAAACCCTTCCCGATTATCGCGAGATACCGAAGCACTTCACCTCTGCCGATTTGGCGCCCTTCGATCTCGTTTGTATAGGTGTGAAGCTGAGCGCTCGCGTCCTTCGTGTAGCGCGATAGTTTCGCAAGCCCTGTTGCTGGCGCCGAACGGCTGGAAATGGTTACGGTAGAGTATCGAGGTTTTACTTGGAGCTGTAGTTGGGAATTACAGTTTTGCTACTGGGATACAGCGCTGCAGGTGTATAAGAGACACACTGATAGAACACGAACAAGGAAGCGCTCCTACCAGCTGCATGGCTTATTTCGTAAGAACAGAGCGGTATATAGGGTGTCTTTCCCTGTGTTGTGAAACGAACCACTCGCTAGACGCGCTCCGCTCCGTCTTTCGCGGTTTTCCATCTGTTTTGCGCATTATACCTCCGCAGCTGCTGTATTTATTCCAATGCGAGTACGCTTGATAGTTTCAACGACATTGAATTCTCCTGTCTATATATGCTCCGAATATCTAAGATTGTCAACTCGGAGTTTCAGAAAATTATGGAGAGCGTTGGGTTGCGGGTAATATTGACTATTTGCTACTTCCAATCCGCACGGCAGCTAATGTATGCTCCGTGAGCTGTAACATTTGTTCGAGGAGACTGAAAGGCGTTCCACGGATTCTATCGTCACTATACAGTGTTTGTGTAAAGAAACGCAGCAAGCACTTTTCGGTACCGCGGCGCTTTTGTGCAGGCCGCTGGTGGTTTTTTCTTTTTTTTCTTTTGGACAGGAAACTCGGCTGGGGGTTTCTGGAATAAGGGACCCTCCCACCTAGAGTGACCCTGAGCTTGCACGCTCAGACCACTGCCTCGGAAATAGGCGTTTATTTATTTCATTCATTCATTCCGCTGGATTCCGTTCAGTGTGGTTTCCTGGCGGCGTGCAATCCGGACCCTTAATGACGTCTAAAATAACGCTTATGTAGGGCTGGATTAGCGTAGCTTGCACCGAGAAGTGCATTGAGATCCACGTGACGAGCCGCGGCGCGAAAGGGTGCGCATATATAGAAGCCTGCATTTGTACGTGTTGTGCTTGTATAATTACTATGAGCTGGCGTCTTCCGCGTAACGTAAAGAAAACACGTGGCACCGGCTGTTTTCCATGCATTCAGGACAGCTGTACATCGCCCACGGAAAGCCATGCTGCGAATGGATCGGGTGCAGGCGTTTCCTGTGCCAATTTGGAATACGTAGCGTAGAACATACCAACTAGGTAACAAATATAGTTTTGCACCTTCTCTCCATCTCTCATCCTCTTTTAACCCTCTTCTCCATGCGTGGAGCAGCAACCTGGGCCCGTATTCTCATACGATCGCGAAAGGCGATAGTATCGCGTTTGGTGACGTCGAAGCTGATGCGTTCAATAACTGAAGAAACACTTGCCTGTGACATCATTGTTGCACTGGCCGTTGGTGTTTAGAACGTCTCACAAAGCAGGAGTGAAGCAGCGACGAGCGCAGAGCGACCCGAGTTCGGCGTTTTCGAGCGTATGCTGGCTTCTACGCAGTGGCCAGGCATTGGCTGTGGCTATACTTAAAATATAGGGTGTGTTGAAAGTGCTTTCAACGTTTTTCTTTTTTGTTCAGTTTAATGCACAGTATAGTATTTAAAGAATGCAATTTTGTGTGAAATGTATTTTCGTTGAGAGTTTAACACAGCGTACTCAGAGAGTTCAGCTGTAGTGTGCCGCCGCAGCGATATCATCTCAACCTCTGAACATTTTGCCGGCGCGTGATAAACCGCGCGAGCAACGCCCGGTTGATGTTCCTGGAACGTTAAAGCCACGAATAAACAGGCGTTGGAAAAGAACGAGCACTGAAAACACCCCAAGGTAATGCTGTCTGAAAGCTTCAGCGTAAAAAATGCTGCGCACATCCACCGAGGATTGAATACTAGAAGCTATACCGTCTATGACACTGAAATGCTAGACTTCACCACCAACCGACGGTGATAAGGTGTGTCCGTTTATTCTATAGTGAACTAGAATTTATTCGAGGCGTGTACCACCACGTCGATGGAAATACTAGATGGCGCCCTCACTTTTCCGGTTTTGCTCAATAGCCAATCAGCGCACACCATGCAAATGCGATACTTTTGCGATTGTCGCCTTTTGCGATCGCTTGAGAATACGGCCCCTGGACGCGTGTCCTTTGTTTTCCTTGGGTGCTTTTGCCTCTTTTGTCTGTCTTTCTGGCGTATCTTCTTTTTTGCGAGAAAAAATTGAAGGTCTTCCAAAGGACTAATGTTTTTCTTGATGAAAACGGCGTCACATGGTGTCGACATAAGTTCTGATTCCGATTACTCCTACCGTCACTCTGCGGCAGTATTGTGGTTTTATTTCTGCAACCCATGTGAGGGAGCAGCTTCATAGGGAAGGGGGGAGGGGTGAAAAAAGAGAGCGGAAAGGAGAGGCCACCCGGCGGCCCTGGGAATCGAATCCAGTACCTCCCGCATTGGAGGACGCTCACTCACTCACTCACTCTAACCACTTGACCACCGTTGCTGTGTGCGGCAGCAGGCGCCGTGGAGTCTTTCTCTCTCTTTGTTTGTTTCGTAGGCAGGTGGCAACTGCGTTGTTGACGCGTCTATATTGGCCTCGAGGCCCACCACTGGAAACGCCGGCGCAACCGTCGGCGTGACGTACTTGACAGGATCACGTGGTCTCCGCGGCCGCGTCGGCTGCTTGTGGCGCACTGCCGCGTGCTTTGAAAACGAGTTTCAAGTCCCACATGCGCTGCGGTCTGTTCAAATTCGGAAGTTTTCTCTCATTTTCTACTCAATTGAAACCATTGTAATAGAGTGACTGCCTCCGAAGGTGACGAACATGGGGCTCTACCGCTCGGTGCCGCAGCGCCGCGCTTACGCAAAGGAGCCCAGTGTCAGCCTGCACTGGTAACCGCGGGACAAGAAACAGCGTGAAGCATGGGTTGTAAAGCTAAGAACCGGCAATAGCCATCCGCTACGAGTCTTGTGTGCAACAAGCACTTCCGCGACGAAGACTTTTGTTACTGTGTCGGGCCTGCGATGTTCGGTGAGTAGCAGACAGCGCGCACTGAGACGATGGCTCGCGCGCGCTTCCCGCCGGCAGATGATGCTTATCTGCCACAGGATGGTAAAAGCGCTACATTTTACCACGTGCGATGCCATCTCAGGACCCTCCAATGCGACCTCTTGATCGTCGGCCCCGTGCTCAGCGTCCACAAAATCGGCTGCAGATGCGCAAGTCATTGTTTAGATACGTTGAATTAAAAAAACGCACAGGGTTCCTTATGCATTCGTTAAATATGACTAGAAGGCGAAAGCCATCTTCTTCTTGTGAGTCGATGTACTGATTCTCCCGCGTTAGTGTATTTTCTTTCTTTTCCTAGGCGTCGCATGCTACTACATGCTCGGTCTCGTAGACTGGTTCTCCTTCCACCAGCAATCTCGAAGCGGTGAAGCTTTGGTCTATGAATTTGTTGATCACAGAGAGCGGCAAGTTCACTGGAATGCAAACGGAACGATAATAAGGAGCATTAAAAAAAAGGCGTCGCATTTGCTCACGTTTTGTGTGAGCACCAAACGAAACGAATGCGCTGAATAAGGAAACAGAAGCAGCGGCATTTGCCCGCTGAGAAGACCGATCAATACGCAGTGCGAGACAACTTGTCAAATGACATTGAAACGTACCCGAATTTAGACCGAAAAAGAAAAAAAAAAACACTGAATCGTCGGGACGGGGATCACAAGGTTGTCATGCGCACCGAAGCCGCAGTTGTAAGGAAATTGTTTTTGAACTGCTCTGATAGCGTCCGCGCAACAGTAGTTGTTTGTTTACTCACAAATTCTCATGTTTTGCGGCCTAAAGTTCACAGCGCGCTGAAAAAACGCGCTCGTAGCAAAAGCGAAACCATCAGTACGAACATACACGCAGACGCTCATACATGTAGAGGCACCGGCAGTCGTCGCGAACCCGTGCGATCGCTGGTTTGAGGCTTCTTTCTGTTATGCTCTGTTTGGTTATACAGGCAGTCTACTCTAACGAGATATTTCACATAGTTTGCACTCAGCGAGTGACTACCTTGCACGCAAAAAGCCGGTTCAGGGGTCTCCAACGCGGTGACAGCGTGAAGCGGGTGCTCGGTTTTCTGCAAAGAGACAGCGACTGTAGACTATCTTGTGCTTTCAGTTCGTCGAAAATGATTATCTTGACAGTAAAGAACACCGTTCATTTCGAAAGTACTTACAGAAATGCCCTGGAGGGCTTCCGCGAGGCGTTTTTGTAGAGCGCCGACAGCAAAACCTATGGGGCGCGCGCCGGCGGCATCCTGCCTAGCACGCAATCGAGGCGCGTCCGATAGAGGGCGACTCCGTAACTCCTCGAGGCCAATAGCGTTGCCGATTTCGCTGCGGGATCTGACCGAGCGGACGCAACGGGAAAGCCACAGCGCACGCTCTGTGGCGACGTTGATTTCCTCCGCGCTGCTACCCAGCTGTCTCCGTTTCTTTCTATTTTTCTTTTATTCCTGTCCATGCCGCAAACGAGGACGTGACGCGCATGCTACGCGAAGCGTGCGCGAATTTGTCACGCGGCCCGTTCCAGGCGGGCAGAGGAATTCCTTGCAAGCTTAATGCAACACTGTAGCTATTCTGCGAAGCGCGTGATTCGGAGAATTGCGTCCACTCATATCGTATATGCTCGTCGTCCTCACCTTTCGCGAGAAGCTAGGGGTCGCGTATGCGCATCTTTTTATTTTGATTTGTCCTTTGCCTCCCATCACACATCCCGGACACGTATAGCAAGCATTCTGTGTATCGGAAAAGCGCGTAAACCGTTTCGTAAGCAGCGATCCGCTCGGTCACTGCCAAGAAGCGGTCGAGTAACCCGCCGATGCGCCGAAACTCTTGCATGAAAAAAAAAAAGAAATTTAGTGGTCACTTAGCGGCGTATGAGAATGAAATGCGTTAGAATGGGCCTTTTTAGGGTATTTAGTCTGCGCATGCGCGCCGGCTTCGGCGAGGCACGCGCCACGATCTTTGTTGCCGAAAACGCGATGACAGGTGCGGACCAAGCGACGTCTGATGTCACAAAAAGTTGCGAATGTTTCCCCCAAAAGAAATGCGCGAATGCAGGCCTCTGAGATTGCCTACCGGCGCGCGGAGGCCCACGGCCACCATTTTCGATTTCTGCGATCTCCACTGGAGGTGCTGTTCGGACCCTGTATTTAAACAGATGGTGCCTACGTGTGGCGCCGGCTACTCCTCTCACAGAATAGTTTAGTTGTTGTCGTCAAGTAGTGGACAATCGCACAAATATACGAATAGGCACTTGGACCCAGTACTTCAATACGAGCAAATGTCCACCCAAGAGAAGAGTCCGCAATACATAAATATTCACACAACCCAAATGTCCACACGTAGTAGAAGAGTTCACCAAGATGTTCACTCTGCAGTCACTGGACACTTGCAAATTGTTTCTTAACGGCCGCACTCTGAATACCGCTCATGTTCGAAGAAACAAATGCTACGTAGACACAAAAACACGACAAACATGCAAACAACCGCACCTGTTAATAATTAACAATGCTAGCAATGATTTTTATTCGTCTTAGTATCTTTACTATATTTTTTATTCCTCGCAAAATTGTACCATATGTAATGCGCGCGCAGCGATGTACCTTCCCCCTGCTGTGCCAGTCTTTGGGGAATATTTTTGTTGCACAACAATAATTGGTATCTGTCTTTATTCCGTTCCCTTTCTCAAAAACTCGTCGCTCGCCGCTTCGTTATGCCACGCTGTTAGCGTGCATGCCATTCCTGACCTGCAAGCGCACGGCGATAACGCCAGGAAAGGCACGCGAGATGTAGAAGACGGCTATTGTGACTCGTGGGACGTGGGGACGCCCCAAATACGCGCCCTGCAGGTCTCCCTCTTGTCAGTTGGGCCTTCCACAGGCCTCCTGTCGGTTATGATAACGGCGTTGTTTGTGTGTGTGTGTGTGTGTGTGTGTGTGTGTGTGTGTGTGTGTGTGTGTGTGTGTGTGTGTTTGTGTGTGTGTGTGTGTGTGTGTGTGTGTGTGTGTGTTTGTGTGTGTTGCATTCATGTACGTGGAAGCGGATGTTTGGCGTATTGAATGACTTTTGAGCCTTTTGTATAAATTGAGGAATAGATACGTCGCGTGTAGCAGTGTGTCGTGGAGATTATTAGCCGTCTTTGACGCCGTAAAACGTGTTATGTAATCGCAGGTTTTCTTTTTTCTGTTTTTTTTTAAAGACAATGTCTTTCGGGCGGGGCCTCTCCTGTATACTCACATTCTTTCTGTACGTGGCATCACGTAGAAGATAACGTCTGATCTAATTTCTACCCTACCTATATACTTGCGTACTGTACCAGCAGCTGCAGTGCTTAGTGCCGGCCAATGTGGGCTAGTTCTAAGTGATGGCTAATTAGTTTATTAAGCTAGTTAGTTAACCCAGTTTTCGTTAATTGTGGCTAAATAACGATCCATGGCTACGTGTTATCGAATGTTGCACTTTGTTGTACGGCAAAGGAGGCACAGAAAAAGAAGGAACATCTGACACTTTGTGTCCTTGTCTTTTCCGTGCTACGGGAAGTAGATGCCATACTGACAAGCCTGTATAGCCATCATGTTGTCTAACGTTGGCTAACTATTGGCTAATGCTCGCTGGTCTTGCCTTATATGTTGGCGAAATAAGGGCGAATGTTGGCTAGCGGTTGACTTATGTCGGCTATTAACAGCGACTAGGCGCGTACTTAGAGGGGGGGGGGGGGGGTCGAAATTGAACGGCATAACCCCCTCCCCCCGCCACCACTCCTTGCACACATTCCTAATGCGCCGCCAAATCAGTCTCGAGACTTGGGAAGAGAGAAAGGAAATTGCTTCGAGTAAAGCAGGTTACAAATGTATGACGTTCTGTGGCATTGCGTTTCAGTGTAAATATATGTCGAAAAAAAGAAGTAATTAGCAAACTCTTCGCTATAGGAGATTGCGCGAGCATATAGCGATGTACGTGACTTCGTTCATTGTGCGACGTTTTTAACTCGTCGCAAGCTGTTGGAAGCATGTAACTTGTGAATATGTTACGGAATTCACTAACTGAAGCTTCCCCTATAATGTAGGTGTTGACTGCTCGGTGTACTGCATCACGAACGAACATAGCTAGGCGCTCGGGGATTACCCGACAACGGAAACGTCGGGACACGTTCTTTTGAGAGCAGCGCGTATTTTCGTACTCTGTGACCTTGCGGCATCGGAGCAGTAAGGAAGCGCGGTCGGCCCGGGAAATTAACAAGCGTACTCCTTTTTTTTTTTTTTTTTTTTTTTTAGCGGTCGTAGCGTACTCGCGTTGTTCTTTTCGTTCGCAACGATTAAAGTTCACAAGCGCAGAGAAAGGCCATAGCGTGAGCGGGACGCGTTCGTCCGTCATATACGCATAGCTTATGCATGCGCCCACCGCTGTATGTATTCCTGGAATATCGATCCGCATTTTTTTATTTTTATTTTTTTTCTTGCGTGAGGTCTTTATTGTTGTTCGACCGTGTAGTGGGCCGGATGAGAAACGGCGCCTTCTCGCGGCGTGTTCTCTCGAGCAGGAGGCAATAATTCTCGGAGTTGTTGCGTTGACTCTTCGTGAGCGCATCTTCACTGGCCGCCGTAAGCGCGTGTCCTTGTTTTTCAGGGGCTTGTTCTCTATCGCCTCTATCGATTCGCACTCCTGTCGTATATTCTTTATCTCGTGGACACGACTTCCTTGTTTCGTTTTTGTCGCTACATTTCCAAGAAAAATTGTTGCGAGAGGAGAGGTAACATATTTTTTTTTCTGGGGGGGGGGGGGGGGGGGGGGGGGGGGGCTGCGTTCTTTCTAGTTCCTGTTCGAGCTATATACTGAGAAACGTGTTTAGAGAGCTCTAAAAAATACATATATAGAGCAAATGACGATGTGTAAGGCGTAAATTCAGAAAAATCACAAGGGGGGGCACATACCTTGTCATGGGGGCCATTTTATTCTTGTAAATGGAGGTTTTATTTTTAATTATGTAAAAATTAAAATCATGCTTTCAAATAACATTTAAAAAAAAACGGCCACGGGTTCCCACCTCATGTAGTTGCGCTGTGCTATTGAGTGTTTTCGAAAATCTATCGAATGGCAGTTCCAATTTCAGTGCAGCTTTACACAGCTGAAGCCTGTCGAACACAATTAGACGTGTACTATAAAATAAAACAGGAGTTAAAAAATTTCAAAGCGCTATACTTAACTCTCAAGCAATTGAAATATGATGTCTGAAAAGTAAGTCAGGAGACCCCCCTGACTCTTTCCCTCCCCTATGATTTACGCCAGTTCCTGTGACCATTGGACATCTATCTCTAATAACAATGTGTATTGAGCACACGCACGTCACGGTTCGTGGAGTACGCTATCAGCAGATGCACTTTAAAGCATTTACACCGTTTGGGGCGTCATTCTGCCACATAACAGCGATCGTCACGTCTGTACGTTCGCGCGTGCGTTTGTATGTGTGCGTGTATACATATACGCATGCAAACCTGAAAATTTTCAGGTAGAGTTTGAACCCCTCAATTGGCTACTGACACGTCATCGCCATAGAGATGACCATTGGCTATATGGCGATGAATAGCCATGGCTACGCCAGTGGTCATCGGCGTTTCCTCCTTGAAAACTCTGCGCTCACTGTTTGTTTTCCATTGAGAAATGCTGTGTCACGATAATAGCGCGCGCGTGCTGTTAGTGATGTGGAAGTCAGGAGAGCGAGGAGGCGTCGTCGACCCCTTTTATCTGGAGTTTCAAGGGCAGTGGCCTTCCAAAGATGTTATGCAAGGCTTCGAGTTTGGTGGATGCTATGCGGCCTTTCTGTGCACCTGGCTCGTTCCGACGCTCGAGGTCTGCCACTCAGATTAACTTGTCTTTGTTCTTTTTTTGGTCAAGTTTTATGCCGTAAGGGAAGCGAACATGCTATATTTGAGTCCGAATTGGAAAAGTAATGAATAATTTTCTTGAAACTACTCGCTTGAATTGATTCATTACGTTACTAAATTACCAGATCACAAAAATAACTCATTACAGCAAAAGGTAATTTTGTTACTGCCAAGTCTGGTTTGTGAGACTGTCTATAGTGCGTACTCGTTTGTCTGACTGACGCTTTCAAACTCATTCTCTGCAGATGGAGTTGAAAGACTCATTCATTTACATTGCTTCTGTTACCACTTCAGCCGGTGCTCACTCCGATAAAAATGAACCATGCATTGCTACACCTCTTCCGTCCCTCACGCCGATGATGTCGTTAAGGTGATTAGATCTCAGTCGGTGCTCATTTGTAGCGGAGTTGCGTGAGTACGCGCTATTGACCGCACTTATAGCGACCTGTAAGTGGTGTGCCGTTTGTTTTGTGAGCCAGCGGTCGGTTCACACTACGATCGGCAACGTGTGCGGCTCTGTTTCGCACATGCGGAAGTGTGAGAGATCGCGATCGACGCACATTCTCGCTCCTGGTGCGTTTACTGCGTGCGCGCTCCCAGCCGCGCGTCGGGCGCTAGTTGAGCCAATCTTCGCCTGCGCCCCTGCGAGAGCCAACGCGCACAGCTGCGCAGTTAGCGCTTCGCGTGGACGGTAGCAGTTAAGCGGAGATGCGCGATAACGGAGATCTATATAGGGGAACGCCGAGGTCGCCGCTGGTACCACCATTACCGTCGATCAGGGCCCAAGGGGCGGCAGGAGAGAGAGAGAGAGACGGAAACGACCTTAAACACAAGGCTTAGTCAGAGAGAGAGAGAGAAAGATAGTCGATGGCAAATTGGACCGCGGCTCACATTTGACATTTCACGCGAGTGCGTTGTGTATGCTAGGAGGCCGTATATACGACACGTACACTTCGACGTACTCGTGCATGCAAGGCCCAAACGATCAACCGGAAACTGTGTAACTACAGCCACTTGTGCGCGTTCTCCGCCTTTGGCGATCCGATAAGCGGGCGGAGCAACAACAACGAGGTCGTTCGTCCCAGTCGCGTAGCTCGTTTCCTATCGGGAAGTAAAAGTGCGCCGCGGCTCCTGGCAAATAAATGTCTTGTTATTCCCGCGATCGAACTCGCCAGTTTGTTTCGGCTGGCGCGCACGCGCCTGCTGCGCTTCCCCCTCCTCCCCACCCCTCTCTTAAGGCATGTTTAGGTCCGGCGAGGCTGTTTGATGGCCCGTTTGTTTACCTACGGACGTGCCTCGGGCATTTCTTGCCCGGCTCGGCCTTGCGACTCGACGCGATGCGCTTCGCGATTCTGCGCAGGCACACACGCGCGCTACTGTCTGTTTTTGGTTCATTTCTCGGGATGAACGGAGGAGGCGTGGCGAAAAACAGGGGGGAGGGGGTGGGGGTGAGAGAGCAGCAGCCTTGGCGACAGGTAAACAAACGCCGACGAGCGGACGCGAAAAGCGTTCACCCTCACCCCCCCCCCTCCCTCCTTCCACCCCCGCGTGCTGTTGCAGCTTATGCTGGGCAAGGAAATAAAGAAGCGCACTGGAGCGTGCTTGCTTGTCTGGCAGGGTCCTTGTGAAGTGGTCGCGAGGCTTTGTTGTGTATTGTGCGGTACATGCGAAAGTACTTGGGAAGCTTTTGCCAATGATATAACCGCCGGGAGGTGTTGTAATTTGCACTAAGTGTTTGTTGTTGCTGTTGTTTACGTTTTCATACTTCACAGGAAACAATGGGCACACGATGATAACATAGGGGACACTGTTGTAGGAGCGCACACACAAACACGCAATTACGCTTAATGGTAGATTGCTGAACTTGAATTGCAAATAAGTGACCTCTATTGAGAGCTGGCTCTTGAAGTGGCATCAGGAGATGATGTAAACACAACAGGGGCAGTGGACGGCACTATACCAAGCTGTGACGTCATTGGTAATTGTGATGTGCACTTGAAGACCGAACCTGCGGCTTCGGAAGGTTGCAGGTTCGGTCCCTGCCAGCGGCGAGCTGTCTTTTCGTCCACTTTACTTTCTTCACATCTATATCACAATTGTTACAATACACTTAAAACAGTACAATTAACGTCCCCTACAGCTTCCTTGGCCTCATTATCTGCTGGTTGTCAGTAGGGTTGTGTCAAACAAAGAAGCGAGCTTTCAAAAATTCGCTTCCTTCAACATCCATATACTGGTGTGATTTTGTGAATTCACTGGTGTGTTGTGATTGCCCTGGGAGCTACATCATTCTGTAAACTCCTCGGGTCAGCAATGCCTCCAGCATTCTAGCACCGCCAGAATACCATTACTGGCTAAAAATTATTGGTGTGTAAATTGTGCTCTGACTAGCACATATACATTATTCAATAAGTTATCAGCGGGCTTTAGCTTTCACTTGTTAGCTTCACTGTCGTGCTGACATACAGTTGATTCCGTGCTCACTTGTCACTGCTTCTAGCATAGGACTGTATGATGATGATGAATTAACTTTATTGATTGCCCTGCGAATTGGTGGGATGGGCCTGGATCCCGCCTAGGCTTCGGCCAAGGGTTGCTGGCCCTTGGCGGCTTCCTCGGCTCGCTGGACGGCCCAGAGTTGTTGCTCCAGGTCCGAGCTGAGCAACGCAGACTCCCAGCGCGCGCGGAGGCTGTCGCTGTTTAAGGCTGCATGGACACAATTTATTTCTTTACTTGTTACCCATTGCCACATGAACATTGAGTGTATATTCCTGAAAAAAGAAAAAGAAAACTCACAGGGTTCCTTCTGTATTTGCCTAAGACGACTCAAAAGTGAAAGCCATCTTCACTTTCTTCTTTGCTCTCTGCACATCAACTGGTGTTGCGCTGCCTCCATGATCGACCTGCCTTTGACCAAGCGACAATGTCATGTGATGACGTCATCATTTGATGTCACCATGACGTCATGATGACGTCGCAAATTTTGACGATCTGTAACATCATATGGTGATGTCATCGTGTGATTATGATCTTCAGCATCACTCGTGTTGTCGTCATCGACACGGGATGCCAACACCGAGGATCAATTTTGGTATTTGATGAGGCATCTAAGGCTTTCACGTTAAAAAAAAACATGGAGGATGCTTGAGCTTTGCCTTCAAGAATAGAATGCGATAGCGTAATCGAGCCCCATTCACATCACCTTCTTAATCGCTAGCCTGGCTTTGCTTTTCGGTCGACACCTCAGCCATGCCACAAGGAAAGGAACGTCTGTGCACTTAATATTGGCCATTTCAAGGTATCCTAGAATGCCTATTGCAAGCACTGCTGCGAAGTGCCGACTACACCATTATTCTTCCCTTTCCGAATTGACGAAGTACCCACTACGCGTCCGTAACGCAACACGCGCACCAGCACAGTTGCACGCTTTCGTGGTGCTGTTTCTGCTGATGATGGTGATTAATTATTCCTGAGTGTTTTGTAGTGAGTGGACCCTTAAACCACCAATTTGTTGCGCAATTCACATGCTTTGACGCCTGGTCGAATTCTACGCTTCTGTCCCGCAATATTACACGTGTAAAGGAGTCTTTTACACTACATGACATTTCTATGGGATTTTTTCCTGAACCAGTTTTAATCGCTGGCATGGTTCCATTGTAGAACACCTGCTTGACACACAGAAGTCCTGGGTTCAATTCCCACTCGAGCCGAACATTTTTATTATTTATTTATTAGCATATATGTCGAATTTTCACTTACGGACAATGCTGATTTTTCGCTCACAGCCAACGATCCCAACACCGGAATTTCTACGAAACAAGCTCTTTAATGCTGTCGCATTAAAGATCTTTCGCATGATTGATTAAAGATCTCGCATAAAATCTTTAATGCTATCGCATTAAATGTCTTAGGCGATGTTCCGCAGTACTTCCTGTGTAAATGGTGCACAATGTTTTGCTCTAGGAAAGGTGATTTCTACATTAGCCCCAGATCTCTGTAACAGAGCCTGGTGCTTTACTAGGAAGCCTTCTTTATTTGTTTTTGCCTCACAAAAAAAAAATGCACAGAGCGATCCGAGAACATTACTAGCTAAATCAGTGTTTTACGTCTTGACTACTTCGGTTGGTGCTCAAGGACGCAGAACCACATAGAATCAGAAAAGTCGCACGACACTACAAAGTCCTTTAACCAGAATTTTATGACAGTATTGAAAGCACTTGAGTTGCACTAAAAAGTGCCCATATATCATAACTTCCAGAATTGCTTTCATACCATTTTGCTATCCTATGGTGAAATTTGTGGGCTTTTTGCTGGAAACTTAAAAATATATCAATACAAAATAACGTCTCCATATTGGCATGTTTTCTCAGTGCACATTCTTTAACTTAGATGTAAAACTAACCACCTTATACTTTATGGTAGCCTGTAAAATGATACTTGTTGCAGACACAACTCCTACTTTTGTACTCATATGAGTGCAAAGGTCCGAATTTCTTCGGAGTATTCAGCCTCTTTGGAAAATCTGTTTATGTGGCGTGTTTTGTTTGTGTGAGAGGGATGGCTGCATACCAATATGTTATTGTTGCACAACTACACACACCCTTTTTAAATGTATTTTTCCCTCTTGGGTGCTTGGTATGTTGTAATGTCAATACAATGGATTACCTGTGTTTCACATATGCATAAACGGCATAACTAGCATTACACATGAATTGACTGTACAAGCAGTCCTCTTTAGTTCCATAGTGAAGAACCATCTCATTTAGAGAAAAAGCATGATGGGAAAAGATCATGTTAAATGTAAGATTCATACCTTGTTCTGTATTGAGTGCAGAGTCACATCGGGAAATCTATTTAGACATGCACATCTATTGTAGTGAATCTCAGTGTGTATTAGTCTAGAAAGCGAGCATCAGAACTCCAAATCAATGAATTTGTACTCCTTTGTTTTCAGTGTTAAAACTTGCATTTGAAAGTATATGTTTATCTAGCTTCTCTGTTTTGTCAAGTGACCAAAAATCATTTAATTCCTGTAATACTGAGTCTTGACTGAGTTTATCGCCCTAGACCACCCAAATCTGTGACATACCCTCTCTTGGCCTAGGGAGAATGGAAATAGGTGGTATTGGTATTACATAATTAATCATTTCTGTTGGCATGAAAAATAAGAAAGTGAAAAAAGTAAAGCTCACTGTGCTTTTAATTTAGCACAGCTCTTCAGTTATTTTTCTGCAACCACTTGTAGCCTCAATGCACATAATTAGTGGAATTAGTATAGTGCCCATTTACTGTCTGTTGAGTTCCGCTCGTGGAGAAGTATGCAGTGAATTTATTCTACTGTATCTAATGCCATTTCTAACACTCCTTTATCTTTTTGTGCAACAGGCATGGCAATGTTGATGAAGCGGAGCCCCAGCCAGCTAGCCTCCTCACATCCAGTCGGCCGCTACTCTAGGAACCCAGATCGCACGAGTAAGTTCTTCAGCACATCTGATTGCTTTTCTTTTCAGTTCTGCAACACTTCGGCGTGAATCCGTTGTCTCCAAACTTCTGCGTGTAATTGAAAACACAGTGCACAATGAGCACCATGTACATAAATAGGTATGAGAATGCCATGCGAGAAACAGTCTTATAAGCCAAGTTGATTTCTTCTGTAAGCGAAATATTTTTGCTGATATAGATGGGTTAAAGCATAAACATGTTGGCTGACTGTATTATAGTAGTATTACAGAGGCATGCATTTTGTGTTCCTAGCTGGAATAGTTCACATAAGTGGGTATTTTGTTTCCACCCTCTATCTGATATTTGTTTTAATATCAGCATGTTCAAATGAATCTATTTGCTACACTTGTTTTTGTTTTGCCGGGCATCTGTTTAGGGTGAGAAGTCAAATAGGCCATAAACAAAATGCATGATTATGATTTATAGTCACTTCTTCTCAAGCTAGTTGTTACATAAAATAATTTCTGTGGTGTAAGATCAGCGAGGATCTTACGCCACACACACACAGAGCAAGTAACACCTCGTACAGACTGCACTAACTGCAAATTGAATTTTACCTGAGCATACAAGCACAGTACACTTGCATTTTGTTGTTTTGACTCTGTTATGCTTTATCATCACCTGGTTTTTACTATACATACCTCATATGCATGAACAGAAATATGTGTATAGCTTAACATTGTCGTGTCCACATGTTTTCAAAGAAATGCGCGTCGCTGTGCTGTAATGCCACTACAATGTAGCAGCATGGCACTGCTACATTGTAGCCTCTTAATTCGTAGTGCTGGCGTATCGCATATTTCCCGAATACGTATGGGCTAGCATATGTGGACATGCAACACAATCCCGCGGACTGATGGGTGCGCGGTGTCTGACGGATCGGGTCAGCTTTCTGGACTGACTTGAGTGTTGGCGCTGCCTTCCTCACAGCAAGCCTTTGAGGTAATCTGCCTTGGTCAGGAGCCAAGTGTTGGCAACACAGAGAAAGGACTCAAGCTTGCCTGTGGTGTGGGCGACTGGCATCTCTTGAGGGAGTTAAATTTAGAGCACTGTGTCACAGAGCCAAAAGCTCTCGTCATGCTTGCTTAAATGCCCTTTGTCTAGTCCGGTGCGTGCTTCTTGTCTTGTTGTGACTTTATATTTCCTGCTTCTTGATGAAGGATTTTGATGACACGGCAAAGCACCTTGCTGTTTTGACTGGTGTGACGTACCCTTGGCTAGGCTTGGCTCTGAGTTCGTGGAGATGCGAGCATTGCAAATTGTGCAGAAGAAGACCAGATGGTCTTGTTCTTCTGTTGACCCCTCCTACACACTTTCTTCAACGACAAATCGTTCTTTGTAAAGACTTACTAGACAACACGTGTCTAACACGAGAAGGCTGGCATTTGTGCAATCACGTTGGTTTGAGGACCTGCTGCCAAGTTCCTTTTGTGAAACACTTACTCATTTCTGCTCACCTATGTAGTTTGTTTCTTTGAGTTCAGGGCAGTGACCCAGCATAGCAACAGGCCCCTGTGGTAAATTCTGGAAAATTACTTTGAAAAGGTTGTCTTTGAAAGTAAGAAACAGCAGCAGTCTACTCAGAACGTTTCTCATGATAGTGGTTTTCTATTTTGCCACACATCGAGAATGTGTATGGGTTTTTACATCAATACTTTTCATGCAGACTAAATTCATCTTTTAGGTATGACTTTCACTTTCAACATATGAGCATATTTTGTTTTGCTTCACGACCCAGAAGACATTTATTTTGTAACACAGGCCCACCTTAAAGGGACACTAAAGGCAAATAATAATTTATGTCAGAGTGAAAGGTCAATGTTTCAGGACATCTAAAACATCAATATTATCCGCAGCAGTGCTCTACTAATTGAGAAATCAAGGTAAATGTAGGACACTATATATGCCACCAGTGGGACATTTTGGAACGAGCCCGATGACGTCAAGAGTCCCGAGTACAATAATTCACTGGTATTCAAACTACTTATGATGAAAAAGAACATTCTGTGCATTCGAAGATGTAATAAAATGCTGCTTGTGTGTTGCTGCTTGATTCATGGAAAAAAGAACTTCTTGGCATTACCATGGAGAAAGGCACGGGTGGTCCAAAAGTTCCGTTTTCGCCGGGCTGCACTATGCTTGCTCATGCCCTTGCGCAGTCGCGTCTCAGTGGTAGTTTCATTATTGCGTACTGCTGCGTGTGTAATGCATGCTTGTGAAAGTCTCTGTGACAGAAAGTCCGACAAAATGCTGGGTCCATGTGATGTTCTAGGATGCCAGAATGGTGTACGCCACTTGAGCAACAGCAGCTGCAGCAAAGAAAGTGATGTGACTTTCCACTGGGTGCCGCAGAATGAACCTCTGTGCTCGAAGTGGCTGAGTCCCATACCTCTGCAACACGGTGCTTAAAAAAGAGAGAGAGAGAGAAGAAGAAGAAGAAGAAATCTGCTTGTGTGCTCGTTGCTGTTTTGTGCAGAATATTACCAGATCAACAGCAACTTGGACAAAACTTCTAATGTACCATTCAAAGCAGAAACCGCAGTGTCTACTGCCAGGCAGTAAAAGTGGGCAACGTTGGGCAAAGCAAATTATGCATCAGAAGGTCTCTTCAGGCGGGCGATTTGAAGTGCACTAACGCTGTGCGGACCACTAAAACGTGATATTTTTTCAAAATAAGCATTTCATTGGCAAAAAACAAGCACTACAAGGTTTGTGGAATGCTATTTCAGCAATCAACATCGACTTAAGTTTGCCTTTACTGTCCCTTTAAAGACGTAATTTTCCCGAGCCTGCTGAAGCCAACAAGACATTGATAGGTCAGCTTTTCCAAGACATACATACAGACCAACAAGGCTATAGATGAGAAATAGTGAGCTAATGCTACTTCCACAATTGCTTTCTTGGGAAGCCACGGCCCACTGACATGCTCTACCGAAGACATTTCTCATTTATGTTAGTTTATTGATTGTAAGCTTTCCTCAACCTGAACTTGTTCTTCTATGCTATTAAGGGGCTACTTCTCACAGCTAACCGATACTGTTTAACTGTGAGAGTGGCACATACAACCCAAACTGTGGTAAGCCATTAACTTGCTCGTACGACGTAGCGCACCACGACAAGGACAGAGAAGAGGGACGCACAGACAAAGCGCTAACTTGCAACTAATGGTTTTATTTGCGATCACACATGCCTTATATACAATAACAGTGAATCGATAAAACCGAGAGAAAAACATGTAAAGATACAGCACAAAGCCTGCACGTGTCATCACTAATCACAACAACCTGCACCCGCCAACGTTCAAAGCGAAGATTCCAGATACATTTTTTCTTTAGCTGACAGAGCCAAAGAAGGCACACTCACACATTTTTCTTTATTTTTGTCCATTTCGTAGGCTTCAATTATTTCTCGCATGGTTCTGCCGCGGGCCCTACCGAGAATACGGGTATTTGGAAACATTGGGGCGCAACCACACTTCTGACAGTGAATTCCTAAATGACCAGATACAACTTTTTCTACATTGTACTGGTGCTCCCTAAGTCTTTGGTTCACACACCTTCCAGTCTGGCCTATGTATACGCGTTCACATGTCAAAGGGATACAATACACAACTCCTCGACTGCAAATGACAAATTTTTCCTGGTGCTTGATCGCACAATCCCGCTTCCCTTTCAAAATGCAATGATGAAGTCGTGTCACCACAAGCTTGATGCAAGCTTGTGGGCCCAGGCTAAACGTTTAACGGATTCTGGTTATCCCACGCGCCTGTTGACCGCTGTTGCCGAAAATGTGAGCAGGAAGGGAAGGGCAAACGCCGGGGAGTCGGCAGCCGCTACTAAGGCATCCAAGGTTGCTGTAGTGCCCTACATGCATGCCATTTCACATAATTTGCGAAGGATAACGAGGAAGGCCGGTGCGGACGTGGTTTTTTCTGCTTCCGAACGATTACAAGGGATGTGCAGAAAGGTAAATGCTGAGAGTAACGGGAAGCGGGATTGTGCGATCAAGCACCGGGAAAAATTTGTCATTTGCAGTCGAGGAGTTGTGTATTGTATCCCTTTGACATGTGAACGCGTATACATAGGCCAGACTGGAAGGTGTGTGAACCAAAGACTTAGGGAGCACCAGTACAATGTAGAAAAAGTTGTATCCGGTCATTTAGGAATTCACTGTCAGAGGTGTGGTTGCGCCCCAATGTTTCCAAATACCCGTATTCTCGGTAGGGCCCGCGGCAGAACCACGCGAGAAATAATTGAAGCCTACGAAATCGACAAAAATAAAGAAAAATGTGTGAGTGTGCCTTCTTTGGCTCTGTCAGCTAAAGAAAAGATGTATCTGGAATCTTCGCTTTGAACGTTGGCGGCTGCAGATTGTTGTGATTAGTGATGACACGTGCAGGCTCTGTGCTGTATCTTTACATGCTTTTCTCTCGGTTTTATCGATTCACTGTTATTGTATATAAGGCATGTGTGATCGCAAATAAAACCATTAGTTGCAAGTTAGCGCTTTGTCTGTGCGTCCCTCTTCTCTGTCCTTGTCGTGGTGCGCTACGTCGTACGAATTATGAATCCTAACCAACTAGCCCGGCAACGTGCCTTAGCATTAACTTGCAAACATCATGCACACATTTTCAGTGAAAGTTTCCCTCGTTTGTAACACTTAAGTGCAACATATTTCGCAACCCACATTAGTCAGATGACCTGTCTATAACAAACAGAAATTTTACTTACCACCACTTTTGAAAGTTCAGGTCTGCAGGCTTGACAGTTTATTCAGACCCAGAAAAGTATATATTCACTGCAAGTGGGTGCAATCCAGGCGATGTCTAGAACATGCATCTGGCACTGATAAAGGACAAGTCAGACTATGCTTTATCAAGTGATGTCTGACATAGCCACTTTCACAGCACCTGAAGGCATGAACAGCCATCCAGTTAGATTAAAGGGAAGCTGAAGCACCTTTTTTTTAAAATTGACATTGGAGTGGGTAATCAGAGTTTGATCCCTGCTGAATTCGAAAAACGATGTGAGAGTTCTCAAAAGTGAACGCAGGTAGCATTTTTATGGCAAAAAAAAAAACAGTGACTGCAGCCACAGGGCTTCTTGAGATGCTGAGTGAACGCAGTGACGTCAGCTTTGGTGTGCCGTGTCATCTGTAACAGCAGCACTGTTAAAGCGTGGCCTCCGCGATTAGCTCCGACAAAGCGCACAGTCGGAGCTAGTCACAGAGGCCACGGTTGAAGATACGAGAGACTCTTGTTCCCATTGCATTCGGATGTTTGGCGTCATGGCAGATATTGTAATCCACCTGCAGAATTTTCAGCGTCTCTATGCTTACTTGAGCTTTGGGCACATAAACAGCGCTCTTGCAGTTAGTTTGGATCAGAGATCGGCAGAAACCTTCCATCGGAGTGCAGCACGGCTCCACCAAAGGTACCGAAGATGATGTAGCTCCGGTTAATTCGTTTCCACACCCACACTTTCGGTGCATTCGCGTAGGTGGAGCAAGACAAACTTTTCTTTCGCATGTTTTAAAGCTCCTGCTGCAACAATCGCAGAAAAAATTCATGACATCACCAACAATAATGTCGGTCCTTGTTAACCACAAAGTTTTACCAAATTCTAAAACCACTTCAGCTTCCCTTTAAAGGCTCGTTGTATTATATTGCTCTTTATGATGATGTGCAACTGAATCAGAGAGATTATATATAATATCTCTTATGTTTTGGCAGTTGTTGTGAACAATATAAAGAAATCACCGGTAACGCAGCCCTACTAGCTCAATATGTAGCATGCTTTTTATTAGTCACAGTACGTTAGCGTCTATTTTATTGTGTATGCATTAGTAACAGCTACCTAAATAACTAGCCAGAGTGTTGATGGGATCATGGAAGCCAAATGTTTGATAACCACTGGCCTAAAGCAGCAATCCATCATTCGTGTGTTTCAGTATGTGGCCACATAGAGGTGCGGAATAATGTGAGCCGTCTAGTGGACCAGCTGGGCAACTGCTCGGTGGTGGAAGGCTCGCTCATGGTCATGATGACACGTGCGGATGATATCTGGGCAAATTTGAGTTTCCCCTACCTGACGGAGATCACGGGCTTCCTGTTCTTCTACCGAGCCATCGGACTTCAGTCACTGGGACGGCTGTTTCCAAACCTGGCTGTCATCCGGGGGAATCAGCTATTTCAGGTATCGGTGGTGTTATTTCTTCAAAAAAAATATTGTATATTCGTTCACTTGTTCATTCGCTCACTTGCACTGCAGTCTGTGAGAGATTTTAGGAGAGTGAGAACGAGCTCGTGCAACCAGAGGGGGGAGTCTAAGTGTCTTTAAAAATGTTAACCGAACTGCTTTGCAGTGCCATGGTATGATCCTTGAAAGCCTATTTAGTGTTTAACGTAAGAAGGGTGCACAATTATGCACAATATTGGGACCCAACAAGTTTGCTAAAGGATCCCTACAGCTTTTGTGGATTATGGTGATACAAATGTGAGCGGATGCTGTCATTGCGACTTCGTAGTACACTGCTTTACACTCTGTCTGATAATAATTTCCCGTGTTTATTTAGTAATAGTTTTATTTTGACATTTCGGCCATTTCAGTGGCTGCAGAGAAGGTTGCTACAGCACACTAGCTATACAAGTAATGTCACTGGTTGAAGGGGAAAACACTTGAGTGATACAAAAGTTTGAAAAAGAAAAAGTAGTAAACCTTCATGTTTTTTTGCAACATCCTGTGCAGCGTTTCCTTTGAACTTTTACAGTAAGCAGAGTTCCTTAGATATGGATTCTGCTAAGACGAATTTGTTGACAAGCGGAGCAATAACAGTGACAAGCGGTAACTTTTGATGCTATCCTGTGGATTGAGTGCACCTTACTTAATATCACTTCACGTAAACTTCTGGTAGGGTAAATGGAGGCAGATGTGCCAATTTTAGTACATGCGCAAGGCTATTTGATTGTCACTGCACTGTCAGGCATTTGCATGGCAGTTATTTCTGAACACTGAGGGAAGGGATTGGTAGTGTAACAGTGCCCCACCCAGCCCTCACCCTTGCGCCACATCTACCATAGGATTTCCTACAAGACTTATTCCATTGTTCAGCTACCATGAGAATGATAATTCATATGCGGATTTGTCTAATACGTATTCATGCTTGTATCTTCAGGCGTTATTGTGATGCTTTTTATTATCTTTCATTGTTACAAACTTTCATCTATTTCTAAATGCATGAAGGTAACAAGACTATGCACATGAATAATGATTGTACATTGTTGTATTTGTAACACGACGTTTTGTTTTAAAATGACCAGTTTTCAAAGTCACAAAGTCATTTGTAGATTGAACGACAAAGTTAAAGCAAATCTTTATACTGCTTGGTGGCCTGAACCACCATACTTGCAGCTTCCATAGATACTAGCACTCTGTGCCATTAATGACGCCACTGTAAGGTTTACAAGTGCACAGTGTTATGTAATTGAAAAGCTAACCTACATTTCCTGTCCCTTTGGCTCCAGAACTATGCCCTGGTGGTGTTTGAAGTGGAGACGCTGCTAGAGTTGGGGCTGTCGCGGCTGACCGACATCCAGCGGGGGGCGGTGCGCATCGAGAAGAACCCCAACCTGTGCCACGCAGACACGGTGGACTGGAACCGCATCGCTCCGCATGCGGCCGACGTCCATCACATTGTGGACAACCGGGACCCCTCGGAGTGTGCTCCCTGCCCTGAGCACTGCCCTTTCAGGGATGGCCGGGCAGGGGCCGGCAGCCGCCTCTGCTGGAACCGCGAACGCTGTCAGAAGGGTGTGTTCTGTTATATTTGTGAATGCCGTTCAAGAAGAAAGTCAGGCTTGTTGGGCCAGCTGCTGTAGCCATAACATTACTTGAGTGCAGATTAACCGAAATAAGAAAAGTGAACAATGCAGAATTCTACACTCAACTTCGTTTGAGAGGAGGGAAAAAAAAGAAAAAAAGAAGTAATACAAGTCGAGCAAAGGAACAAGCACTAAAGCAGCATGCAGCATCTCAACCAAAACAGGCTAGGTCATTTCGTGCTCACACTAAACAGAGGGCTGGCAGTGTGGCTGCAGCACCAGGAATTCCTCTTCACTAGAGTAAGAAAAAAAAAATTTTAGCAACTCACAGCAAAATGTGCAGTGTATGTTAGCACTCGTGAATGATTGACATTACTGCACACGTTTTGGTTTCATTGGAAGTGTTGACAGGGTAAACTAACCTTTCTTCTGCATTCTCCTGTACCTGCCATTTGTGTTCTCGCCTGTACCTTACCTTCTCTTTCTGCCTGCTGTGTTTTCTTTTCCACGTTTACTTCTTTCAACTTATTACCCAACTTTCCTGCCTTGTGTCCTGTTGACTGCCTAGTATCATACATTTGTGGCATAGGTTTCTGAGTTTGTTCTCTTTACTACTAATTTTACCTTAAGGGTCAGTAATGTCTGGTGGCTTGAATTTTAATAACTCAATTCACCCGCTTTTCTTCTAGATAGCATTAGGGTGCAATGCCTCGCAGTAACTATAGATATTTGTTAATGAGAGGTGGGGGGCAGGGTATCCAGCCTACGCCCTCATTGTTGGCAACAGTAGCTGCTGAGCCACTGCCGTTGGTGTCATGACGCTCAAGATCTGTGTTACACGAATGTACTGGTGATGGGAGTAGCACTTTTGCAGGTGTATATATTATGTCACACATATTTTCATGCACTTCAGCTCACTGGCATGTTGCAAAGGCGATATCTCTTAAGATGATTGATCTAGATGCGGGTTCTTATTCAAACATAGATTGAACGATACTCGCGTGTGGCTGACATAATATTCTAGCCATTTGAACAATGCACTATAGTGATTAGCTCTGCTGCTAAGCTCCTACAATATTTAGCTGTCAGAATGGAAAGCCATCAGAGTAAGGCAGGGATTTAGCAAATCTTATAAATATTGCAAATTTTCTAACTCGTCACTGCGTGTAATAATGTTCAGCAACCACGGAAGGCCGCCGTGGTCACATCTCCTGCAATTCTCTCGTTGCAGTGTGTCCTTCAGCCTGTGACCGAAACCACACCAGCTGTGACAACGAGGCCGGCACACGCTGCTGCGACCCCAAGTGCCTTGGTGGCTGTGGTGCTGGCTCTGAACGGCAGCTCTCAGTCTGCACAGTCTGCCTACACTATACGTACGAAAATGGCTGTGTCAACACCTGCCCACCAAATACCTATGTGGTAAGTATACGGAGACTTTGCGCATTTGTTTCTTGGGTGCAAAACACTGGCATACCTTCAACATACGGAACAATGGTTTGTACCACCGCTTCCATTACGGTTGGGCTTGTACACAAGATATTTACTCTTATATATCTGCCGTGTTCACTAGCATTCATCACACCCTCATTCTTGCCTTCATTGTCAGCATCATTTATACATGTTTCCTTCACTCCCTTTTTACCGCATTCTCAGCACAGAGTAGCAGGCCAGAGAGCTTAAGCTCAAGTTGACCTGTTTGCTTTTCTGTAAATGAAGTTATTCCTCCTCCTAATATGTACTGCTAGCAGGCGGTGTCATATGCGAACGCGCTGCATGCAGTTGACATTGTGTTGCTTTTAATTGCACGTAACATGTCTCCTCTTACGTGCTGTAAGAGCCTACTGTGGCTTCCTCAGAGATTTAAAGAACTTCCGCAGAAACCACAACTCGCACAAATCACATACTTTCTCATCATTGCATAACTTCAACACAGTGAAACTCATCTATAAAGAAATGCTCAGGCAGGCTGAGCAGTTTGCCATCTCATTGTAAGCGAGAAGTTCAAACTGCTCTGCCATCTGTCCGTGGTGCGTCGTACTCTGTAAGTAACACAGTGGTCTTCGAGATAATTTAGTTGCAGCAGGCAGTAATTTAATTCATTTGTTTAAATTTCTGTTCACTTGATGTTTGCTCTGGGTGCAGTTCATGGAACGGCGCTGCGTAGATGAGGCATACTGCAGACGCCAACAAGCGACAGTAGAAGGCAGCAACCGGACCTTCATTCCCTTCAACGGTTCATGTACACTCGACTGCCCACCCAACTACGTCCGCGAGGGTCAAACATGCCGCCCATGCCGCGGGATTTGTCCCAAAGGTAAATAGAACTTCTCTTACACGCAGTATATATATCCTAATGCTCATGTCCCTGCATTCACGTCCTCTCTTCAGGCAGAAATTATTACCAGAGGTAAAACTATCTTTTAATTTAGTTTTGAAACGCCGTTCACGACATGTATAATAGCACACTGATCATCACCACCACAGGTACCGCCGTCATCACCAGCATCACCTTTCGTTAAATTCTGAAAGATTCCCTTCCAGAAAGAATAAAGGACAGCAGGAAAACACAATGGTTGCCACGATAAAAAAAAAAGGAAAAAAAAGTAAATAATAAAGAAGAGATTAAATGTTAATTTATAACCTCTGTCATCGGCTCGCACATTTCAGGATGCTGGTGTGCATCGTACTGCGTGATATCGCCACATGCATCGATGCTCTAATATTAGCCTGCCAAAGTCATGGCAAGGCTGCTGAGACACAGACAGGCCTGCCAATTGTAATGTCAGCCTACCAGCACAAAACCAAGCGAAAGTGTGCTAATAAACAAACTTCATTTGTTCAACCTTTCTTCTGCCATGGCATGACCTTGATCTCTTGGTATTACATGGCAACTATAAAATAACAATTGGAAATAACATAATTAGAGTTCAAATATTTGAAGTGAAGCAGACTGTTTCCTTTTAGATGATAAATTGAACACTTGTCTCTCATAAACAAGAACAACATATCACAGTCAAATGTTTATTTGAATAACTCACACTTGCCTCTGTGAACTTTCTAATGTTACATGTTTTATTGGGGAAACAGCAATCTTTGCTGGTTATCATGTTGTGAATAAGCATTTTTGTATTTATGTTTAAATATGAATTCAAGAAACAATGGCATGATTGAATGTGTTGAACTGTCACACATATCTAAAATCATCAGAGTATGGTATATGTACTATGTGAAGCACAGAGGTAAGCATTTGAGTGAGGGAAAGCATAATGGGCACTCTCAGTGCCTCTATACAATCATAACATCATTGTAATGAAGTTTCATCAGACACCGAGAAATGCATTCAATATATCTGACAGTATGTTTTATCGATTTCCATGATGTCAAGATTGACTGTATTGCATGATACTCCTGACTTCCTCTGGTTGCTGGCTGTGATGATTGAATTGAATTGAATTGAGTTTATTTGCAAACAATGAATGCTGTGTTTCCCTGTTTGTTTCTGCCCTTTTTCACAGTGTGCTCGAGTTTTATGGTTGACAGCATTTCAACTGCCCAGAAGCTCAAGGGGTGCACATACATTAACGGGTCACTGATCATCCAGATTCGTGGAGGAGGTGAGCACATGATGAAAGTAACGAGGCTGAATTTTCATCAGTCTGTCTGTTGACTATTTCTCTTCCAGCTGCATTGTAGTCACTTAAAAGTTGATTAAGCGTGCATGCACATAAGGTCCAGCAACAGGTGCACTCATGCATTCTTTTCTGTGTCCCCTAACTGGGCCAATCCACTTATGTGACCTGGTTATTAGTGGATTTCCCTTAGATCACCTGCTGGTGACCAGATCACCAGCAGGAATCTCATAGCCATTCGAACGTAGTCTATCGAGGAGTTCGTAATTGCTTCATACACTTTAAAAATTCACCGACGATTGTGATACTCCTTTATGCAAATTCTGAGCGCAGCTTCATGTTGGGGGCAATGCCAACTATGTTTGAAGTATTGGCTATCCGCATTTGTAGCAATGTAACATTTGTTACATATTGCCACAGAAACTGCCAGCGCTCGAGTGCTACGCACACCACTCTGCGCGTTGCAGGCATTGCGAACCAAGCGAAATGCTGACAGCCCCGTTAGGACAAGCGAAGCCAGCCCTGCACACGCACGAGCTCCGAACGAGGGGCCAGCGTGCGTGATGGAGGAAGAAAGCGAGGTTCAGTGGCTCATAGCTCATGATATTGACAGAATCCACGTTGGCTCTCTTTCGTCCTCGTTCGCTCTATCAGTTATACCGACACCTGGAACGCCAACAGCGACGCCGCTCAGTGAAGGAATGGGCTAAGAGCTGCGCTCTAAAACAGTTGAGCCCCTTTGGGTGTCTTTCTGGCACACATTAATAATTGTTGTCTGGCTTGCTTGCCTTTCCTTGCTGTAGTGCTGCATAGCCAATACTTCTAGGTCACGAACGGCGTATGCGCCATTCTTAGCATTCTTGATAGGGAAGTAGCGAGCGCCGAGTTCTCAAGGAAAGAAACACAAGCATGCCAAATGACGATTATTGTGGGACAGAAAAACACCTCAAAGGGTGCTACTCTTTTGAGGGTAGTTACACAGTAGGGCCTTCTGTAGTATTGTGCCTGGGGCTCAGCATGATATGTTAGGTTGGATTGTGCTACATTGCATCTATAATAATCTTTCATGCCGTTGTTCTATTCAGGGAACATAATGAAGGAACTGGAGAGCAGTTTGGATATGATAGAGGAGATCAGAGACTTCCTCAAGGTCACCCGATCAAACCAGCTCATCTCCCTGAACTTTCTGAAGAAGCTTCGGGTCATCCATGGCAAGGTGCTCGACCGAACATAGTAAGCAATATATGTTGCCTTTCCCCTTCCTGTGGAAGCAGAGAGAGTTGTCAGTCACAGGGGTCACATTGAGCAGCATACAGTGGAACCTCGTTAATGCGTATGTGCCGGGAACGCGGCATAACTACGCACTAAACAGTAGTACACATTAAACACCAAGTACAAAGTTGCACCTCCTAGCGTATGCCATCACCGCTAGCAAAGAAATAGAGTGCCACAGCAAGTATTGCCTAAAATGCCCACCGCAAAGCCTTTTCTCTTTTTTTTTGCCAATCTGGAGAAAAGATCCTGGCACTCTTGCACAACTGCCCGATAGCACACAATGGCAGCACCAAAGAGCATTTTAAAACTATTACAGGGTTCGTAATGTGCAGTCAACGCAGTGACCTACATAGCAACAGAACGGACAGTGTCTGCTTTCCGCAATATAAGTGTGTGCGGCGTGAGCCTACTCGGCTCACGCCGTCACTGCCGGGCCACTTGCTGTGCCGCACGCGCGCATTTGTCATGGGAATGTTTTTCGTACCCACTTTGCTCCAGATCGTGCACAGATGCAGCGAGTAGCTTGTTCGGTTAACGCAGCATTGACGAGCTTCATGCAAGCGATGCGCACTCCGCGACGCTCTAGCAGTCCTGGCAGCGGACGGAGGCGCATTGGGTGTTTGCCTAATAAAAGCGTGCAGTATGGTTACAACAGTGCTATGCTTGCTGTACCGTACGCGTGCATTTAGCGTGATAGCGTCAATGCAGCGAGGTTTCTCGGCACCCGCGACCCGCAGCACTAACTATGCGACAGCTATCTGCTTTCGTTTCTACCAAGCAATGTGCGCCTGATGACGGCTTAGTAGCGTTTGCTGTTGGGCTAGTTGGTACATGGCTAAAGTTCTTCGTCCCTGTCCAAGCATTTGCGCCATCAATTCAACTTCAGCCTTGAAGTGGCCCCGCACAACAAGGCGGCAGCGATTGGCGGCCCAACACGTTCAGGTCGTCACCTAATAAAAGCGTGCAGTAGGCTTAAAAAGTAGCGCTGCACCACACGCATGCCCGAGCAGATAGCTGAAGATGCTTATTGTGATAAAGTTGTCAGCGATAAGTCATGCCGGTGCGTTAGTCGGTGACCGCCACCTCGTCTTCGTTCTTTCGCAATGCCTGCAAAGGCGTCGCCGCAATCGCGCGGAGATCGGAATCGGTGATTGACTGATCTCCGCACTTCTCAAAAAAGGTGGAAAACCTTTGGCGGCACATTGTGGCGTCGGGAAGTTCAGCGGCGCAGTAAAATTTTATGGCACAAATGTTATCGCGGTACGCAGGGTACGCACTAACCGGTAGGCATAAGGCAAACCACTATGGCTTAAAGGAGCACTGACACAAAATTTCGAAGGCGAGATAATGAGTGAAATAGATGTATGTGGAGCCGTAGACAACGTCTACGAAATATCAAGGGCCAATATAGCCTAGAACATATTTAAAATCAAATTTAAAGAGCATGCCGCGCGACTGAGCGAGATGCGAGCGCTTCGCGACGCCGACATCAACGCGGCGGATGTGTAAACAAACCTACGTCACGAGTTTGTGTTGGCTGGTGGCTGGTTGTGCCCTTGCGCTTGTGCCGTTCTACCTGCCATTTCTTCCTACGTGCCTGCGGCTTTGCGTGTGCTAGTTGTGTTCTCTTCCGCTGTTCGCTCGTCGTGCCCGTTGGCAGATGTTATGGCCCGCTCACGCTAGCGGCAAGCCTGCCGCAACGGCGCGGTGCCGCAGAACGTCGGCCGTCGCCGCACGTGAGAGCTGTCCAACTTGCATGGCAAGCTTCGCCGGCGAGGCATTCGCGCCTCCGAAAAACATGGCAGCACTGCCAAAAGCGGTTGTCATCCACTTTGAATCTATCAAGTGGCCGCCGTGCGCTCTGTAACGTGTAAGTTCCGAACTGATGCTTCCACTTGCTTTAGATTCATGTCCTTAAGCTTCGACAGCAATGTATTCGTCCCGATTCGGTGCCGTTTTTGAGAGCCATAGTCAAATAATCGATGCTGTAAGCTTAGCGAGTCGAGATGGGCGCTTCCGAATGCTTGGATGACATAGATTACGCGTTTGTTAGTTGTTTCTAATCCTCCATAGCTGACGCCACTTGACCTGGTTCGGCGCCCACCGCACCCACGTTCGCGCGCTGCCTACGTCACAATTTTGCGTGTTCACGTGGCCAGCTGTGGTTACCCGTCTTCCGGAACTAGCTGCCTAGCTCGGTGCTCTTTGAAACCGAAACTGCGACTGGGCGCTCTAAAAACGTCTCTAAATAAATAACCATTGCGCAATCACGCAAACGAGGTTTGCAGCCATGATAAGTGGATCATAAGCTATCTATTGCAACAAAAAAAACAAGGTGCAAAATTTTTGTGTCAGTGCTCCTTTAAGGGGAGACGTGAGTCTTAAAAAATGGTTTTTTAAAAGTTGGGTGAATGGCATGAAATTTAATACACTTATTCAGCTTTTTCTGCAGATTCAAAATCTATAAGTAGATTTTTAGTAGCTGCATTAGAACAAAAGATATGCAATTTCTAACACATATTTAAGCATATTTCTTACGGGGATTTTTGGCAACTTTGCTTTGTAAAACACAAAAACAAAGTATGTGGCAAGATTGCCAGGAAGCTGGTCTAGCCGGTGATGCTATTTATTTTCTTATAATGTTGTTCACCAAATAATAATTCTCTATTATAAGAAATAGTATGCAGCAAAAAAATTTCACTCACATTTACGTCTATTTATTTTGCATTCAAAGTTTGTTGAAGACAATCGGATTAGCATCACCGGCTAAACCAGCTCTCTGGCAGCCTTGCCAAATACTTTGTTTCTGTGTTTGACAAAGTAAAGTTGCCAAAATTCCCGTAAGAAATATGCTTTTAGAGATTGCACATCTTTTGTACTAATGCAGCTACCAAAAATCTAATTAGAAATTTGGAATCTGCAGAAAAAATGGGATAAGTTTGTTAAATTTCGTTCAGTTCACCCAGCTAATAAAAGAAATAAAAAAAAAGACCCGCGTCTCCCCTTAAGCGGTCAGCAAATGCATTGGGCTCTATGGGACTCTGTTGGGGATTCGTCGCAACTACGCTTTAACCGTTAGTACGTTTAAAGCGGGTACGTATTAACGAGGTTTGACTGTATTAGGGTAGTTGCCGAGACCTTCATGATTGTCAGCGCAAATGTGCAACCCGCTGTTGTGAAAGGCCACGGCATACTGCGGCACAAGCAACAGAGCAAGAATAGTGTCGATTTGAACACAAAACAAATTCTTACCTCGGTCGGCTTGTTTATGGACTAGATTGGAACTTATAGGTACAGGTTATCAGCGTAATGCTAAAGTTGCAAGGTTTAGAATATTTTCTTTTAAGATGAACAGTACTGCGATTAATTCGAATGTAACAACAAGATCAACTTTATTAAGTAAAGAAAGTCGTGGGAAAAAGAAAAGTGAAGCAGCTTTGCACTAGCAGTGCCAAGCCTGAAGGAACAGTGAGGCTTGGGGGCTTGCCTTGTTTCTCCTTATTTTTCTCCTTCTTTCTTCCTCTCTTTCTCTAGGTTTTTCTGTCTTTTTTCTTTGTCTGTTTATGTGTATTTATTTATTCCTCTCTCTATTGCTTTTTCTTTCTCGCTCTCTCTTCCCTTTCTCTCTCTCTCTCTATTTATCACTTCTTTCTTTCTTTCTCTTTCTGTCTCGCTCTGTTTTTCTCTTTCTTGCGTCTGTTTCTATCGCTTTCTCTCTGTTTATTTCTTTCTCTGTCTTTCTTCTCTTTCTTTCTCTTTCTCTGTACTCTTTCTCTCGCCCATCCGGTATATTGCATCCCATGCCGAAAAAATCGGCGCATGTGTCCTGGGAGCGAAGTAGAAGATGAAGAAGAGGACAAAGAAAGCGCGTGCCAGTTGAGTTATTGCGTTCATGATGATGAGAGTTTTTGTACACGACTAACAGAGTTTCTCCGACCCTAAGCAGCTTCTCTGTTAAAAGGTTGCATCACAATTGAGTAAATAAAGCTTTTAGCTTTGGTTGTTCAAATTTGTATCAAGCCATGTCACACTTAAAATTTTGAGAGATCTGAATGTCAGGATCTGTATTCTACTTATCACCTAACTCTGTTGTGTGGATACATGTATTTGGTTATTGTTCATTCAAGATTTTGTGCTTTTCATCTTGTTTCACATAGCTACTCCCTCATCGTCCTGGACAACCAGAACTTGCAACTACTCTGGGATTGGTCAAGCCAGCCATCCAACCGCACACTCACCCTGAACAATGGCAAGGTGTTCTTCCACATCAATCCCAAGCTGTGCATCAGTCGAATTGAGGAGCTGAAGAAGCACACGACCATCAAGGAGTGGAGCGACCACGATGTATCGCCGCACACCAATGGGGATCGGGCAGCCTGTGAGTGTCCATTTTCCAATAACAAAAGACACATGCACTCGTAAACACGCTCTACAAAAATGCGTGTATGGAAAGACGCACGTGCTGTCGAATCTCAATATAACAACATTCGTGATTTAACAAGCTTTTCTCATTTGCGTTTCTTGCTTCCATTGAAGTGCACATATTTTTTCTCTCATTGTAACAAAGTAGTTTTGGGATGCAGTTTCGATGATACAACAAAGCTTTCAGGTTTGAAGAAGAAAAATAGGAAATTATATGCTGCAGTTCTACGTGTTGAAACTATGACAAGATTATTAAGCACTCAGTAGTGGGGAACTCTGAATCAGTTGTTACAATCTGGTGGTCTTTGGTGTGTGTCTAAATCGATGTGCACGGGTGTTTTCGCCTCCATCGAAATGTGGCCACCGTGGCTGAGAATTGAACCCTCATTTTTGACCTCAGCAGCACAACAAGGTATCACTAGGGCACCGTGGCGAATTGCAAAAATGAAAAAAGGCAAATTGGGGTTTTACCAAGTTTAAAGCAGACAAAAAAAAAAAAAAAGATTTGCGGTGGAGGTGGGCCGCTGCGCTGCGCAGCTTAGAACTCTGTGACCAAATATGGGCTGTCCAGTGGGCCCGCAAAGAGGCTCAGAGACAAGATATCGACCTCCCATCGCGGGAGGGCTGAGCCAGGGTCTCTAAAGCCTGCAGGACCTCTCGATAAAGTTATTTCCATCCATCCATCCATCCTCCGTAGTGCCCTGTACATATTTAAACAAATCATGGGCTGTCTCAATGTCTCGGACATCCATTTTTTTGTTGGCCATTTATGTGCAGCATCGCTGAATTTTCATTTTGTGTCCAATAACAATGCCCTCTTTGTACTAGCTGCAATATCACACGAAGCTCTTGATCTTTTTTCCATTTCTAAACTACACTCTCCTCTCATTTTGCTTAGTGTCGCTCCTAACGTTGCTTGTAATATATTTACAAACACACCCACGCAAAATGTAGTGGAATGTGAATCTTGAAAGTATGCTGAACACCATTTGCTCAACTGAAAAGCAAAAACTTCAATGCAATCAAGTTCACAATATATTGAAGCTTCTTTTTTGTGCATATGACTCCGTTATATTGATGTTCAACTGCAGTTTCAAAACTGCATGCATTCGAGTTAAAACCCACAGCAGTGTCTAGTATCAGCAAGATTATGTGCTTGTTTGCAGTAAGCAAGGCTTGGCTGATCTGACGCATGCATCTTTAATGTTGTTTGGGACAGTACTAAAACCTGTAGTTGCGTGTGATGCAGTCACGGCAACTACTACTCGTTCTCTTATTATGTACAATGTTGGCCATTGCTTTTCGTCTCAGGTGAAGTTCACAAGATCAGCGCCGGGCTTAACAAATTGGGGAACAAGTTTGCTGTCATCAACTGGTCCCTGCAGTTCGAGAAAGTGATTCACGACAAACGGTCTCTTCTTGGCTACGTGGTGTACTATCGTGAGGCGTAAGTGTTGAACTCCTGTGTTTTGCGAGCAGTGACAGAACGAGCGATGGCACTGGAGCTAGCATTTTAGCAGGAAGACTTTTTCTTTGTCATTGATGGCGTATGCAAGCGCCTTAGTCAAAACGTTGCCTGCTCTGACAAAAGACGAGCCTTCTTGTCGAAACATTGGCTCCAGCAGCATGATTTGTTGATCCTCTTTTCATTACCTCAAGCCTGTGTGTTCCTGCAAGCTTCTGTCTTGCTTGATGACAGGTCACTGTCAGTTCGTTTTGTTCACACATTGCCTCTTCTGCCTTCTTTGCAGCCCGTTCCAAAACGTGACACTCTATGATGGTCGGGATGCTTGCAAAGAAGATGTGTGAGTATGGCTGCTAGCCTTTTTTTATAGGGGGGGCATAATGTTTTACACTAATCATAAAGCTGCTCGGCATCTTTGGATTAAGGTCACATTCGCATTTTGGAATGCTTATGTTAAGTACATAATTTCCCCCTCTCCAATTGTACGATAGCCAGCTGATCATGTGCTTGGTTAACCTCCCTGCCTTTACCCCTTGTTTCTCTCTCTCTCTCTCTGATGTATTGGGTAGAAACGGATGGAAGGCAAAAATTTCAATATTGAATTTAGATCGTTTTATATTTCCTTTCTACAAAGTGCGAAATTTGTTTTGTACTTTACAATTCTTCTCGCGATGAGCTGGAATTTGTGTGCAGGTGGGGCCAGTGGTTCTTGAGGCCTTGCTCTGCTTGGAACTACTGCCTGCTTTTAGTTAGGCTTAACGAGATAAGGCACTAGTCCTCACGAGGCTGTGCGAACCTGTTGCATCAGCTAGTTTTCAAATGCTAAATCATTCAAACGGTGTATTTGAATGCAATAGCATTTCTTCTTTTGAACTAATTTACTTTGTTCTGTTTTCTCTGACCTCATTACAATAACCACGTGAAAAAAATTAAGTAAATTTGAG
The DNA here is from genome assembly GCF_013339695.2 of Rhipicephalus sanguineus. Taxonomy (NCBI): domain Eukaryota; kingdom Metazoa; phylum Arthropoda; class Arachnida; order Ixodida; family Ixodidae; genus Rhipicephalus; species Rhipicephalus sanguineus. Next base: position 144,106,624 of record NC_051178.1, on the reverse strand, counting down.
AAATTTTACTTGGTTCTGCCTCATGGTAAGCGAGTGCCTATTTTCATGGCCGCACTCAAGAGTTAACAGGGGTGAGACAGCTGCGCATATTGCGCATTTTTGATACGAATCTGTTTTCTTGCGCCAAGCTGCTCCAAAAGCATAAAAATCGCAAAAATTGCACTAGACTGCTCCAAAACAGCATCAAAAGCAAGAATTTTGATGTCCACGGGAGCTTCAGTGGGGAAAAAAAGGCTGAGTTGACAGCATGATTTTCCAAGCAGTGCCAGGAATACCAAGAAAATAAGACGTTCGCAGAACACTTAAACATGCCCAAGCGTGAAAGCTCCCCATGGTGCCGCCGTGAAGGCACCATGGTGCATGCATGGCTTGCTTGCGGAGGGCTAGAATGTCTGCAGAAACACTATACATTTGGCCGTCAAAAGCAATGAGGCCAAGCAGCGATGATGCCCTGTTTGATTGTCTGTTATGTAAGTTGGTAAACTGTGTGAATTGGGAGTGGCTTATTCCATAAGCAGTAGCATAGATAATTGCGCTAGTTGGTACTGGTTCATTTTTGACAGAATATTTCACGCACAAACATGGACACTAGAAAAAGAAGGAAACTCAATCACTGTACTAGATTGGTTCTGCCAGATTTTTTTTGTGCTTAAATGCAGCCTAATACTCCTCATTTATGGTTAATGGCCGACTGATGTTTACCATTCATAAATGGGACGCGTTGCTTCTGAGGCCAATGGCGGAACTGGTTCTTAAGTGTCTTCTTGTGTGTTTGCATAGTTCCAGCTCTTGCTTGGTAATTTTTAACAGCTCTCTCTCTCTCTCTAATTTAGGTGGAAGGTGGTTGATGCAGACGTAGGTGTTGAAAACCAGATCATTGCCCACCTAAAGCCATTCACGCAGTACGCTGTCTATGTCAAGGCCTACACACTGTTCACAACAACTTCAACACAAGGAGCACAGAGTGACATCTTTTACTTCAAGACCCTTCCTGCAGGTGAGCACACTCCATAGTTACAATCCCAGCAGCTGCTGCTCTGGAAAAAAATAGTTTGCTTCTTTCCTTTTGTTTGTGATATGGTGCGTACTATATAGGTCCTTGTAAGGGCTGCACCCCCAGTTTGGCAGCCAAAAATTTGACCAGAAAAAATAAATGATTTCCAGCGATGATGTAATAACATTCAGTGCTACATTGTCATGCACACATAGGCAAAATTTTGTACAATGCATAGTTGTGCTTCTTGTTTCCTATCAACAGGCCAATTCATGTGACTGCACAGAGTGGATGGCTGAGGGAAATGACAAAATCATCCCCACTGGATGAACTTGGAGGGCACTGCTGATATTAATTTATTAATGTGTCCTTAGTGTGTGGTATGCAGTACTGTTAGACATGATTGTGAAGAGCTTCAAAATAGCAGGGATCCCCAACGCCATCGATGCCACCAAAGATGAGATGGTCCACAAAGGTGGACCAATGAGTACGGCTATTTGTGAAAAGGATGACATTCGCTTTTGTTTGGGTTTGTGATGATGGCTGGGCACAGAGGATTCATGCCTGTAATTGGAAAAAAAATTAATTAGACCAACGTGTTTGGTTTTATTGAAGGGCTGCACTTTGGCACACTTGGGAAAAGAAAGGTGCGGCCATCACATGATTTGGCAAATGGCAGCTGGGATAGCTCTGTAGATGCACATGCGCTCAACTCTACTGCTACAGATGTTCAGGTTGACTGCTCTGTTCTTCATGGAAAGTATGTAATGAAGCAACAGTCACTACCTAAATGTCCTTTATGCAACAAATACATGCCATCAAGTGCATCTTTATTTTGAAAAAGCGAATTAAAAGCTGCCTGTACTTTCGCAATCATTGAAGTGGTCTCCGCACATTTTTTTACTGTTACATTTTTCAGCCCTCTAAGCAGTGTTGCTTTTCTTGTTCCCATTGCATTTCAGCACCAAGCCAGCCTCAGAACTTAAAAGCACATCCTGCTAAAGACTCAAAACTTGTCATCAGCTGGACACCACCGAAGCACCCCAACGGGGATGTACGGTACTATCGGGTGGTGGGCATAGCCCAGCCCAGCGCTCCTCAACACCAGTACTTGGGCGAAAGCCGAGACTACTGCATCGACCGTGAGTAGTGCACTTTTACTGCGGTGGTTCTTGCAGACAGGCGTCCTCTTTGATGTGCGTGTGTGTGGTGTGTACAGTGCCGTCCACTGTTAGGGTGAACGCAGCTCAGCGTGGCTGCGCTCCGCAGAGTGCTAGCGCAGCTGACGCGGCCGTGCATCGAAGTGTAGCGGCGCATGCGCACACGGACGCACGGGAGATACTTTGCCTCGTCTACTTTATCACTCGAGCGTGCCGCTTCGTAGCAGCCAGGCGCCGGTCTTGCTTGGTTGTAGTACAGCAAGAGGGCGCACTCGTGTGTGCGTGCGTCGCTTCGTTTCACTGCGCGGCCAAGCCGTATGCACTGCGCTCCACAGAGTGCAGCCACGCTGAGCAGCGTTCACTCTAAGATTGGACGTCACTGTAAATTATTATGCCACAGGTTGAAAAAGAAAATTTGCCTCAGGGCTGTAAACATGGAATTATTGCTAAGTCACTGACCTCAAATCACTGTTCAGATGAATTTCGGCGTTTGGTGAAAAAGCAAGGTTTAGCAGCCAGTAAAAATGTTTTATAGTCTTGATTTCAGATGTTGGCCTGTATATCACGCATATCATTCAGCAGGCAGTAAGTAGGCTGTAACAAACAGCAATAAAATGAAAGCCTGCCTGCATTTGACTGGCATGAATTGATTTGTGTCTGGCATGAATTGGTTCAAATTATTCTTAAAGTGTCTTTCTCAAACGTCAAGAGAGAACACCATTGTGGCAGCTAAGTGTACTACTTACTTAAACGCACTTAATGTAAGGTCACATCATCTGCTCTTAGAAACAAATGAAAAGGTTAGTACAAATGTCTCAACCTCCATTGGGCTGGGTCATGACAGTTGCTCATTTAGTAGGACCTTGGCCATCACTGGCATCACATGAAATGATTGAGTGAGACTGTGTCTTTTACTTGCCACAGTGACTCGGTTGTGCTGTCGAGGTCACAAGTTGGTTTCTTGGCCATGGCAGTCGTTCTAATGAGGCTGAATGCAAAAAGAGCTGTGTGCTGTGCTCATGGAAGAATTCCAGATGGCCACAAATAATTGCAGGCCCTTCGCTATGGTTATTCTATTCTGGTGGTTCTAGTTATTCCTCGCGATATTACACGCCACATCTAATTAGTTAAGTCTTTCTGGTGACCACAGCGGCACTGGGATTTCGGGGAAAGCAGGATGGTAAAGATCCACTAGCCCCCACATCGTCAGAGCTGCTGAGAAGCCACTTGCCAAGCCCACTGACATTCGCCTGCCACGGCGCCATCAATGACACTGCCCACCGTGCCAGAGTGCTCGGGACGTGAGGTCAATGAGGAAGAAGTTGAGGATCGGACGGGCTTTGAGGACGCCATACATAATGTCGTCTTTCAAAAAAGGTAGCACCCACTTAAATTGGGGAAATCGCGTTTGATGCATTCAACCATTGCAACAATTGCAATGCGATAATAGATGCACTTGAAAAATTATTTCAGAAAAAAGCTTCCTAGATGGCGAACCCCAGTATATTATTATTATTATTATATTATTATTATTATTATTATTATTATTATTATTATTATTATATTATTATTATTCTAGATGGTGGCACCTACAACTAAAGTGTGTAAACAAAAAATTGCAGTGGTGCCTGGTGAGGGGCCCTTTTAACACTACAAGGAGCACCATGTTTGCCTTTCTCTCGCTCAGGCCAGACGCGATCAAACCAGCAGAAAGGCACAAGCGCTCGTACCTCCAAGGAGAAAGTGAGACAGGGCGTGACAACGGCCTGGAGGGAGAGAGCGCAAGCACTGCGGAAATCACACTTCCCCATCGACTGTCCCGCCCTCGCGGCACTCCTTCCAACTCCCTTGACCTCGCCCGCTGCTACAGCCGGTGGAGGGAAACGGAGGCTCCTCCTCAAGGACATGCTGGACGTCTTCGACGTGTGTGGTTCGTCTAATGGCATGCATCCTCCGCGGAACACCACTTTTGTGCTTGGGTTCAAATCAGACACAGATGCTGCAAGAGGACTGCACCACTTCACGGATTACTCGATACGGGTGAGTGCGGTCCAGCGGTTTCAGAGGTGTTCTCGTGCATCAGCATCTCGTATTATCGAGTGTCCGTGCCTAGCCCTCTCCACTGCCTCGTGGTACAAAAGATGGTACGAAAGAGACCAGGGTTGATAACAACTTCATTCGTACTGGTAGCACATTTTGTGTGTCATAGGTGCTCCAAAGGGTGCCATCGTCACCATCCGGAATAGCCAGCCTAATGAATCTGGGTTTCGCGCTGCTGTAGGACAGGCGGTGTGTTAACGAAGAAAAAATACGAACTGCATGACGGCAAGTAGAAGCGAGACTACCGTACCAAAATTAAAGCAAACAGAGGAGTTGCTATTGAATGTGCACATATCAACGTCGCTCCCAGAACACGCAGTAAACACCTCAGTAATGCTCTCAGTAACCTGTTTCTGGGAAAGGGGAAAAGAAAATGGAGTCATTAAGCTTTTCCAGAAGTTGTTTGAAGGCAGAACAGCTGTAGCGAACATCTCTTATTGTTCAGTAGTCACTGGTTACGGATTCGTTTCCCATCACTGTTGTGGCATCCTGATGAGTATGGAATGCAAAAAAGCATGTGGCACTTTAATCGAGGGGCACATGAAAGAACCTCAAGCAGTAGAACTTAATCCAGGGTTCCCAGTTTAGCTCCTCATGTAGCCGATAATTTCTTGTACTGATGTCCGTTAAGAGACCTTGCACCATAGAGTCGTTCTTTTACATGTGCTTGACTTTATTGCATTGTGTTGACTGTTTTATCGATGTCGACTGTAGTTTAAAGGGCCAGTAAACAACCCCGAGGTGCAAAAATTGTAGTGAAGATAAAAATGTGCAATTTTGCTACGTAAACATGCTGCCGCAAGAATTTTGCGAATACATGCTATAATAAGAAAGTTACAGGGGTTAGAACATCCGTTTCAGCTGGTTTCAAATTTTCGCACGGGCCTCGCGCCCTTCTCACCACAGGGAGGGGAAGGCTTCGCCCGTGTCGTGACTCCACAACTTCGGCAACGTGACACGACGTCAGCACTTCCTCTTGCTGCAGCTCCTGGTTGTTATTGCTTACATTGTCATACATGCTCCGTAACATGACGGGCAGTTTTCTGCTCTTCAGTATTTTTAAACCTCTGTGACAGTTCACAATGCAGCAGGAATGCGTGCTTGCTTTCCAAGACGTCGAAGGGGCGCGAGAGGAAAGCTGGAGAAACCCGCTTGCCACGCGATCAAGGCGACCCGTCCGAGCTACCAGATTCCCCTCTCTCCGTTCGATTTGCAGCCGACAACTGAACAACGCTTCGCCTCGAAGGCGAAGTACGTGCAGGTTGCTATACAGTGCGAGGAACATACGCGCGACAACTGCGTGGCCGAAACCGCCTCACCGCAGGGCCAAGAAAACAAGGCGCTGTTTCGTAGCGGTGGGTGGGAACAGGAACTGACGTTAACTTGACAGTGGTTGTTGAGACCTGGTTTAGACCAATCGACGAGCTCAGTGGTACGTCAAGTTGCCCATGGGGAAGTTTGCGTCACTGCGCGTACGATGGGGATTGGTCAGGTTAAGGAAAGAGGTGCGAGAATTGTTTTTCAAATGGAGGGTCTGCGCGGCGCGCAGCGCTGTGTAATATTCGGAAAATGTGATCGCCGCAGTGTACTGTACATGGCGAGCTTGTTGCTGGAGCTGTTTATGGCCCTATAAGGAGGTCATTGCAGGGCGAGTAGTGCTGTCTGGCATCTCACGGCCATTTTTGTTTTGTGCAGGTCCTGCTTGTCACAAGAGGTTGCTGGGCCGGGACAACAAGCCTCTCTACACTTGCGACACTAATGCAAAGTTTGGGAATGAGTTAATGTGTTGCAGCTTCGAGTCCCTCACACGGATTCGCACACTTCCTCTAGGTAAGCGTTGTCATGTTTTCTGCATTTTGGAGGGAAAAGTACTGAAAGCTGATTGACAAAGATGGATCATTAATAACTCTCCGAAAATGACACAACATAAATTGATCGTAATACTGCAGTGCAGTCGACAAACGGTACGATGCCTCACGGCAAAACTAGGAACCTTGCAAGTTGTGTGTGCACGATTTGTCATCACTGTATGGGATACATCATGAAAATTTATCATCGTTCTGAGTGTGGCCAAGAATATGCATCTGTTTCTCTATGGCTGCCATTTTCCATGCGCTCATTACGAATAGTACATTCTCTTTGGCTGAGCTCGCAGATGAAATATCATTTACTGTTCATCTGCACTTCTCTTTCACTGTTTCATACGAGCAGCTTAATGGGGCCCATTGTTTCATTAAAAAAGGGGTATGTTGCCAAATGGTCCGTTGTTTTGCTCCCACCTCTTGCTGCAAATGGAGCTATGCTGTTTGAGAGTTCCATGTAGCATTTCATTGCCACGATAAGTTGGTGGATTGGGTGCGAACCAGGTTGGGGAAAACTTGGGCTTGAAACGTCTTCTTATTTCCACGGTACAGCTGAGGCAGATGACATCGACAGCTCTTCGGTGGTGGTCCAGCACAAAATACCACCTCCTCTGATGGAAGTGCCGTGGCCTCTTTGTCAAGTGGGCACCGCCGCCAGATCCCAATGGTTTCATTGTGTCCTATCAAGTCGAGTACAAAATGGTCAACCAGAAAAGGTTCGGCACATTTCATTTCTTTAGCGGAAGTCATGCTCAAATTTTACTCTGAAAACAAGCTCTCTATGATCTATTTGGACCGTCTTATTTTTGTCCAGGCCTCCAAACAACAACTTTCACACATGCTTGCTGAAGAGTGCAGTTAGGCTGAGTTCCTTGCCTTGTAACTTCAGCAAGGGCTTTAGCAAGGCTGTTGCCCCTCTTCTTTTCTTTCCTCTTTTTTTTCTCACCTTAGTGGAACTTTTACCCCTCCCACGTTAATGTTCTGATAAGGTCATAGGATGGTAACTAGGTGAAGGAAGAAACTTATGCAAGGTGGGGTGCAATTTGGGGGATTTGGATGTAGAAATGAGAAAAAAAAAAAAGAAACAATTCATAGAGTCAAGGTGGGTTTTAGAAAATTAAAATATACTAGTTGGAAGTGCCTGATGACAAAAATTTGGATGTGTGTTTGGTAGGCCGCCTTGCACTTAGTGATTGGCAAGGACAATAGCCATTATAGCAAGTGGAAGAAATGAAAGGAAAAGGATGTCAAAAAGTAGAGTGACTAGAATAGGGGGAGTGTCCAAAGCGCCGCCAAGCGA
>NC_051178.1:144031322-144099108 GCF_013339695.2 Rhipicephalus sanguineus | reverse complement strand
TGACTGTAGTACTACCTGTTTGTCCTTTCTTTATTGGTAATCGTGCACTCTTGGGCACATCACCGTGAAGCCAAGTTGCCGCGGATTCTACACTGTGACCGAAACACCCGCAAGCGAGCGTTCAGCGATAATTTAAAAAGTAGAAAGTTAGTGACTCGCTTCGTCTTAAAGTGCGCTGCGCAATAACATAGTTTAAACAGTTTTACAGGGTCGTCGAATGATCCGAAAGTGCCTCCGCGGAATTAAATTTCATAACATAATACGTCAGCATCTGATTACGCAACCTTAGATAGCTGCGCGGCCTCTAGTGCAGTAACAGCTCCGCCAAGAACTGTGCCTGAAACAAGGATCGTTTCAACGCATATAGGTCAGCGGTGTGTCACAGCACGAGTGTCCACTGCGCTGTCACGATCACGAAGCCGTCTTTCAATCGATGCCGCAAAGTTTCCAGCAACTTGAGCCATCACCAACCAACTCCGAAACGAGGTACCTTAATTGATGTTCCCAATGAGTTGTTTGTAAAGTGGGATGCAGGACTTCTGCGGACCGTGTTGGGTGTCCAACTTGAGGCGGAGTTCCATTTCGAATGAACTTCGGGAGTCGATTACTCTTACACCCGGAGGGGGCGAAGACGGCGAAATGCGCCGCCGACATGTCGCACGGTTTACATTACGCGTCCGCGAAACTGAGACGTGCAGCTGAAGAAGTGTGGTTTGAGTTTAGCGAACGTGACATATGATACGAACACAACTTATCAGTCAACACTGATACTAGTATCATTTTCAAAAACGCTTCTCGAGCACGGAGGAGGCAGGATCGGCGCAGAAGTACACGCTGAAAGTGATGACAGGAAGCTTAATGACAATTGCAGAAAACACACACACACACATAAAACAAGGTATAATGCATACGTGGCCCAGGTATGTACCGAACGATAAGGTTCTGCATCATTCACACGATATAAAAGGAAAAAAATTGGCTTACCCTCCGCACCAGCTTGAATACTTGGAAATAAGTGATGTGTTTGACATACTCGCGCATGTGTCTGCACATGAGGTAAAACGAGGAAGAAAAAAAAAGGAACCAATAAAAACGTATATTCGAAATTAACACGTTCTTTAAATAAAAGTCATGACACTCTCTAATTTCACTTTCTTTTTAACCAAGAACAGTATCTCTTGCACTACAACAGCAGCCGTCAGAACATAAGACTAAATAAAACGTTTGTTTTCTTGTGATTCCTTGAGATTGTGACTATGATTAGCATTATTTTTGTGGTGTTGACGTTTTTGGTATGCTCATAAGAGCAAAGAGTTGGGCGAGTTTGTACGGGTATACATGATTAAAACTAAACAGCGCATCCTCTCACGCAGATAAAAAGAAGAAAAGGGAAACAAAAACTAGCACTGACTCTCAGGTGACTTTTTTTTTGCTCAAGAATGCAATAAATATACGTTGACATTATCACGTGGTCATCCCATCTTCCCATTGCACATACAATCAATGGGTCTGCCACTTGTCAAGATACTGTATACCATTTTCTGTTGGCGCGATTGACGGATGGCCGATAATAATACTTTTTGGGGTTTAACGTCCCAAAACCACGATATGATTATGAGAGACGCCGTATAGTGCAGGGCTCCGGAAATTGATGGCTGATGCATCTATACTGTTTTCTCTTTCATAATATGGTATGCTTCAATGATCAAACGGTTTACACTATCTTTTTGTTTTGTAGTTACCCTGGGCCTATACCCGCATGCGCGGCACTGCAGGCCCGCTGGAGTCGGGTCGTTATTATTTCTTCTACCTTCATGCTCCTTTAATATGCGCATAAATATTAACTTATATATTATCCAAATAAAATAGCATGAAAATTGAAGAAAGAATAACGACCCGACTCTATCGGGTCTACACTGCCGCGCATGCGGGCGCATGCTAGAAAAGAATTACACTGACGTCAGCGTGACACATAAAAATAGTGTAACCCACTTGATCATTGAAGCCTGCCATATTCGCAAAGAAAGAACAGTGTAGATGCATCAGCCATCCATCAATGGCGCTAACAGAAAAATAAATGCGCTATCATGAAAAGTGGCAAATTCATCGATTGTAAGTGCAAGGGGAAAGTGTGTCTCGTGCGAAAGAGGATAAGATGCTAATGATCGCGAGATCGTGAGCTATTTTACCATGATAATGTGAACCTGCATATGGTGCGCTTTTCTATTAAAAAAATATTAGTTCAGAGCCAGTGCTAGTGTTTGTCTATTTTCCTTTCAATTGTCTGCGTTAGAAGTTGAACGGTTTGTTTTCCCGTCTTGGTCAATGCTGGCTATTTATTCTCTTTTTTTTTTAACGCACGTTAGTTATATAGTGACCACATACTCGGTAAAGCAACATGAGCAACTCACGGGCTATAAAGAGACGCCACAGCTGCGCGCTTTCGGTTAACGTATACCACCGGTTTCAGCGAGGTACCAGAACTTTTTTGGCATTTCATCAAAGACGGAACGGAGCAGACGCGGTCGAAAATGATACAAGCGCCATCGAAAAGCATAATTTTTACGCAGCCGCCGAGATAGTTACTTGAGTCACTCTTAAAATTGGAGGAGTCTTGTTTATTAAATTGCGGCTGTAATGCCTTTTCTGACGTACACAGTGAGAGAGAACGAACGAAAAGCAAGGAAAGGCCGGGATGTTAACCAGACGCACCGCCGGTTCACTACCCTGCCCTGACAAAAAGAAATGAAGCGGCGAGAAAACTTAGAATAGAAGAGAGAGAGCACTAACGGTGTAATTATAGGATATGAGGCACATTTCTTATTTTCTTTCTTAACCTTTAACGACCGTGGTTTTTCTTAACCTTTAGCGAACGAACATATTACTGCGCTCGGGTCTACTGTTTCAGCTACGCACACATGGACTTATAATTCGATCTTTCGCGACTTAATTCATTTCAGGAATACCTCTTACGAGACACCAGCGCAACAGAAACAGAACGGCAGCCGTCCTTTTGCTTCTATAGAAAAGTAATACAGAATACCGACATATCTTAGACAAAGAAAGCTAAACTGGAGAAAGTTCGTGAGGTCCCTTCTTCCATAAGCAACAGCCAAACGCGAAACGATGGCGAGTCGTTGTTGATTGCGCCAATAGAGAGCAACAAAAGCGCTCCCGAGTGTGTTGGAAAGCTTTAGTTCCGGTACATCGAGTGGAGGCACCGGTGGCAACTTCCGCTTCACCGAAGAAGCTTCCGGCGCATAACCGGAAGCGAGCCGGTCCGCGCACAACAACGCACTGAGCGCCGGGCCGAACCTTCTCTTCTTCGTCTTCCTTTCGTTCTCTTGCGCGTTGCTCACTTTGGTTGCGGAGCTCATGTTTTATTTTCCGTCCCGCACAGCGCAATTGCTTCAGGCACGAGCCTACCACCGCACAAGGATAAATAAAGAGACAAGGGAAAGAAAGGAATAGGGGAGGGGTCGCCCTGTGAGCTTCGTAAAGGCAATCTCAAACCACATCTCTGGTGTATTGAGAGGAGTGCATCGTCTGTCAGATGGTAATACACCACTCACAGGGAGACGTATATACCTGTGTCGAAGTGTATCATATATACGCAACTGAGAGCCGGTAAAGAGCCACATATGTCCTGGATAGCTCTCAGAGGAATCCGCTTTCTTTCCTATCTGTCCCCTCTTTTCTTGAGCTATAAAGCTTCGCTGTCGAAGGCCGATTCCCAGGGGAGACGTCTTGCATAAAAACTTCGGGAGTGGACGATAGAATGGAAGTTAGGGGTATACCTAAGATCCTTCCGTTTCTCTTCTTATTTAGCGAAGAGCAAAATGTAGCTTTACGATGAGCCCGGTGTCGCGTGTATTAGATGACAAGACGCTCGTCCCGCGGCTCTTAATCCATCTCAGTTCACGTTCTTTCTTTGCTAGCATTTCGAAGTGATGGGCACTTCGTGAGGTACCGAATTAGTGTGCATCCTGTGCGTAGATATCACAACGTCGCAAACCATATCTCTTACATGGCGCAATCCGGTCAATCATCAGGTGTCCATCCTTTGTAAGCCTTTCACCGCGCCTTGGGATATCTGTTTCTGAAGCCTAATGAGTGCCACGTGCGTCGCAGCTAAGTAGTGCCCAAGGCGTTACTGAAGCGTCCTCTGGAGAACGCATGACATCCTGGTACCTTCAGTCCACCGACGGCAAATAAGTGTGCCTGCCTGCTTGTGTTAGAACTCATGTAAAGGAAGCGCTGAGCAGACAGAAGGATTCAAATGTGGCTCTATGTTGTGTGTGTGTGAGGCTTGTTCTTATTTGTGGTATATGCGGATCGAGCAAGTGCACCGTCGAACGCACTCAAGCAAAAAAAAATTATAATAATGTTTTTGAGTGCCTATGTCGAAACGAGAACGTATGAGTGAGCGAGCGTGCTCATAATATGGTGACTCGAGGATTTTAAGTTGTCACGTATCTCGGGAGCGCTTGCAACGAGGAATGGAATTGGGAGAGTGAGCGAGGCGGGAGACCGTGGCGTCACGCCAAACAAACTTTATATAACACAACACTGCAAACAAGAAGTTAACACCAAAAAATTTACATCAAAAAGTAACGTTAGAGAACGTGACGCTCTAGCGCGCAATCTCTAACAAATCGCAAAGCCTACAAGCTATGCTTAACTTCTACACACTCCAAAGTCTGGCCACTATGGCGCCTCAGTCTCGCTACGCGAATCGAACGTTCTTACGGTTCGTGTTGCCCGTCGCCTCGATTCGATGCGAAGATCGACGCCCTGCCCAGTCGTCGCCGCTGCTGTCGACGTCTTGGGGTCGTCGTCGTCGATCCGCTGCGTCGCTAGTCTTCCTCGTCGCCGATCCTCCGGCCCTTCGTCGAGAACATCCGTCTCGTCCAGTTAGGCCTAACTCCTGGCCTCCCCTTGGTGCCACCGGGTCGAACTGTCGACGTGGCTCTCCGGTGATTGCTGGTGGGTCGCCGTCATCTTGCCGAGCTGTGGTAGTGCTGCAGGTGCCACGAGAACTGCGTGCTGAGGCTGCCGCAAGCCCAGGACACCTCGCTCGGTAGACCCCGAGGTCGACGGCCACCCTCCCGGGGCATGCACAACGCTGCCTCCAGAACTCAGCCCTGCCGTTCCCGTCGCGGACGCGACGTTGGCTTTCACCACCTTGCTCCTCGACGACTCCACCGAACAATGCCTGCTCCTTCCTCTGGGGTTCCGCACCTCAGTTCGGGTCGCGTGGCACGCGCCTTTCGCCGGCCAATGGCTTGCGTCGACGTGGCGGGGGGTGCACACCATCGGGTATTTTTCCATTCCCCGCACACCATCGACGCATTGCGCTGTCCGGCACGCGCCCCGTGCCTCTTTACTCATGACATAAGTGCGAGTTAATTGATGCTATTTCCCAATACACATCGCTAACGATTGGACATTTCTTTTTTGTTTATTATAATCACTTAATTCGTGTAAAAGTAAGTAGCCAAGCTTTAACCTTATCCAAGCGCACATTAGACTCCGGAGTCAGTGAAGAAAGCAATACCTGCCGCACTCTTAATTACATCAGCGTATAGGAACTGGAGCCGGAGGCGTCTTGCTTATGAAATTTGGTCCTGTGGATTAACCATAGACTGACCTGGGGACATTAGTCACCGCTAGGTTATTTTGTTTAAAAAAAAAGCTGGCAACGTCTCATCTGATACTAAATGGTCCGAAAGTGAACTGTTCGTCAGATAAGATATGAGACTTCTCGGGCTTACGTGGATTCACATAAAAGAAGGGTTAAATAGCTTAAAAAACTCACAGGGTCCCTTATGCATCCGTCTTAGTCGACTCGAAGGCGAAAGCCATCTTCTTTTTCTCCCAAGTCGATGTGTTGATCCTCCCCCGCCCCACTCCGAAAGCTTTCTGCGACTAATGGCGTTTTGCAATGCCTCCAGGATTGGAGACGTTGTAAGCGTTCTGCACCTCACCTTGTTTTGCACTGCCTCCGGGATCGGCCCACCTTTTGACCAAACGATGATGTCATGTGATGACGTAACCATGTGAAATCACGTTATGTGACGTAACAATGACGTGATGACGTCATATGGCGACGTCATCACGTGATGATGATTTTTTGCATCACTCGTGTTGACGCCACCGACGTGGGACGCCGGTCAATTTCCGCGTTTGGTGAGGCATATGAAGCATTTTGCCTTAAAAAACAAAGGACGGAGCCATAAGTGTTCGAAAGCACCGGATGTAAAGGGAGGAAACAGTAGGTCTGACCGAAGAGAGATGCAGGGAAGCGTAATAATTGCTGGCGTTGTACGTCCCAAAACCACGTTATTATTGTGATGGACGCCGTAGTGGAGGGCTCCGGAAATTTCGACCACGTGGTGTTCTTTACTAAATCTAAATACACGGGCCTCTAGCATCTCGCCTCCATTGAAATGCGGCCGCCACGGCAGGGATTCGATCCCGCAACCTTCGGGTTAGCATTCGAGCACCGTAACCATTAGACCATCGTGGCGGGTGTGCGGGGAAGTATAGAAGACATGAGTCAGGCTAACTAAACTGTGAGTGCACTCGCTAAGACCGACTTTTGAATAGAATGAAACAAGCAGATTTTTCCCGAACCTTAGACGGAGTGAAGATGCCTGAGCAAAATTTTAATGAGTAAGTTCAAGTAACGCGGTTAAGTTGAATATTGGTGAGCCTAAGCCCCAGTAAAGCCCCTAGGATAAAATATGTGTATTCGAGCGAATCTTAGCTTGCTTTACTTTGTCCACCTATAAATGATTATAACACCTTGTCTGAACGCGCTGCCGTTAAATGCAAAGTACAAAGCGTCCCTCCCCCAACCCCGAAAAACCGTTTTCGACAATTTGTATTTTTCGCCGTCTGTGGCAAGGGCAAATTGGGTATTCCTTGATCCGCCTCATGCCTGCAGCGACGTGGTCCAAAAAGGCGCGGCCACTGGACTTGACGGGGTCGCGGCGGCGTGTGCCCTTGCCGACGAACGATCGCGAAGCCTACCAGACGCGTGGGCTGAACAACAAAAAAATAATAAATAACAAACAAATAAAAGAAAAGAAGAAACCGCAGCGAGAGCAACGGCGGTCGAGTTGAGAATGGCTGGTCCGTTGCAAAGGACGACGGCTTTGTCGCCTTTCGAGAAAAGTACGCAACAACAGATTCTCTCCGAGCGGGCCGCGAAAAGCGCCGGCGGCCGGCCGGCTCGTCTCGAAAATGCAAAAATGAAATAGCCGCGCTTGTCCGTATTTTTCTTGAAAAAACTTGTCTCTTCTTGTTTATTTGTCCTAACGCTAAGTTCACCACGTGTTCTTTTTTATCTGTCAGAGCATAAAGACGCCTACGACAACGCGGCTAAAGCAAACACGTCCGCTTCGCGACGACTGCGGAGCTGTAAAAATCTTAAACGACAACGTTTAAAGCGAGGCGGCTAGAAGCCGGAGGCGCGGCAGCAGGGGACGACAACCTCGCGCTGGAGACATCTCTGTGGAGATACGTTTTTGCAGTCGACCAACAGCAACATGCCTCCAACGCTCGTTTGTTCCTTCTTTTGTATAGTTTCGTTTTCTCGCTCCCTCTCTTGCTATTTCTCTTCGCTCTCGGTCGTTTTTCTCTCGATTTAGCGATCGTGTTGCTCTGTTTGTGCTTCCGCAGAATATGCCATAGTATTTTAGACATTAAATCCTGAGACTTCAACGCAACCCACACACCCCTCCCTTCCCCTCGCATTTCCTTCTTATTTATGTGGTTTTCTTTAGCGTATATTTCAGTTTTACGTCACCCTCTTGCTTTTCCCGCGATTTGCCTCTGATCTCTGGGGTGTGTCGTCCCCTCGATTCGCTCCGCGTCGCTTCCGTTTTTATGGAGCTCGACCGCGCCGCAACGCTCCTCCGATTCCGAGCGCGTCGGGCGCCCGCCTTTGCCGTCATCTTCGGCAGCGCTTCGTCGAGATGCAAATCAAGTTTGAGAGCTCATCAATCCCGGTGGGCCTTGCGCCGGCACGAGTCGTAATCGAATTGCGCGTTCCGTCCATTCTTCGCGGAAGTGATCGTTCGTCCGTGCTATAAGTCCACTCCGGCGCTGTACGAGTCGGTGATGAATGACGCCCCGCGGACGATAATGGCCGAGCCTGTGCGTCAAGATGATTCTCTTGTGCTGGCTATTCATTCATTTCGGAAAAATTACCAGTGCCTCCGCGGGCATCAGGTTCAACTTAACGGACACCTACACGAACATCCGATCGCGAAGGTCAGCTGAGCTTTCCACACAACGTTCGCACGATTAGATGTGCAAAACGAATTCCATTATATCTCTCGCCAGAACTTGTGACTCTTAATCGTCATATGGTCACGAAGTTGGGACGGTGAAGAAGGAAGCAGTCGGGCTGTTAAAGACTAAGCTCTTTATTGGGCGAACTTGCGCGCAAGAAATGAAAAGTGAAGCTACAAGCAATACACGCTGCACGCTGATAGGAGCAATCACAGTCGTCGGCCGTCTGTAATCTGATCAGCGGTAAGGCGCGTCGGCATTTATTCATGTGGCATCGAAGATTCCAGTCTGATTGATGGTTGCCGCGTTAGTTCCACACTGAACTCTGCTGTTGGCGTTGCGGGCTCAAGTTTGTCAGAACAATCTAAAATAATCGGGAATGTTCGACATTCCGGCACCGCCAGCAGAAGGCAGTGGTTACACGTGTAACGGGTCGATTACATGAAAATAGAAAAAGAGTACATGAAATAGAAAAAGAAGCGCACGTGGCAATATTAACGTTGTCTCTAAAGCTTTGCAGCGAAAGCTGTTGTCCGACGCCGCTAACGGCTATCGCCGCCGCCTCCGTAACCGCTACCACGCACAAGGAGAAAGAAATATCCAGGATCGAGCGGGTCTTCAACCCAGGCCCTCTGCCTGGCAGTCGAGCATTCTACCACAGAGCCATGCTGGTACTTAAAACTCCTTCACAAAAAGACCCTACACAGGCGTCATGTCGGGCAAGAAATCACGTTAACAGATGTAATATAGCGTGGTAGAAGAACAAAATAGCAACCAGGCGGTCCCACTATGCGAATTGCATAACGAGTGGGTGGTTTAGTGCTTCCCACTTATTACGAATGGCTCAGCCATAATTCTTCATCGTCATCAGCCACAGCATCAACAAAGTGAGCATAGTGCCTTTCAAATGTGTAGCGGGTACCTCGCTTCCCCGCAGAATAAAGAATGATGACACAGTGGGCACATCCCTATTTTGCAAAATTATAATGATTTATGTCGTACTGGGTACCCTGCAACTGTACTAGTAGTGGTCACCCCAAGATGGCTTGCAACGGGCTCCAGGAAGGCCGCTCCTCCAGCTTTTGCTGTGACTGTGCTGCGTGTTACGCGCAGGCCTGGCGTTTTTTATCGAACAGCACCGCGGCGCCATTGAGGCAATGTGTTTACAAAGGACACTGCGTAGTTAAAAGGCGCGGGGAGCTGTATTTCGACGTTAATGAACAACAGCACTAAAGTAGCACCGCAAGACACTCGTCAACGTTAAGCGCGTTAGGCTGTCTTTTTAGAGAGTTTCAATCATACGCTTACCTCTCCTTATGTTCCTTAGCGTACCCGACTCTACAGATATGTGACATTAGGCAGTTTTAGGATAGCGTACGCTAAGTTAGCGTTAGCGTTCGCGGCCCGCTATTTTTGTCACTTAACGGGAGCCCGCAAGCGGTTAGCGTATGACGCATGCGCAGTTGCGCGAAAAGCCAACGCAAACCTTTTCGTACGCTATTCTAAAACTGCCTATTATCTGTATGCGGTTAGCGCTCTCCCGTCTTTATTGACCCGAGCCCACCCCAAACCCTACTTGTGCATTCCCCTAACGTTTGATATAGCAAGCTACAGGAATACGGCAGAGCGTTATCTTGCCGCTTTTTGTTACGTTACGTCCTATAGCCTTTCGATCATTTTCGTGCCGGCTGCCAAGAAAGCAAATTAAGCTGGGCATTCTTATCATTGATAAGCGACTAAGATGCTCTATTCTCGTTGTGCGGTCCACTAAAGCACAGGCTGTTCCAAAGTACAAAACATCAAATGCACAGCGCATTTGCGAGCGAGTAGTACGGAAAACATGGTCAAATCACCTTTTATAGCTCGTACGGTAGATCTACGAAATCGATCATATGAGCAATATGTATAGTAGTTACTACGCAGCTGCGTGCATCTGTGCGTGTTTTGTCACTTGTCAGCCTATAAATCACGTGAGCTATGATAACAGACCATCACAAAAACATAATAATAATATCTGGGGTTTAACGTCCCAAAACCACCATATGATTATGAGAGACGCCGTAGTGGAGGGCTCCGGAAATTTCGACCACCTGGGGTTCTTTAACGTGCACCTAAAGCTAAGTACACGGGCCTCAGACATTTTCGCCTCCATCGAAAATGCAGCCGCCGCGGCCGGGATTCGATCCCGCGACCTTCGGGTTAGCAGTCGAGCGCCATAACCACTAGACCACCGTGGCGGGGTATCACAAAAACAGCACAAGCGACACAATAACGAAGGAAGACCGAACGGGACCTTCGTCCTTGTATTGCTTGGGCTGTCTTTATGATGTATCCTAACCAACTCGCCCAATTGTCTGTTCTACTAAATAATAACAGTCCGCCAGCGATTACTACATAAACTAACGGTAAACAAAGCCTACTCGATGGCTCGGCGCTCACTTTGAGAACTGTTCCTTCGTAATACAGCAAACAGTGTAGGCACGAAAAAAAATAAATAAACAAGAAATGGTCATTGTCTTTCGATTGGTCAGTGTTGCCCATGTTCAGTCTCTCCCACATGCTCGATATCTGTTACGTCGCGTTATCTATTCAATCCGCGATTGATCCTGGCCGTCAAACATGCCGTAAATGGCTATATGGTGTCTGCAAGGCCCCATGCATGGTCATTTGCGGTTGTATTATACTTATGCACATAAGTATACAGCACATCTGGGTATACAGTTGCTCGGGGAAACCGGCGTGCCATTGCTGGTTGGTGTACGCCGGACAGTTAGTTAAGACGTGTCAGTAACGATTGTGAGCTCCAATTCAGTGCCTGATAAGCTCGGGAAACTGTGTGCCATGACAAATCCATCTCGAGCTGAAAAAGTTGGTTGCACTAAGAAGCGTGCCAACAAATTTGTTGAGTGCAAGGGATTTGTGATTTATCGTGTTCCGCTCTCATGTGCAAAGCAATATGTCGGCCAAACCAGCAGATGCGTGAATGACCGACTGAGAGAGCACAATTGCAAATCAAATAAACTGGCGCCTAAAGGGTTTCCTGCACTCCACGTTCATGCACGTGGCTGCCGACCTTTGTTTCACAACACTGTCATTATTGGTAGATATATAGAAGAGATCACCCGTCTGATTGTTGAAGCCGAACTTATCGATACACTTGGTGAGTTGTGTGTTAGTAAGGCATCGATTGCATTGTCCGCTAAGAAGTTGGGGTTCTTGCGCATGCGTTAACTACGGTAGTTTCCTCGTCGTGATTTCACTTAGGTAGAGTGGCCATTTTTTGCGCCTGTTCTGAGTGTTCCCACGTGTTCAACTGTCTGCCTGGAGACTGTGGTATAAAAGCGGTGATTTTTCAAAATAAACATGTTGCTAGTAGCGCTGTGTGGTGTTCTTGTGTGCCTTCCCGTGTACTTGTGCCCTTTCGCGCTACATCAAAGTCGTCCTAAAATTCTAAGCACACATACGGAAAATTATTAGTTTATTAACAGAATAAGTACATTTTACCCGCAAGTGAGAGTGTTTTCGCGACAAAGGATACGTCTCGTCCTGGGAAATTTGTACGAACAACACCCTAACAAAAGCAATCTGGCTGGCCTCTCGAGAGGCGGCTGTAAACCTTACTGGCCCAAGCAGGCACAAAAATGCCCACCGCTTACTTTGGTGTTTGTTGTTTTTTTCCACAAGACGAGCGCTGCGTTCGCCGAACTCTCTAAAGGTGAAGGTCGTAGCGTATACAGCTGCAGAGCTCACAAAACAAACAAAAAGCGCTAGCTTCACAGCACAGACTTCAAGACAGGATAGCGCGTAAGCATTTCGAAAGGCCGTTCAATTAACTCGAGCACAAACGACAAACAGAACGCTTCAGGGACGAAACTCTTTCGCGTTGCAACATTTCAGCATCAGCAGCGAGCGAGGCGTGCACGGTACGAATGAAATCGAGATTATGCAGGGTGGAGGACCAAGACGGGGGTGGAGGGTCTCGCAAAACGCGTTGTTGCAACCATTACGACAAGCGTCCTCCGTCTAATTCGCTCGCTTTACAGAGCGCGTACGTTGGAAAACCCTATTCGCGATTTTTCTTCACCCTTCTTTGGCCTCGCACGTGTATTCTCGTCGCTCCTGCTGTCTGTCGCTTTGTTTGTATTCAACGGATACGGACGCCGAAAAAAGAAGAAGGAGGAGCAACCGGCAATGTGTAGGGGTTCTGGCGAAGCAACGCCGACCGGGACAGCATTCGCGAGCGACAAAGAACAGCGAAGGAAGTGCGGCGCTGGGACAGAAGATGTGCAGGTCGCGGGAAGGGGCCAGGGAAGAGTGTGGAGCGAAGCGAGTCTCAATATCTTCGGGCTCGCGAGATAGGAAGCCAGCAGCAGCTCGCGTGCCCTGTAGTATAAGATTGAACTCCTCGGGAGAAGCTTTGGAATGGCACTACACGCGGAAACGCAATGAAGCCGCCTTTTGTTCGCGCGCTTCGGGCGAAGCGCGTCTCTGCTCCCGTCCCGTTCGCGAGAAGATGCTTTTCTTCCTGAAGAGGCCGGCGAACGGGAAGGAGGAGGAGGACGTCAGCTGCTCGAAAATGAAGAGAAGCCCTGTTTCTCTCTTCAGAGGACGGGCAGCGAGAGCCCCACCCACTCGGTCAGACGTGGACGGCGCCGAGTAGGCGTAGAATTCGGGCTACGCTATAGAACAGCTACCGAAGAAAGGGGAACGAAGCGTAGACTTGGTGTCTGAGCGCTTCCGTAATCAGGACAGGAACTAAGTACACCGCGGCTAAATGTCCTCGGTCGATTATTCTCGGCGATTCGTAGAATGTTTTCTCGCGCACTTGTCGCTCGATTGCCTCGTTCTTATTTATTCCTAGTGGGCTCAGTATTATTTCCCCGAGCGTGGATGAATCTGATATACCTACCGTCCGTGTACAAATCTGTATTACAAGTAAAAAAAAAATATCCTAAGAAAAATTACAGAGCACTATATAAGGGGAAAGCCCAAAGCGCCAAACAAAAATGCACAATCAGATGGACTGACAACAACGCAACCGAAACTATAGATGACGAAATCATCGCCAATGATGAAATGAAGATTTGCACTGCGTCAAAGCATCAATCTAATTCTGGGTAGGAATCCGGGACTCTCTTTTATGTCTCGCTACTTCTTCCTGCGAGGTTATATGACGATGATCCTCATGACTGTTCCAGCTGCGACAAATCTCACGGAAGCTGGATGTGCACGTATATGTCATCTTTGCAATAACATAAGGTGTCTATCTCCTTCACGATAGTATCTCCAAGATGTACACACAAAACGACACGGGATGCGCCTTCCGCGAACGGCAGAGCAAATCGCTCTCGAGACACTGGCAGAGTCGGCTGAGACGGCGAGTGCCTCCACCGCCCGCTATCGAGGGGGGACCCAAAGACCGCGGCTCAAGTCTCCTCGATTCAGCGAGCCTCAAAAAGGAAGGGAATCTATTAGTCGGGGTGAAATGGAGTAGGCATAGATGGGGCGATAAACAGCGAGGAAGAAGGAAGCGTGGGGAAGCGATGGCCCGCTTCTGCACAGAAGAGCTAAGGAAGACGAAAAGGAAGAGTCGCCAGACGGAGGGGGAGGGCGGGGGGCGAAGAGGAGGAAGTTCGGAACGGACGGGAAAATAAGAAGGAAATAGCGAGAGGGCAAGTTCCGCACGCGCTCTCCCAGTGCGCCCGCACACGCAGCGGCGCTCCTGCAATGTTGCGCCTCAGACGCGGAGGCGCCGGGGAGACTGGCGTCACGATGTCGGGAGGCGCGCGCGAGCGCGCGTGTTGGGGATCGTAGCGGCGGCGGCGGCGGCCGCTTGCTGGAAGGAGGAGGGGAAAGAGAGCGTTTTCAAAGACGGAGAGAGAATTTCAGGAAGAAGGGTACGACGGAAAATAAGGGAACGCAACGCTCGCCGCTTCCCGAACGTGCGGTCGCTCGCTTGCTTCCCGGCTGATCTGAAGCGTCGCGGCCACTCTCCCTCAAGCAGCAGCCATAGAGAAGGAGAGAGAAAAAGGACGGAAGGGAAGACAAATAATAAAGAAAGGAACGAAGGCTACCACGAAATAGACGAGTAGTAGTAAAACATTTTGCAGGCAAGAAAGAAAGCGAAAGTGAGGGGAGTGCTTAAAATCGAGATGGATGAAAAGCATGAAGCCGGGAAAGGAGAGAAATAGAGGGAGGGGAAACGAGGAGGGGGAAGAAAGATTTCGGTGTATACAGGAGAGAAAAACGATCTTCGCTCTTGCACTTCAGCGTGGCGGCGTAGACGCGAACTTATTTGCATCCTACGTTGCTGTTTCTTTTCTTCCTCTAGTCTTTCTCTCGCACTTCCTCAGCCAGGCTCGCTGTTTATGGCGACGTATAATTCGTATATAGGAGAAGAAGCGTGATTCGTTTCCTCTGTGTGTCCCCCCTTAGCTAAGCACTTCGTAGGCTGCAACACGATATAAAGAGCGTCGCGCGAGCTCAAATTTTCGGCGGATACAAAGAAGATTGGAGAGGGAACTCGCACGGTGGGTCTGCGAGATATAGACGCTCGGCGATGAAACAGAGAAAAGAAAAAAAAGGGGGGTCGCGTCCTAACGTCTATACAACCTGATTATCTCAAGTAAAGAGTGCCTCGAGAAGAGGAGATACAGAAATAAGAAAAGAACGCAGATTGAAAAAGGAAAAAAATAAAAGGGGGGGGGGGAACCGCCCGGTGGCTAATGAAAAGCGCCGAGTGAAAAACGCGCGCTCTTTTCTCACGCCCCTTATAACGCGATTTCCGCTGAGAAGAAGCGTTTTCGCTTGCCCCTATCACCCCTTGCTTCTCTGAGTGTAGTGCGCAAAAACGGAGAAGAATATTATTTATACTAGGGAAATAAAGAGGAAAGACAGAAGATGAAGAAAACAAGTAAGCCATCGAAGTGCGAAGAAAGAATTAGCAACCCAAGGAAGGGGACGGGGAGGGGAGGGGTTAGCTTGTCGAAATGTATATACGGTCGCGCAATTTGCACTGCTTCGTTGCCGCATAATTTAAAGTAACGCGAGGGACACAGGCACGCCGCGCTACTGACTCAGTCAGAGTATGCGTTGACATACTCAACGATTCCAGAAGATCAAATAAAACGCGGAAGTGGTGCACAGTGTAGGCTCGAGCGAGCGGAAATAGAGGGTTTCGCTGAGCGGAAATAAAGGGCGGAACAAAGGAGGAAATGCGGAGAGCGTGCTTTCGGAGAACTATTCTCTATAAAAAAAAAAAAGAACGCGTGCGCGATGTTGCGCCGTTGCGCAAAGGCGTGGTATCGCTTGAATGAAATGCAGAACGGACCCGAGGCTCGTAGACGATACACGTACGCGCGCCCCATCTTGGTTGAATAAACACATTCCACCGACCCGTCTGTATACGGTCCCCTATCCGACATACTCTCCTCGGGGAAACACACTGCGCCTGGTGCACAAAAAGAACAACAGTGTGAAACGCGTGCTCGGGCGTTTGCCGAAATCAGATTAGTCGTATTTGTGCGGATTCCGGCACTGTTGAGGCCCCCACCGCCAGACCTAATCTCTGTTGCTTCGTTTATTTTTTCTTTAATGAATGTGTCCATATTTGTAAAATTTGCTTTATCCGCTCCGGCATTTCTGAAATGCGCGCACTCGGCTCACGCCAACTTCCTCCGCAACATTAATCATCGAGAAGTTTTTTTTTTTTAGTTGCGCAAGTGTCTGGTCTGAAACTGTTGCGCCATATATTCCCGGTGGTTTTAAGCGGTTTTACAAAAGTTGCGCGCGTGCCCCTAGCGACAGTTCCGTACGACGGCGTTTCTCTCTCACGAATTTGACGCTTCTGGTGGAAGAATATGGTGTAAGAATGTCGAGTAGAAGAAAACTTGAGGCGTTATGCTCGACTGAAAAATATGACACGAACGAGAAAATCAAAAGAAACGCAATGAACATAATGAACCGCCATATTAAAATTATTTTTAAAATCTTGCAGTGATGAATGTGTTTTTAATAGGCAAAAAAACGGGATTCAAGTCAGGGGTACAGGGAATCGACTTACATGAGCAGTTATTAAAACCACATAAAATGCGCAGTAAGCAGTTAACCGACGGCGACCTTCTTAAACCTATGCGAGCGTCGCAGTAAAGGTCTGAAGGACACCAATGCAAAACAACATTTATACGCAAGGACGCCATTCGCTGTGCAATTCCCTAATACGTTAAAGCGCTAAGCTTTCTAAATCCAAATGGCGCCCAATGACATTGAGATATTACTAAACCACCTGTTCAAGGTTTTTTTCACCTCTTCAAGCCTCCACCTTTCCCTGAACTTCGTGTCTTTCTCACTTTCTCTATCTTTATATCTCCTCCATCCCTTCCCCCAGTGTAGGGCAGCATACGGATCCTTCTAGACTGGTTAAAATCCTTGCCTTTACTTTCTCTCCTGTTCGTTCCTGTCTTCCTTAGATTACTAATCTGGCAAGATAAACACTCAGAACGTTGTCTCGGTAATGAAAACGACAGACATGCAAAGGTTGGAGAGGGAATCGCACGCTTTTCCTCAGGTATAACTGCGATGACCTGCGAATTTTCGGAGCAGAGACACATATGGAGTCCTTGTCACGTGTTTCTGCCAGCTTGGTGAAATTGCTTGACCAATCCCCTTTTCCATTACATTTCGTTATTGAGATAAATGTTCAATTTCGGTGGAACAACTATGTTCTTATGAGGCGCGGTTTTTTATTTCATTTTTTTGCAACAAAGGTTCCGACTAGTCACTTAGGCTGCGCACCAAACTGCGCAAATGCGTAGGCGCATTTCGTAAGACTCCCGAGCTGCCCGCTCATCTCGCATCCTTTTATACTCTACGAAAGAAACAAGCAAAACGTCAAAGGCGAGAAGCTGCGCTGCTTTGAACACCGTTCAGAAAAGGGAACGGACGTCGTACGTTCGGCCAAAACAGAGCATTCGTAGAAAAGCATGTCCCCACAAGCACCAAGCTATACAAGCATCATGTCGAAACGGTATATTGCAGAGAAATGTTATCTTTGCGCCCAAGACCCCAGGGCTGGGGTTGCGGAATACAGCCCCAGATACGCCACGCGCCATCTTTCACTGCTACATATGTATATTTTTTGTTATCGTTGTCCACGTTCTAGCTGTCTTTGCTTGGTGTGATTAAAAATAAGAGAGGAAAGCCGCCCGAGGACCGTATAGGAAACGCTCTTAGGCAGGCCGGCGATGAAGAAAGGAAAGCTACGTGAACGCACGAGCGTTAAAACTTTTTACACCGAACCGCTCGGCGGCGTATTTTATTGCTCCCCATCATTATCGGTTTGCGCCTGTTTGCAAAACCTCCTCGGAATCCGATGGAATTCGGGAGGTTTTTACGCGTGTTTCCTGGTCTCCCTGAGTGCCGAATAAACGTCACGGTCTCCTCCTCTTCTGTTTCTACGCTCTCTACGCGATTCGGGGCATGTTTTCGGGCGTAGCGTCTCTTCGAGCGTGGTACTTTTGGCCGGCTACGCCCTACTTGAATGGATAGATCTCTGCGCTTCTTTAACTTGCGGGATGTGTGCGTTACAGCGATCAGAAGAGGAAGCACTCGATACGATTTTTCAATGAGACTGCAGGTGCGCAAGCGTAGCGTGCCACAATTTGGTTGAGTTTGCGAGCGTTCGGACCAAAAGTTTTTTTTTTTTCTTTTGGTCAATCATCGTGAAACAGAAGGTGGAGAAACACCGAAAAAGCAAAGGTGCTTGGTTTACTCTCTGATGGCTATTCGGACATGAATCCTATATGTGAAAGGAGTTGAAGTGAATGCTCTGCCCTACTCACTCAAAACCAACGAATCTCGGTAAGCTTTTCCTTTCTTTTTTTTTTTACATTCAGAGCTTTCGCGTGAGTTTGATTGCATACTCGTGGTACTTTCCGATTTAATTTTACCTCCATACGCCAATTATAGGGCACGAGTTCGCGGCCTAAAGCCACGCCGGATACTAATGTACCGGTTACTAGGCCGGCCTCAACCACGGTTAGGGCCGTATAGTAACTGCAAGCAGCATAAGCGCAAGAAGCGTAGGCGCAAGCGGTATAGTTGTAAGCAGTAGTGGGTCACATCGAATCACATGGACGAAAAATGAACGGGACAAATTTAGTTTCCGCTCACATACTGAGTTTCCACTCAATCACAATAACATGCAGTTTGCCCGTGCAATATGTATTTGCTTGTCCACTCCTGATGTACTGCCGACGGGTTGCCCTATGTATTGTGATTATAGGTTAAAGGTTGGTCAAAGTAGGATAACCTGTGTAGCATTTACTCGTAATAGCCTTCCGAATGCGTCCTTTTAATCGCTTTTCTTTTTTCTATTTTGGGGGGTTTCTGCTGATTCTGTGGAAGGAAGACAAAGTGAAGAGAGAGAGAGACTCTTTATTGGAAAAACAGAGATTTTTGCCGGCGTCAGTATATAACCGCTGGCATGCTACTCTGTGTAGGGATGGGGAAGGGGGTTGACAGACTAAAGAAGAGAGAGAAGGAAATAATAATATAAAGAAAGAATATAAGCTCGTAATACAGTCGAAACCCGCGATAACGAAATCGCGAGGGAACGAAATTCTCACCGCAACGAAATATTTTCGGAGCACCGGCAAACGCCCATAGGAGTCAATGCATTTCGTAACTCGCGACTACGAAAGGTGTTCATACCGCAGTCCCTCATTAACGAAATTTTTGAAACACGAGTGCGCAAATAATCTACTCTCGCAACATTAACTACATTCGAAAACTGCTGAAATGCATTCATGCTACACCCAAATTGTGCAAAACTATTGTTACAGCGCACTTGAGAAGCAGCCGCCATCATTGTTTACAAAAAAACATAAAGCTGGCGACAGTGATGATGATGATGGCTTGCCGAAACACCTGCTCGTTATCGCGGACTACGTAGCCAAATCCACATTCCTCGTGGAGTTTCGTTCGTTGGCTTGGCTCTGTGCTTGGCTTTGCCGGCTTTGCGCGCACATGGTCGCGTGTGTGGAGCCATTTGTGGAGCATTTGCTTGGTCGCTTGGTGCAACGTGAACTGTGGGTTGTGATTGCTTCGTCCGATTCCGCTGCCTGTGAAGATGCCGCCTCCAACGAAAAAGCGGAAGTTCATTACGCTGGAAGATAACGCTGCACTCATCAGTGAGGTGGAAAAGGGAAGGAAAAAAATGGACATCGCCGAACAATTCGGCGTTGCGTGCAGCTCGCTGTTCACGATTCTGCGCTGATCCGCGCTGATCCAGCGGAGTCGGTAGAAGGTTCGCCTGTAGGCGCACTTGATGACGGTACTGGTGACGGCGCAGTGCCGCCGTCACTGACCAGTGCATGGGCCGAACTTTGTGCCGTGGCAAACGAGATTCCCGATCGAGAGGCATGAAATTGCTGCATGGTAAGGCCCGCCAAAGCAAACTTACTGACTTTTGGAAACAAAATGTGTTTTTTGTAAATTCCATGTCTTTTCTGCCGCATTCTCGCGCCAACGAAATTCCCGCAAGAGCGAAATTTTGTGCTTTCCCCGCCGATTTCGTTATTGCGGGTTTCAACTGTAGCCGTAGTTAACACCAAAACACAGTGTCGCGCTGGTACAACTGTGATTAAATTGCCTAAGAGGGGCATATAATGTGTTATGTACATGAGGTACATGTACTTCAGTTCGTGATGCTAATTTCCACAGGTGCACGTTAAAGAACAACAGATAGTCCCAATTTCCGTAGCCCTCAACTACGGCATCCCTCATAAACACATCGTGGTTTTGGGACGTAAGACCGCGAGAATTATTATTAGTTAATTGCCAGACAAGAAACAGCGAAAGAAAAGAAACTAGGTTATGTATAGCTAACAACCAAAAAAGGTACGTTAACAGTAAGTGAAAAGATTTTCTGTTTGCCATAAGCCAGGCTTTATCGCTTGCGTTATTGCACTCCACAAGAGCAGGTGGCTGACGAAGCGATCTTCCCAATCGGAATAACCTCCTTTAAATGAAAACTGCTAACTCACAACGCGAACGGCAATTGAAAAATCTGCAAACGGAAGTAGTCACTTCATCGACCCGTGTGGTCGGGGCGCTAATTTCGATAGGTAATCTATCAAGTCGCTGGCCCACGAGCTTTACGTTTACTAACCTGCTCCTGTAATAGCCGTTTGACTCCTAGCTAGGTTGAAACAACTAAAGAAGAACCGTTTTCCAATACAATCTTGACACCGTAAGCTATATGTTTCATAACTTCTCGTTTTTAATAGCGCTGCTCTTTTCTTCGCCTTTTTTTTGTTTTTTGTATCTTTCACTTTGAAATAGCCGCTCAAAAGGACCGCTAAGTAACCGGCTGCAGGTTCCTGTGGACATTATACAGACTCGCCCTTCTTGCAGCACTACCAGCGACGGCGCGGTGTCAATACCTCCTTCTAAATTTTCGCTCCACATTATTTTTCTTCTTTCTCTCTCTCTTTCTTTTTTTCTTCTTTTGAGTGAATGCAACTCTCCCCCATTTCGCTCTTGTTATTTTGTCAAACTCCTCTCCATTCGAGCCGTTGGCGAGCGTGAAATGGCGGCACTCACCTAAGTGGCACTTAGCTCCGGCGCCGGCGCTCATTACTCAAAAGTCCGAGGCAAAGAGCAAGCGAGCCAGAGAAAGAGAGAGGGAACAGATACGGGGGAACGGGTGCGCTGGCAATATGCGCGCGGCTTCCATATTGGATTCTTGCTATCTGGGCGGTAGCCAGCCAGCGCGGAGACGGCGATCTCTTGGGAAGCCTAAGCGTCTTTTCTTCCCTTTACTTTCTCTGCCAAAGGGAGCACCGCAGACTAAAAGGCTCGCGGTAGGGCAGGCGCCTGGGTCAGCGTAGATTGCGGGCACCCCGCGTCACGTGACCGCAATGCGCGCCTGGCACAGTGGTCTCTTATTTACCCGCCTTACTATCTCCCTGCTTTATTTTCTAGCTGCTTTCTTTCGTTCATAGATATACTTGAAAGGAACGCCATATGCTTGAACGAGAACTTGTGTCTTTTAGCGAACACGGCGTTCTGGTGAAAGACGCGTGAAATGACGCTTATTATTATTATCTTTAGAACAGAGTAACCTTGATCAGAGAAAGCCGCAGCAAGCAATGCATGCATATTTATTGACTTCTAGGCCGAAAAGCGGTATTAAGAAGTCAAAGTTTGCGCAGTGATGCATGAGCACAGGTCGCCGTAAAATGCAGCCATTGTGAAAAGGAGGGAGGGGCGAGGGGGGGGAGGAACATTCATCCACTAGATCATTAGGCGCCTACAAATCTCCTTCGTTTATAAATCGGTATTTCTGTCTGCAGCACTAACACTCGCATCTTTTGTTAGAATAAAAGATACATATTCGTTTCTTCTAGGACAATGCGCTCGATATCTGCGCCCACACATGCATTGGCATCACGTGCAAGACTAATTACAGCCTTTGAGTTCTATCGTCATATCACAGAAAGCAGGAGACTCAAGCGATTCTTCAAGCTTTAAAATCAGTTACTGTGACACACACAGCGCACTTGCAGTAAGATTGTCTCCAGAATGACTTCTTGTTTGCAATTCGAAAAGCACAATTTTTGCATCGTGAGAGCTGTCTAAGAATGCGGTCCCAGTATGCAGTTTTTAACGGCTATCGTAGCGAAACCACAAACACAAATTCCGCGAGTGGTCGGCAACTGGCCTGCAACGATCGCCCTTCTGCACGTGTACCGTTGCTCCTGACGACCCATTACCTCAAATATTCAGCAGTTCCCTCGCGCAGAGTACTTCAAGGTATGTGACGCAACCTGCGAATAATCGTGGGAGGCACCGCCGAGTGACACAACCTCTGAAGTCACAATTAAGGCTCTAAATCTGCGCTCGAGCACTGCCCTGCCTCGCAGTCGCTGCAGCTTTCGCAACGTGTCTAACCAAGCGCACCCTGGTGTGCACTCCCGACCGCCAGTTATAGCCCGTCAGGAGAAGCGTTACTTCATGGTTGGCATCAGCATGATGAATGTAAATAGCCTTTATTTTTAACTCCGGCAGCTTACGCGCAGATACTATCATATGAAATGACAGGTGCTTGCGAGCTCCCGTGTCTGCAGACCACAAACATCCACAGCACTGATGGTACTAAACTGTGCCGGAGATAAATAAGCCGCCAGCTACATACGATGTCACTGCGCCGGTGAAACGTTCTCGGAAAGAATGACTGGACTGCCACACTCTGCGAACTGCTTCAGTGTAATTTATTTTTGCAGTCTTTTTGAATGGTAGAGGCACTCAAACAACTGCGTTTGTTAGAATGACTCCCAGTTCTATGTTTGACCAGTCTTTACGCTGTTTTTAAACGTCCCTAATGCAGTACCTTCTCGGTGTACGTAAACAGGTATGCGTACCCCGAAAACACCGACATTTTCTGCATCGGTCTTCAAGAGAATTATTTGTACCCAGCATAACAAACATCCCAAGGAGACGCGATTCGACGAGCACACAATCGCTGCAGTCCTATACAAAGCTGGCCAATAATTTCAGTTTTTTTTTTTTTTTTTGCGCGGGACAAGAAAATTGACAGAAACATTCGAGACGCTCCGGTATAGTCAACGCTTAGGCGTAGCCTACACGCATCCCTTCTTCTTCCGCATCGCTATAGTTATAGCATGTGACAACTTATCATGCGGAGTTATCACACCGCGTTCTCAACATGACAAACAGGTTAAAACGTCTGTGTTCGCGTATGCACATCATGCGTAGGGAACCAAATCCTTGGAAAGTGCTCATGCCCTGATAAGCAGAGGCGCGCCGTGAGTGGCCTTGGCAGTTGTGTTTGGCTCCGTCTTTTCTGCATTGTGCTTCCTTTTTTAACAGCGGAGCTATTTATGCCAGCCGTTGCTTGTAGTCCGTCAACAGAAAACTATCATCATCATGAACCGGCACGCGCTATGTCCGTCTTCTTCTTGCTCTTCGCCGTCTTCTTCATCTTCTGCTTCGCTCACAGAACACGTGCGCCGATTTGTCCGGTGCACGATTCCGGTAATTTGATAGGTGAGGAAACGAGTATAGAGAGATATATAGAGAGAGAAAGAGTGAGAGAAAGAGAGATAGAAAGAAAGGGAAAGATAAATTCTTGGAGAAAAAAATATGGCAGCTCCGCACTAGTAGTGCCAAGTCTGAAGGAAAAGTGGAACTCTTCTATTTATTTATTTTTATTTACAGGGTTTCTGCTGGCTTCAAATGAAGCCATAAGCAGGAGTGGGTAACATAGGAAAAAATACAGCGCACTCAAAATTTGTGCAATAAATTACGCACATTACAAAAATACCGTGAACACAGAATTTGGAACGCGGTAAAAAAATACAATGCATGGCATGTAATCGCACAACGCGTAATACATATATAAATGCGTACTAACGTCACATGAAGACACACAGAAATAAAAAACCGCGCCAACGTCATAAACAAAGAGAATAGATATGGTGGGAAGACACGCTACAGGTTCTTTAGCTCTGCTAAGAATGAGGGCACTGTCGCTGCATCCACAACCTCGCCAGGGAGGCGATTCCACTCGCATACAGTTCGTGCGCTCTTCTGAAGAAAGAGCGCAACTTTCTCTCTGTTTCTTGTATCACTTTCTTTTTGTGTCTGTTCCTTTATATTTCTCTATTTCTCTATCTATCTATTTCTCCCTTTTTCTTGCTCTTTCTATCTTTTTTATCTTTTCCTCCTTTCTTTCTTTCTCTCTCTCACTCTGTTTTCGTTTAACGCTCGCGCCTGGTGTACTCGGTAGCGGGACTTGCTCAATTCTTGTGGCGCATACCCGTCCGAGGTTTTTTCTTTGTTCGCGTTGGACAGATTACGACCGGCCCAACCAGCTCCGCTGTTATAAATTTCTTGACGAGGCGAGATTCGAACCCGCGTACCCACGATCCGAAGGAGAGCATCGTAACCACTCGGCTATCCAGGCACGCTAGAAGAGCACAACGTAGCCTTGTATAGTATAATATAGCAAGGGGGCGAGAAAGAAAATATGAGGGCGAGGAAGAACGAAAGAAGGAGGGGGGAGAGTAAAGCGCATCACAGAAAGAAGGAGAAAAATAGAGAGAAAGGGAAGAAAGACAGAACGAGAAAGAAAGAGAAGAAGAGAGAGAATCAAAGAGAGAGAAATAAATAAAAAGAGAGAGAAACGGAAGAAAGACAAAAAGATCTAAAGAGCGAGAAAGAGAGAGAATGAGAAAGAAATAGATAAAGACAGAAATGGAAAGAAAAACAGACAAAAAAAGAGATAGAAAAAAAGAAAAAGAAAGAGAAAAATAAACAGAAACAATGAAGGCCGCCCAGCCCCGCTGTTCCTTCAGGCTTGGCAACACTATTAAAAAGCTGTGTTAAGTTTCTTTTTTTCTTTTTTTAGCGAGTTGATCTCGCTGTCGTTCTGTAGACATAGAAAGGTGCTGTCCTTGTATGTATACGCAC
Organism: Rhipicephalus sanguineus; assembly: GCF_013339695.2. Lineage (NCBI taxonomy): Eukaryota > Metazoa > Arthropoda > Arachnida > Ixodida > Ixodidae > Rhipicephalus > Rhipicephalus sanguineus. Next base: position 144,074,313 of record NC_051178.1, on the reverse strand, counting down.
ATGAAGATATTTATGGGGTTCTTTCACTCCTGTCAAATGGGTGACCTTTCGTCTGGGAACACTGGTCCTTGAAACTCGCGTGAAGTAGACCGTTCCTATGCCGTGTAGTCGAGTAGTCTTGATCTATACAGGTCGTTTACCGAAGGCACATGCATAAGCGAAGTAACGGCAGTAAGCATTATTTCTACCCCAAAGTAGGCAAAGTGTGCAGAGAATGGAATACGAAACATGTTAAACTTCTGTAGAAGCAGTTGCCCAACTTGCCTTAGTTTCTATGGTGCAAAATCATACGACCATGTGAGTGTAAGTATGTATGAAGTCTCTGACAGCCCCGCGCTTTAGGATCATCGGGCGTAAAGTCGAATTCGCGAAGCTTTCCTTATATGAGAACTGTTTCCCATTGACCCTGCACGGCCAGGGCAATGCAAATATTATACTCCTATTCTTTTCTCTCTCTCTCTCTTTTCCTTCGTTCTTCGTGAGTGGTAAGAGCAACTTGCGGCCTACGTCAACACTGGGATCGGCCGGTTGTGCTTGGTCGACAACAAGAAAAAACAATGAAATGGAGCGTAAAGACTGTTCAACGCAGAAATTTGGGCTAGTTAATTTGTCATAACTGAACTTAGACATCTGAACAAGCACACAGCAACACTCACACAAGGAGGAGGCACGAAGACATAACGAACCGGTTTATTGTCTAGCGCCCGTCCTGTCTACGTGTTACTTCCTTGTGTGAGTGTAGCTTAAAATGTCTAAGTTGACCGCAAAGAATTTTATGTCATCCAGGTTCCGATTTTCTTTTGATCAGTTATCGCATTTCGTTCGTTCGCTATACTAATTTATTTTGGCAGACGTCGTCCAATCGTCAAAGCGAACATAACATTAGAGAAGGCAGCCAGCCAATGACGAGCAGTTCCTCATACGAACGGGAAGGACAGCAAATTTTGATCTAGGAAGCCCGGGGGTTCCCTAAAGGGGCACGCAGTTTGTTGAAACAAGAACGCAAAGTGCAGAGGCGTTACGCGGAGATCGTGCGTTCCAGATCATTCAAAACGCCTATTTTTCGAGGCCACAGCTAGATATTAGGAACTTATTGGTACATTGTGGAGCAGGGTACGCGTAGCCCAGCGGGAATTAATTCTCCGTGAATCGGCCTCCTGTCGGCCCCCGCGGCGTGTGCACTTTGTCGCGGCAGTGAAGGGGGAGGGGGAGGGGGGGGGGGAGGTGAACGGCACCCCGTGCAAGACGGAAGAGAAAATTGAAAAATAAAGTTCGAGTGACTGCGCTTTCCCGGTCGACAAAGCCGTCATGAAAGACTTCCGTCCGGTCTTGGTGCCGGCTTTCGGTTCCACAACGTCCCAGAAGTCCCTTTTCTTCCTTTTTTTTTCACCTATACCTGGATCCACTGCTTGCTGCCTGCGGAGTGAAATCGAAAAACGCGCGCACGCGCGCACTGCGCCTCCAAAAGAGTGCGCGTGCCGAGAGGCACAAGCGTGAAATTCCTCAAACCATTCAGTCACGCGGCACGGCGCGGCCAACGGCGCTGCGCAATCGACGGGCCACTTTAATTAATTTTCACTTCCGAAAACGGTTCCGGCCGTCGCTCGCGCCGTGATGCGTTACCTATATACTTTCACCTAGGTTCGTATTACGTTCCTCCCTTTATTCTCTTCCTTATATCTTTCCCCATTGATTCCACGTTTCTTTATTCTTTTCTTTTCACTCGAGATTTCCTTTTCAGCGTTTTCGGGCCGACGTGCGCATGGAATTTCTTAATTGGAACGTAATCCCAATATTGAACAGATGGCCTGTTTTTAAGCATCCTTTTTTTTTCTTTTTCTCGTATTTTTCGAGCCATCGTTCGTTTCGTCGATAACGTAATCCGTATCTCAATTAAAGGAGGGGCATAAACTCTCTAAACTCTCTCTATCTTAAAGTACGTAATGGGAGCCGTGACCATCATGTCATACTCGGCTTACTTTTCTCAATATTTTTTTTAAAGAAAAGCATATTTAAAAACTGGGTCGTCTCAAATTTTAATGCTTCGTAAATACTTAGTCTTGGAAACGCTGTTAACAGCAAACTACTATCACACGCCAGAACACTTCGTGTGAACAGTGGAACAATAACGATAAGCAGAGATCATCGATAATGTCCATCCGGTATTCACACAAACAAAGAGCTTTCCTCTTGAATTCTTCGTAAGAGGAAATACTGGCCAACCCCAAGCTAAGACGACTGATGTTTGGTGTATGATTACTGTTGCTGATTACTGTTACTGATTACTGTTACTGATTACTGTTACTGATTACTGATTACTAATTAATGTTTGGTGTATGATAACCGAAGAAGAAGAACCGCACAACATGTGCACAGAACTGGTGACATAGAATATGGTGTAGCTTTTCCTGTGGATAACGGTTGATGCGAGGGCACCATGTCCTCTGCTGCAATCAGTCGTCTTAGCTTGCGGTTGCCCACGCGGAATATACAGGGGTGGTCAGAAGTTCGCAGGACGCTCGCTGTCCCATGTAATCCTACGGCAGCGCGTTCTGCGAACTTTTGACCACTCCTGAACTCGTTTGTCACACTAAATTCATTGGACGGACTGCGCGACCATCTCTGAACGACTGACACTGTCATGTGCATGTGTATGCCTCACTTATGACACTTTCCTTTCTAGTTTCCTTATTGTAGACGCCCCTATGTAGGGTAGCAAACAATGAGCAACACGATTAACCCACTGACTTTTTCCCTGCCCAACGCCTCCCCTTTGACAATATATTTTGGACCGTAGTCAAGCTTGAAATCTCAACTGCGTCCAACTAAATCACTTAGAGCCTATCTGCTTCATCCAGGCTTAATTGATATTATGTAAGTAAATTCTCCGTAATTAATCTGTGTTAGTTTATGTGTTAGCGTGTAGTACTTTTTTAAATGCGAAGCATTTCTTAGCGAACCTCTGGCACTTTGAGCGTTTCTATCTACGTATCTATCTATCTATCTATCTATCTATCTATCTATCTATCTATCTATCTAGCCGCCTACGTCTGGGTGCTCTCATGATCGCCTCCTTAACTTGGTGTAGACCAAAATTTGCATGGGAGGGTAAGAGGATTTGATGAATATGACTGCCGGGTCATGACATGAATAACGTTAAAATCCTGTCGCGTACATCGTCAAACTCTTTCCACTAGACACGTGTGGCACATACCCGTTTATCAAGGGCCGCGGTGTACGGGTATGCGCCACAGGTGATTGACAGTTTGTATCAACCCAGAAACGGCGAGAACACACATTGGTAACTTAAATGCTAGAGCGTTAAGGAAAACCAACATCGGCAGCGTTGACTCAACGAATGGAAAGAACGGAAATTAGGATCCCAGCCGGAATCGACCCCAAGCATTCTGCGTGGCAATCAGGTATTCTACCACTGAGCCACGCCAGGTCTATAATCTGGTCTGGAAAAACAGCCTACGCAGGCGTACTATCGGTGCAACGTCAATTGTGTTTGTGGTGCTGGCTATCTAATTTTACAAGAAAGCAATAAACACTACATGATACTCCTACGATACAGGCGTCATATCAGATTAACGTCTGTAGTTCCAGTGTTGGCTCCGCTTTTATAGCAGTCTAATAAACATTACATTTGTATTCCTGTGATTCAGCAAGATATAGTGAAGCATCGCTCGACCCCGGAGGAATACATTAACGAAAGTTGCATATGATATCCACATCACCGCGCCGTAAAGTGCACTTCGTCCACCAGAACGACGCAGTGACCTCTTCATTTCTTACGAGGCTGTGCGATGGCCTCATGCTGACCGAGGATGATGCCAGGTTAATTGACAGCCGCTTTGTAGACTAGGCTACGTAGGCCACATACGCCCAGGTAGTCTACGAATACGACAAACACCATCCACTGATGTTGGTCTACGTAGAACTATCCAGGCCTACCAGCCTCGACGGCCTATACCTCACCAACACGAAGGGTGGCTTCAGGTTCCGACATGTCACCGGCTCTGTCAATAGACAATTTGTCGACGAAATGACCGAGGCATCCATGAATTCCAACAGCTCTCCTATACCACATACTTCACTACACATGGACCCCTCGTCACCACGATCACGACCGGATCCTATAACAAGTAACGACCAGTTGCTAGTACTCCTTGATCACGGCTGATGATGCCCTTGTTCCAGAACTGTCAAGAACTTCTTGCACACATGCACACGGGTTCGTGAAAGTGCGTGCGTTCACAGGACACGTATAAGCACTACATATCAGCTTACCGCTTCTGGTGTAGGTAATACCCACGTTGCCATTGGCAGCGTGACCCAACCGTAAACAACTGGTTATATAAAGTATATGCGGCTCTTCAACATATATATGTGTGCGTATAAAATTTATAAAAATCTTCAGCGTCATTTTGTAACTTGTCGCTCAGTAAGAAAAGTTACGCCACAGTCATCTACCCGCCACATGCTTCGCATAACATCGTCTCCCACGGTACGTGGGATCTGCCAAATTTTTTTGGTATCTTTCTTTCATGATTTCCCGCCTCACCGGGAGTAGTACACGAAAGTTATCACTAGGCGAACTCCAGTGAATGTTGTTAACTCTTTATCTATGAGTAATCGAAAAACTGCACAGTGTCTCCTTCGTGAACACTACCCCGTAAGCAATATTATTAACTAGGCAGTGTAGTAAAATTTCTAACCCAGAACGTGTAGCTCTTGGTTTCTTTAGACGATATACACGCCATACTTTGATATTCATGAAGTGCTAAATAGCAAAGTTATGCCATCAGCCTGAATACACATAGGCTATGGATGTCATATTTTTATTTATGTTTGAAAATAATTAAGTGTTCATCAAAACGAATTGTAATAAAGGCAGAATCTCCTAAAAAAATTAGCGCAGATGATAATTTCTGTTCGCTCTGCAGAGCCGGGTTAAACAACTTCGCTGTTAAAAGCTTAGCATAGACTACCAAAATTCGTTCCGTAATAATGCTCGCTGACCTCGAAAAATGAGACGCAAGAAGACATGAGAATCAACTAGATATCCTTCCGGATCTCTTTGCGCCCAGCATTCAAAGTTTTTTTTTTTTTTCTGACCGAAACATAAAAAAGTATATATATGCAGAGATAGATGTACAGAAAGGACTTCAACCATAAAGGAGAAAAAAAAGGCATTGACTTCCAGGAATTTCGGCCGTTGTACGCGGAAGCGTAGTAGTAGACAATTGACTGCAGGTTCGGCGCTCCGTCATCAAAATGGGAATCCGACGCTCGTCGTCCATTTCGAGTTCAAACGCCAAAGGAGAGAGAGAGAGAGAGAGAGAGAGACTGAGTACACGAAAGTAGTCTATATAAGGCTGCGGAATGCCTTTTCTGCCATAACCAGTAACTCCCAAACAATGATCGCGGTAGAAGTCAGGATGCGGGAACCCTGCAAGAAAAAAAAAACACCATTATCCCCTAAAATGCAGCCGGAAAATGGCGGGCGTTCCTTCTACCCGCGTCTCATGACGGATGGCGATGCGCTGTCACATTCACCCTCCCCTCACTCCTTACTTGACCCGAAATGTTCCGCCAATTCTCGCACAGCGCTATCGTTCAAAGCCTATTCCCTCGCTCGTTGTTATAGGGACAAGCGAAAGTTCGTTGGAGCTGAGCGACGCTGATGTACGGGGGGCGTCGTGGTGTTGACGATACGTCCGCAAGCTGGTTCGAGTCAACGAACCGCTAGAGACCGAGACGACTATTTATGAACATAGTAAACAAACACTTTGCTCAACGTGAATGTTCTCCTTTGTTACGGTTTGCGCCTGTGTTTATCCTGTATGCTACTGCAATACTGGGCGCCCGAAACTTGGTAGACAACAAAAGAACCTCAAAGGAGGCTGAGAGATCACCCATGGAGCCATATGGATGGGAGAGTAGTAGGCGTGACGTCAGGAGACAGGAAGACGAATGGATTAGAGAGAAAGGCGGTTACCGCGATGTTGAAGTTGAGTCGTGGAATGCGTAGGACGGACAAACTTCGTTGCGATAAAGTAGCACACAACAGCTGCCATAAGAAGGTAACCACACTATGGGGAGCCAAAGGACAAATCGGGCTGAATGAAGCTGTTAGCGGTTACAATGTGTTGCAGCATGCTACACGAGTTTCATCGAAGTTAAAAAGAGTACCGCTGTTAAACGCCGTTCAAGAATGCGTGTTCCGTTTTCTCGGATTGCACCGTTAGATGGGCGCCTCGTTTTTCATTAATGGCTCACATAAAAGTAGAAGGCACACCACTTTCGCCTCCCACTCTAACGTGCCTAGAACACGAGGACAATTACGCGGGTACAGTTTTATGCAGTGAAGAAGGTGTGTTAGCCCAACCACTTTAAAGAACACCAATGCTCCTTCACATTAAAATGATAGTACCTTGGTTTGAACTGCAATAAAGGAAACAATATTTATTAGATGCGAAGCATCTTTTAGCGGAGCTCAAACCGGTGGTGGTGTGTGGCGTGACCACCCTTACTGCGCATGCGCAAAACCTCTCCACATACCTCCTCTACACACACCTCCCCCTCCCCTATCCACTTCCCCTCTCCCCCTCTCCCCCTTTCGCATCCGCCTTTCCACTTCCCTCTCCCCCTTCCCCCTCTCCCCTTCCCCCTCTCCCCTTCCCCCTCTCCCCTCCCCCCCCTCCCCTTCCCCTCTACCTCTCTCCACTCCCACTCCCCCTCTGAAACGCGGGCTCGACATGCCGAAACGCTGCTTCGCATCACCTCTCTCGCATCACCCCTCTCCTGCGCAACGCCGCTATGAGCGCCAGCGCATGCGCGTCCCCTCCCCCGCTCTCTCCTCTCCTATGCTCCCCCCTCGCGCGCCTGACGACCGCGTTCCCCGCTCGCCCTGTGAGAATTAACGGCAAGGCTAGAGGGAAGACACGACGCGCGTAGCGTTCCTCTTCGCGTTCCACGACGCGAGGTCGGTAGCATGGCCAACGAAAGCCAACGGAACGCGATCGTGCAAGTGCTCCGGCTTCGCATCGCCTCATCGTCCCATTTAGCGGGAGATGGTGTAATTTATTTTTTACAAATGGCATAGGAGGTGCTAATCAACGCCGGAGATAAAGAAACAGAGAAATATAATACTGTATCCAGTGAGCGATGAGCACGGAAGGCATGAATTGCTACACTGTATAGAGAAACGTATCCCAGACGCAAGTAGTCATCCGCTTTACGCAATAATAAGTCATCCTCACAGGCCTAATATCATCCCTAGTAGCACCAGATGTTGACACAACGTTGCCGCCATACTGACAAAGTTGCTTCAACGTTATGGCAACATTGCGTGCTACTAGGGATTGTTGTGAATACGTGCTCTTTACGAAGTACTGTAAATTATACTGTTAAGTATAAACATAAAATTAGCATCTGACAACTCATTACAATTCAAGATTCGACACGAAGGTCTCGGCAATGTCTACCTAAGCTAGCAAATCAGGTAATGATCTTTTTTTTTTTCTCGAGTAAATAATATCTTCAGGAAATGTTGGTTTGATCATACTAATTATGTGTTTCTTTAAACATTCAACCGTACTCTACAGATGTTTTTCTCAAGTGAGACTGATGAGAGATATTTCAAAAATAAAGCCACATCCTCTGTTGTTGCCCCTAATACAGCGCGAAAACGCCAAGCATTAGCCTTTTTTTTTTCAAGCTCCTGAAACGGCCGTTGAATGTGTTACTGAGACTTCGACTGGACTAACTCGAATATTACCAAGAAAAAGATCAACATGGAGAAGCGTGTTTCGAAAAATATACTTTCGGTCGACGTCTACTTTAGTATACATACATCACTTAGGTGGCAAACGGAGCGAAAATGGCCATGATATAGTTAAATTTTCCTGATACTTGGCAACTAAGCTTTTGCGCTTAATGGTAGCCTTGATGCAAATGCGCCGCCGTTAAAACAGAACGATTCAGGTACTCGAAGGACATAGATGGTGGAAACGACGAACCGGACCTGCACATTGGGTCTACCTCAATAACTTCATTCTAGTACACTGATACTATGATCGGCCTGCCCACGCATTTGATAACTCGACCTTTTGGATTGGTCTTCGTTAAAAACACGAATACGAGACCAAGGGTCATATATTTATCTGTATACACAGTGCCCTTTTCTGACCTGTAAAGCGTGCCTTGTGCCGAACAAGCTCGTTATAGGTGAAGCCAACTTAGACAAGCGAAGCTGAAATTTTTGACTCTCCTTTTTGTTTTACCTCTCCTGTTCCGTATTCTTCTTACTCTCGTTGTCCCCACATTTTCTTCTCTTCCTCTTCCTCATGCTCTTCCTCTCGTCTTATTCTCCTACTTTCGCTGCTGCTGCCCACTTCGCTTTCTTTTTTCAATTGACATCAGCACCGGTGCCACCTGCTTCAACCCTGTCCTTCACTGGCTCGCGCACGGCGTTTCTGGGTCCCCAGTAATTCATTCAACACGGCGTCGTCTTAACTGTTGACTCCAGCGCGTCGTTCATACTCACGGTGCCGAGGCTCGGACGCCCAGCGCGAGTCGCTAAACGCATTCTAATGAGCGAGTGGCGACGGCGAACGGGGCCGCCCGTCGGCAGCGCCGGCACCGGCGACACCTCGAAGAGCCAGAAATAATTGACGAGCTGGAGTCAGCGCAGTGGCGTGGGACGTTAGCGGCAACGAAGGCGCAGCAGTTCAATAGAAAACGATTTTTCACTCTGCCCTGCCGTTCTTGCTATTTTTATTTTTTCCTCTGTTATTCTCACTTTCTTTTTCTTTTTTTCCCAAAAGTGTCACCTTGTATCGATGCAGCAGTTGTGTACGGCGAGATTTAGGTTAGAAGACAGCCCGTTAGATCAAGTGATCAAATTTCAAGCACTGGAAGCATCGTGGTGTCATATTCGCTGGCAAGACGATAAGGCACTGGGGAAGATTTATCTTGCCTGATATTCATTTTCCCGTTTATGGTTCTGAGTTACCTATCAGTTTTGATAAAGATACAAAGGCTGAAAATATCGGGCAAGTCATTATAGCTGCAATTAGGTCAGCTGGCTTATAGGGATCGACAAGCGTTGGTAAATAGAAAAGAAAGAACTAGGACGTTGAGATGAATGACAAATAGTTTCTACTGAATAGGCACATTCAGTCTGGGGAATAAGTTTAGATAGCTTAACTGAAATTCGTGATTTCCGTAAACTCTTTCTCGTGATATAAGTTGATCAGCATATGCCTGTTATCGCAGATATTCGATCCATATTTGGAACTCGTGCATCGGTTAGTTTCGCACGTGCTAAAAAACTCGTGTAAGCTAAGAATTCCTTATACACTGCATTTGCAGTACAACTAAGCCTTTTTTAAAGTCGACTCTTGGGCCATTTGCATCGGCGTAGTAGGTATATGCTATGCAATTATATAATACTATTCGGCATGACCAACGTAGAAGCGTATAAACATTTACGGAACGGCGAGAACAAATAATAATAATAAATGTTGGGATTTTGCGTCCCAAAAACACGATATGATTATGAGAGCCGCCGCAGAAGAGTGCTCCGAAAATTTCAACCACCTGGAATTCTTTAACGTGCACCCAAATCTAAGCACACGGGCTTCCAGCATTTTGCCTCCGTCCAAATGCGGCCGCCGCGGCCGGAATTCGATTCCGCGACCTTCGGGTCAGCAGTCGAGATCTATAACTACTAAACAGCCGCGGCGGTTGAGATGAATGAAATGTCTTGCAAAGGATTACGTACTATGGCGCACTGTGCGATGCAAAATATTTCCTGCACTGGATGAATTGGAAAGGTTAGCAGGCACATGCGATGATTCCCTTGCGCTGCTTATCCAATGCCGATAAACGGTGGGCAATTGAACTGCAGTAAGGTCGAAGTCTGGGTTATTCTTTCAGCATAACGCTGAAAGAATAAACCAGTCAAGAAGACCACGGACAAAGGAGAGAAGTGGCACACACAACGACTGGACTATCAACTGTGCTTTATTGGCAAACATCTTACAGAAAATCCAGGGGCGCATGCGCTGTTCAAACAACAAAAGCAGCCTACTTGAAAACATATCCTAACGCCAAAGTGATAGGAAACCACATTCCTTCTGCACCAATGAAATGGATGTAGTGCTTACACAATTGTCACGGTGCATGTTGACATGGTACGCTGGTTGACATGGTAAGAGAATTTGACTGCCTTCCACTGAGCCGCAGCTGCCAAACAAGAACAGGAATCTATTCTTGATCGACAGCTAAAAGGTATATTAGTCGTCTGCAATCGGGGCATGAAATTTTAATTACAGAAAATTGAAGCCACGTTCAACTGCGACACTGAAATAATGAGGAAGTGCGAGCATCAGGAGAAGCTTGCGTCTAACACTGCTGTTGTGAGACACGCTATGAGCGCTGCTCGATAAATTACTGAACCCACATCGAGACTGCTATCTAAAACCAGCGGTAATACATAGGCTAAGTGCGTAAAGATGATGAAACGAAAGCTGAAATTCTCCGAAGAGGACCGTTTGTGGGCAACGGGGAATGTTTGCTTCCACAGTGATTCTAGTATTTCACATGCGCGCTTTCTTGGTACATTCTAAAAAACACAGGGCGTGCAAACACGGACACAAGAAAGAAGTCAGGACACCACAAACGCCGACTAACAACTGAAGAGACGCACAAAGGCGGAAAAGAAAGAAGGCATGAAAACTTACCTGCGCATGCCCATGCGATAGGCGAACCTATCAATCCGGCACGCGTGGGGTCTACGTGGAAGATAACTGTTGAGGCATATGATTTCATTTTTATGCAAGTTAATCTATGGTTGGCACACGCACGCGCTACCACTATTCTCGACATGCCATGCCTCAATCATCAGGCGCGTTTCTTCATTTCTATGCCGGTGCAACACTGCGCATTCATCGAATCTTGGTACGTAAATCTTGATACGTAACGTGTTGTTGTCATTTTATTTATATCTAGGTCATTGCTCCAAAGTGGGTATCAAACGTACGTTGTAATGATAAAAATCACAGCTCATGGTGCGCGAGGCAATCCGAGACTTACTGGATCGCTAGATACAGTTGTTGCTAAGCGCTTGGACAACAGCAGCGTTCTGCAAGATAACATTCTAGCATGTTAGCTGTCGAATAAAATGTTCATCCTTTCTTTGAAGCTTTAGTATTGCTCTTGATTTGTTACTTTTATATCAAACAAAGGTTGTTTCGATACTGTCGCAGGCGTTTTATATCAATACGTGATGGTTTTTCTTGACAGACGGAGTCCTTTCCTGAATTTTTTTTCTTGCTACCTTATTTTGGTATTAGTCGCACAACTGCACTGTCAATAAGGTTCATAGCCGGGTGGGTTCGCACGGATTGCATTGACAAGAAGCGCAAAGTAGGTGTGGTGTATCGGATGAACTATCTCTATTTGAAATGTCAAGATTACATTTGCGGGAACACTGCTGAAACTTTGGGTGTGACCAGATTTTCCAGAACGCAGTCGGTCTCTGAAGAAAGAGACGGTTCACAGGTCGTGGGATTGCCCCGCCACGGTGGTCTAGCGGTTACGGCGCTCGACTGCTGACCCGAAGGTCGCGGGATCGAATCCCCACCGCGCTGCATTTTCGACGGAGGCGAAAATGTTTGAGGCCCGTGTACTTAGATTTAGGTGCACGTTAAAGAACCCCAGGTGGTCGGAATTTCCGGAGCCCTCCAATACGGCGTCTCTCAAAATCATATCGTGGTTTTGGGACGTTAAACCCCAGATACCATTATTATAGGTCGTGCGATTATCGAGGAATTACATGTTGCGAGAAGTGGAGAAGGGTTCGTCAAGCTCTCATCAACTGATCTGTCTGACAAGGACTACTACTGTCTGTGCTCCAGGTTTGATAAGCTCAGAGGTTTAACCCGCGCTGTCGTTTCCGCGTACGTACGCTTTGTTGTCTTTTTAACCATGACGATGATTGGACCATGTGGCTTTATTAAGGCAGGCGAGAGCCTCGCTGTTTCAATCAATTCATGTGTAGGCGTGCACTCATCTACTCCCTTTCTCACTTTGTGTTCCAGCTTGCCGGGCCGATTGCATCAATTAATTTTCTGGTGTGAAAATCTCCCCCCCCCCCCCCCCCCCACCTACTACTTTTTGAGGCCACTTTAATTTCGTACAACTTGCTCAGCAATTTTTTCTTCGTCGCAAATGCCCGTGGCGTCCACGCCTTCGATTGCCTCTCCTGAATTTTTTTGTACGTCATAAGTTGGTTGCTAACTACTGCATAGAGTCACAAATTTCTCAGCTGAACGAATCATTTAGCGAGTTCAGTGCTCTTCGCGACAAAATACGCGAAGAACGCCAGCATATGCTTATATAGAAATCAGCAAAAGAAATGAAAGAAGGGTGAAATAGAAGCACACGTTCCAAAAAAAAATTTTTCTGGATACTTATGTATTTCTGAACACGGCCGGGCTAGACCGCACGCGCGCGTGCGGTCTAGACCGGCCGTGCTCTGAAATGACCTATCACATACCGTCCAGGCATTAAACCAATGATTAAAGTGTCTGAATAGCGTGGTTCAACACTGCGGCACCAGCAACTCACTCTATAGCCCTGGTTGCCTGACAAAAGTTGTGGACCCACTACGAGGTCCTCATTTCAAAATAACGCAAAAATACGTTGAGCGTACACTTGTAGGTGAGTAGCGACATAGCGAATTCTGAGCAAATGTGCGTTTCCCCTAGGGTCTCGAATCGGCACGCCGCAAAAACACCCCGCCCGTATGCCTTGGGTGGTGGCTAGCGGCAACACTAAGGTTCCATCTAGATATGCGCGAGTCGAGCGTGCGGGAGCAGCAGAGTGAGGACGGTAAGTGGCGCCACCGTGGGCATACCAAGCCAAACAACGGCAGCTTCGAAAGAAACGGTCGCCGCAGAAGCACCAGTATCATAATGGGTGTCAGTGATTAGCGCCATCACGGATCACTCACGCCACTCTCGATCGGTGTGTCATATAAGGCGTTCGCCTTAAACGCACGCCAGATACACCTCGACTATGCAACAGCATGCGCGCAATTCGGATAAACTTACGTACTGACTGACTGGCCCCTGATGCTAGCGATGGCCCCATTTTTAATGAGCGTTCGTAAAAGTACTGTCACGTCCAAATCCAAACGTTGAAAGTCGAACTATTCATTGGGCGTAGTTATGCCCCGCAAGTCAATGCTTTCATACATGCGTCACAGTACGTTCCAGTGTTATCCCTGATGCTCGCGTACAGTCTGGAAGGTATTCAAGCATGTGCTTCGGGTATGCAATGTTTGTAGAACAGTCGGCGTCATTCGCGAAGCAACATGCAAATTAAAGCGCGGCCTGCGCCGAGAAATAAAGCGCGTCACAAGAAAGTGAAAAAGGCGGTCCCCGTGAAATACAAGAAAGCAAGTGAGCGTGTCACTGCACCCATTCGCACCGGCGACTGTCACTTCTTCGTTTGTTTGTCTCTTATTAACACGACAGCGTTAAAGAGCTCGCTGAGCAGAAATTCCAGTGGAGCCCTGGACTAGGGGCCCCACCCAGCTGCTTCTCAAACCCCTCTTCTTTTTTTTCTTCTTTTTTAATAAACGTTTTTCAATTCAATTCAATTCCGGTGTAGGCGTCGGCGTCGTTGGTTATGAGCGAACAATCATCTTGTCCGTGACCGAAAAATCGAGAAAGTTCAATTCAATTCAATTCAATTCAATTCAATTTTATTTCATCTCAAGGATGAGGGCAGGCTCGGGAGAAAAGTGACGTTTGTCACTTGAGGAGAACCCGAGCCTCCCTAATACATGGCAAGCAACGAGGACATGGGTGAATATAGACCATGAACATATAGGCAATGAACATAGACCATGAAATGTTTGGCGCAGTACAAGTGGTAAAGATGCACGTACAGTAATGCTATGTACAGAGACTAATATACGTAAGCAGTTTCTTACTGCACAAATTCCGAAGTACAATGCAAAATGTGACGGAATACATAATACTATATATATGACAACAATGCTATGCATAGAAATTGCATATACATATACAGCATATATATATATACACATATACACACACATATACCACATATATATAGACAGTTCGAGTAATGCCTGAACCACCATTTTCTCGATTTTCACGGTAAAAGCACTTCCCTAATGTCACGTGTGCTGCAATTTTCCAGGATTATTTTTGCCTGTAGTAATTTATTTAATAACAAAGGAACAGTAAAACACAACATTTGTCGCCCAAAATTTGTTCTACAGAATGGAAGGTTCCAGTGTTGTTGGTGACGAGTAGGGTACGGAATAGCATGTGTTTCCAGTACAAAGATATCTAAGAAGGCACGATTGTTATGAAAAAGAGATTGCTTATATCTTATTGCTAGGGAATACTCGTAAAGTTTGTGAATTGGCACAATATTGTAGCGCTGAAACAGTTCGTCAGTGTGTGCATAGTAGTCCACATTTGCTATAAACCTGATCGCTTTTTTTTGTAGTCTGTATATTTTACTTATGTTAGTTGCTGTCGTACTTCCCCATACCAAAAGACAATAATTTACATGCGACAAAAACAAGCTGTTATAAAGTGTTAGCTTAACAGAAACTGGAAGAAAATGACGCATTCGTGCAAGTATGCCCACACATTTTGATAGGTTGGTAATTAGATTATTAATCTGAGGATCCCACGACATTGTGCAATTAAAAAGCACTCCTAAAGTTTTAACGGTTTCTACAATTTCAATAGCCGCGCTACCTATACGTAATCTATTGCCTAAGAAAATCTGTCTCCGCGAATGAAAAACTACAGCTTTTGTTTTTGTTGCATTAATGAGTAATGAATTTCGTTCACTCCATGCGTTTAAGCTTTCCAACGTAGTGTTTATAAGTGTGGTCATGGCAGTCATGTCGTTACCTGTAAAGAAAATGCTAGTGTCGTCCGCGTATATTATGTATTTAGGTTTATCACTGATCTTGACAATGTCATTTATGTATAGGTTAAAAAGCAGCGGTCCTAAAATGCTACCTTGCGGAACCCCTGTGGTTATTGCCTGGAGAGAGGAAAATGAATCGTTAATTTTTACACATTGCATGCGGTGCTTAAAATAAGATTTCAAGAGGGAAAGTGGAATGCCGCGAATACCATACATTTTTAATTTTTTAAATAAAGTATGATGACAGAGACGGTCGAAGGCCTTAGTAAAATCTATGAAAACACCAATGCAAATTTCTTTATTTTCAAACGATTTAAGGATTATTTCTTTCTGAGCTAGTAAAGCAGTCTCCGTCGACCTACCCTTCATAAAACCATGTTGAGATAGAGATATTATGTGAAACTTCATACAAAAATTCATGAGTCTTTTAAAAATAATTTTCTCCAAGCCCTTTGAAAATATGGGTAATATAGAAATTGGCCGATAGTTCGTAAGATCATTTTTGTCTCCTTTCTTATATAACACGGTGACAACGGACGTTTGCATTTGTTTGGGGAAACAGCCTGTTGATAGACACAAGTTATAAATGTGAGAGAGCACGGGAGCTATAATATCGATTGCATGTTTGATCGGGGAAATCTGAATACCGTCTATGTCACGAGCGCTGCTCTGTTTTAGCGCGGAAAAAATTGAAACTATTTCTTGATCATCGGTTGGTCCAAGAAAGATGTTCTTTGTCTGTATTGTCATTGCGTCAGTTATATTTGTCTGCGCTGTTTGCGTCGGCTGTACAACGTTTATAAGAAAATCATTAAATCTTTCTGCAAGCTCTAAATCTGTAACCGCTCGACCATCTATATTTATTTGATTAACCCCAGGAGAAATCCGTGTCCTGTGAAGCAAAACGTTAAGTTTCCTCCACAGTTCTGCACTCCCTTTGCAGTTGTCTGCATGGAATTGTTGATTTAAGTAATTTCTTTTTTCTTTCTTGATGAAGGCATTCACCTTATTGCGGTATTCTTTAAACGCTTTTAAGTCTGACGTATCCTTAGTTTTTAAAAACCTTCTGAATAGCTTTGATTTCTTTTCGATCATTTTTAAACACTCGCGATTGATCCATGGTTTGCGACTTTTACGGCATTTCTGTAGAACTTTTTCTTTAAAGTGTCTAAAATAGACTTTTTTAAATATAATCATGAATGTTTCATAGGCTAAATCTGCTGTTTCTGAAAGGTATACCGCACTCCAGTCTGTTTGGGAAAGGCTTGTGTTGAATGCTGTTAAAGTGTGAGGTGTGATATTTTGAACTGTTCTAGCGGGCAGTGCTTGTGGTTTTTTTATTGCACTGTCCGTAACAAAGTAGAGTGCAAAGTGGTCGCTAATGTCACAACATATTACACCAGTCTCAACGTTATCTTTGTTTACGTTCGTAATAAATAGATCGATTAACGTTTCCGAGGTAGGTGTGATACGTGTGGGAGCTTCCGTTACTATATCGTAGCCACTCGACTCGACCGTAGACACAAACGTAATTGCGACAGCAGACGACTCCAGTATGTTGATATTAAGGTCACCGCCGAGAATAAGTTTTAAATTGTTGTCATTTACATAATTTAATAATTCTTCAAGGCTACTAATAAAAGTATTGAAAGATGAATCGGGTGGTCTATACATGACAGCATAAACGTAATTACGTGAAGTCAAAGTTAGGCACTCAATGTCAGCATGGACATAAGAAAATTTTGGTATTATTTGAGCGTCTATGCAGTTTTTCACTAGAACCATGAGGCCACCGCCTTTTTTCTTTGTTCGGTTGAGAAAGAAAGTATTATAACCATCTCGCTTGTAAATATCGTCATCTGAAGTATACCAAGTTTCCGTAATCATTATTACGTCGAAAGGAAAAGAAAACGTATCAAGAAAAATAGATAGATCATCTTCCTTGTTCCGTGCTGAGCGAATGTTTAGATGAAGGCAGCACAGATTATCGCTACACCGATTTCCTACAAGGTTATTGACGTCACAAGGTGATACCGCCATGGCGAAAGAGAAGCTGCACCGCAATTCAGGATAGCATTTTTAAGCAATCTTTTCAATATCGCTTGCGTCGCGAATGTGCAATACATGTGAGCCTTCATCTTTTCGTGCAAGAATACGCCCATCATTCGTCCACACGAACCTCCAGTTCGCTGCTTTCTTTTTAGCTATTGCCGCTCCAAGAAGCTGCTTTAGGACTGGGCATAAGTGTTCATTGATGAACACAGGTGTGTTAGAGGCGTGACCGAGGTCCTGCGTCGAGATGCGCGTCTTCTTTGCTTTCTGCAGCACTAAATCACGTTTTGAACGGCTGCGGAATTGCACTATTATGTTCGGTATTGAAGTGGCATTCTTTGCTGGTACACGGTGACATTTTTCAACATCATCTTTGGTTACAGACACATTCAACAGTCCGCCGATCTTGTGAAGGGCATTTCCAAGATCTTCCTCAGCAAGTTTGGGTATTCCCTTAATCTCAAGGTTACATTTGCGGGAGTATTGCTCAGATGCAGTTATCCGCTGCTCTTGTTGAGACATTTGTTTCTTGAAAGCTTCGCACTCGGTTCTCAACTGCTCATTAGTGCTTCTGAGTGACTTGTTATCCCCCACAAGATCGGCATTCTCTTTCTTTATTTTCTCAACTTCGTCGTTCAAAAAGCTCACACTGCTTTTCAGGTCTCTTATTTCCTTTCTTAGCTCTCTCTCAATTGACGATTTAAATTCAATCATCTCCTTTCTCATTTCTTCTCGCAACTTAGTCAATTCGCTCATAACTACAGCAATACTTCACACAAGAAATGTATCACCACCTTGGCAGCAGAAAGGCAGCAAAAACAACAATCTTTGTTTAGTATATAGAAAATGAATGCAAACCTGCAATAATCGAAACAGGACGTGTGAGGAACAAGCCTTCGCTGCCCCCGCTGCTGCCAAGTGAAGTGCAGGCCTCCGATGCCCCAGCTGGTTTTAAAGAAGGTTTCCCCTGGTGTTGCTCTATGGCGGTAGCTTTCTTGCTTCGTCAGGGCTTGCCTCCCGAAACGTGTGACGCAGTCAGCGATGCGTGGCAGCACAGCATGTGACGACGTGTCGATGATGATCAGCCGATGAGTTGTCAACTGCAATAATCGAAACAGGCGTGTGAGGAACAAGCCTTCGCTGCCCCCGCTGCTGCCAAGTGAAGTGCAGGCCTCCGATGCAGCTGGTTTTAAAGAAGGTTTCCCCTGGTGTTGCTCTATGGCGGTAGCTTTCTTGCTTCGTCAGGGCTTGCCTCCCGAAACGTGTGACGCAGTCAGCGATGCGTGTCAGCACAGCATGTGACGACGTGTCGATGATGATCAGCCGATGAATTGTCAACTGCAATAATCGAAACAGGCGTGTGAGGAACAAGCCTTCGCTGCCCCCGCTGCTGCCAAATAAAATAAATAATAAAAAACTTCGGTTCGAGTGAGAATCGAACCCAGGCCGTCTGCGTGGCAAGCAGGCGTTCTACCGCAGCGCCACGATATTGCTTCAAACCGCTGTGTAAAAAAACACTATATGAATGTCAGGCACGTAGCCAGGATATTTTTTTCGGGGGGGGGGGGGGGGCCCAAGGCCTAATTATTCGAAAGAAAGTCTTTTCGTGGAAAAAGAAAAAAAAGTTTTGCCCGGGAATATAAAAGGCTGGACAAATTTCGGGGGGGGGGGGGGGGCGGGCCCCCCCCATTGCCTACGTGCCTGATGAATGTCACGTAGTGGAAGGAGTCTCCTTAACGCATGTAATATTGCGTGGCAGAAGCGTAGAATCGTGCCAGGCGTCAAAACATGTAAATTGCGCAGCGAGTGGGTGTTTTAAAGACCCAGCCATTACAAATGCTCGGACATAATTAGTCATCAGCTGCAAAAGCATCAACAAAGTGAGCAGCTGCGTATAGATTCGCGTGTTGCCTTACGGACGCGTGTGGGTCCTTCGCTGATTCGCAAAAGGAAGACTTATGGCGTAGTGGGCGCTTTAGAAGGCGTCCTAGGATAGCTTGAAACGGCCAATGTTACGCGCACAGTCGTTCGTTTCCTTACGGCACGGTTGAGGCATGCACCGAGAACCGAAGGCAGGCTAGCAATTGAGAGGGCGATGCGCACGGGGCCCGATTATGCTGTCGCGCTCTACTCTTGAAGGCGAAGCTCATGCGTCCACCAAGTTTTCTTTTTCTTTTATATACTGCTCACATATTAGCGTGTACGTCAAATTCGTGTTATACAATGTCGCTTTTCAATGTGCAAGATGATACCCGCCATCCACCGGCGTTCACTGCGAGCCATTTCAAAGCGGGACAGGAACGACAAGCGGGTTGAAAATGCGCATGGCCTGACACGTGGCGAAGCTGCCATCTTATAAGACTTACCTCAAGCTGACGATGAAACGAAGGCCCGAACCGCTCCCTTTTGCAACGACGTCCGCAGCACCGGCCGCTGCGTAATGAATACATCGTCTCTGAAGAAACGTGCACCTTTCCTCGTCCTGCGGAACACGATCATATTTTACACTTTTATCTAATATATTTTTTTAAATGTTGTCCTTCAGACAGAATGAAAGAACGATAGATGAGTAGTAAATATCTGCGCGCCTGTATGGGCCTTCGGCGTTTAAGAGAAGAAACAGAAGACGTGCAAGCGCGTGGCGCACGGAGAAACCGTACGTTTCTTTCTCCCACGGGATTTTTCAGAGTTTAAGATCATGGAGGAAAATACAGGAGGAGGCAGCGTGCCTGCCATAGAAACAAATTTACAAAGACTGGCATATTGTATTTTTTTTTTCTTCGACGACAGAGACTGATCTTTCTCCGCTGGGCCTCTGTTTCTTCTTCCAGAGGCTTAACGCGCGGTATTCACTGATGAACGAGTCCCCGCTGTCTCTTTTGTTGTTCCCAGTACTGGCACTAACTTATTTTTTTCTCAAGCTGGCTCTTTCTTTTTCTGTAGTTGAAACCTTTGATAGGCTTCGCAGAAAACCCAACACGTGCACAGCACCTAAACTACACATTCAAATACCTCAGTTTCTTTTTTTTTATTGTTCATGAAGCAATAGCTCTTGTCATTTCCCCATTGTAAAAGCGAAACTAGTTCTAGGATGAGCGCGGTCTCACACCTTAAGTGCGCGTTCAGTTTCCAGTATTTACTTCCAAATGCCAATAAAGAACGTCCTTGATCGTATAAGTAGTGCGCTTTCTTACACATGCCGGGATGCACGCGTGTAAAGAAAGGAGGTGCTAAACAAATTTGTTCTCGGGGCAATTCATTTCGTGGAACTTTCACGCCGATTGAAGCCTGACACGTGTACTCATCGCAGGCAAGAGAAATGACAGGAACAGAAAATTACGGTATAGACAACCAAACCCTTGCCAGGGGGCGCAGCTGCGTCAGATGTGAACTGCAGGAGCGGCAATAAAAGTGTGTGTGTGTGTGTGTGTGTGTGTGTGGTGTGTGTGTGTGTGTGTGTGTGTGTGTGTGTGTGTGTGTGTGTGTGTGTGTGTGTGTGTCTGTCTGTCTGTCTGTCTGTCTGTCCGGTCTGTCGTCTGTCTGTCTGTCTGTCTGTCTGTCTGTCTGTCTGTCTGTCTGTCTGTCTGTCTGTCTGTCTGTCTGTCTGTCTGTCTGTCTGTCTGTCTGTTTAATGAAAGGGATTAAAATCTCCAGGCGCGCAGTGTATGCTACTTAACCCCGTTTCACTTCACCTTCCCAAAATTTCTGTTCGCTCCCACAACACGGCACGTGTAATCTTTTGAAGTTGTTCTGTGCCCCACATACCCCATCCCTCTTCTCTCTCTCTCTCTCTCTCTCTCTCTATTCATCTACCTATATTTCGCTCTCTCTCTTTCACCCTCCTCTCCAAAGACACGCATGCTGCCTAATCTGCTTTTCGTACGTACTTGAATATGCAACGCGCACAATTATCTTCGCAGTTCAAACGTCACAAAAGCTCTGCTGCTTTGCCATCATGTCGACAGGTAGCAAGTCAGTTCCTGAAAACTGAAAACGAACGCGGGATGGTGCAAGCATAAAGCGCGTCATCACTTAGTTCTTTGGTACGGCCATTATTTTGGCATTGAAGGTCGCTTAATAAAAACAGTTCTGACACACTGTTTTGATACACCTAAATAGTCATTACCAAGAATTTACTTGTTGAGTTAATCGTAAAACCATCGAAATTATGGCCTATATACGTGAGAGCGAGCTTGAACATTCAAGCTTACTTATCAACTATGAAACAAAACCTGCTGAGTCAGCAACACACAAGTTCAATGTGGGTAGTCTGCAAAGAGAAGATTGTTCATGACGCATAATATATCGTTCGTAGCGTAGTCCAATGAGCTTACACGAAAACGCTATGTGTGTCAGTATGCTTTGGTTCAGGGATTTCCCCTTACAGATTTTTCTTTGCACTGTACGTTCCAATAGAAAAAAACCGCATCATTCACACTTCTATATTTGTCTTTGTCAGACTGCCTGTTCAAGTTATTTGACGGTGCGAAAAAAATTCTTCGGGCATCTCATTCCATCAAAAACGTTTCTCTGTCTCCTGTTCTCCTTGATTTTCTTATTTCACTATTTCGGAATTTATATTGTAACATTCCACGACTGCCGTGCACAGATCCAAAACACGATCTCTTTATTCTTCTTCTTTGTCTCCCCCCTGTTCCCACCAAATCGGTCCATCGTCGCATCGACCCACTACACTCTCCCGGGCTTTGTTTCATCCCTCCGCTCCAAATAAGGGATGACGACGTTGGCAATGGCTGCTATCTCCATCGCACCGTTTTCCGTCGTGTAGCCGATGGTCTTCAGCACTCCTTCTTTTGTGGCCAATTTTACCACTTTAAACGGCCCCATAAGTTTTGTGTTCGGACCGCCGTAACCTTTCCGCACCAGGACCATATCACCTAGCGCTATTGCGGGAATATTTGTGTTATGACGTTTGTCAAAAGCTCTCTTCATCGCTTCCCTGTGCTTCTTTTGCTGTTCTACACCTTTCTTCGTTTCCTTCAGGTGAAGCTTCTCTGATATGCCAAGTATGTCGTCCGCAGGTAAATAGGCAGGCTCCCCGAAGGCGGCGTATTGAGGGCTGCATCCAAGAGTGCTTGTATGCGATCTGTTGTGGTGGGACACAGCTGCTTGAAGGCAACACTTCCACCCTCCTGGGAATCCTGGGTACATGCTTATGTATTGTTTTACGTCTCAGATGACACGCTCTGCTAGTCCGTTAGCTGATGGATGGTAAGGGGCTGTAAACTTCAGGGTAATGTTTGTTTCTTTTGCCCACTTTGCGAATGCCTGGCTCTTGAATGCGGGTTCATTATCGGATACAACACATTTCACTGCTTTAAACATGTCTCTGCTCAAGAGCGATATGACAGCAGCAGCATTTTCTTTTCCTGGCTTGGCTGCTAGCATCCGTGAGCATTCATCAATGCACACCAAAAAGGATTGCGTTTTCTTCACTCCTTCGCTTTTTTTCTTCAGTTCGGCGAAATCAACATGAACAGTTTCGAATGGGATCTCTGAGTAAGGTGGAAAAATCATGCTGTCTGTCTTCTGCTTGTATTTCGCTTTGTTCATTTGACATTGTGGACAAGAACTAATGTAGTCGTTAATATATTTCTTCATGCCAGGCCACGTAAATCTTCTCCTCATTTTGTTGTATGTTCGCCAGAAGCCGTCATGCCCTCCTGACTCGGGACTGTCGTGATAAAGTCCGAGAAGTCTTGTTCTCAGAGTATCTGGTACGTAAAACCTTCCGTCTGCATACATCAGCTCTTCTGTGCCTTCCCACATTGTAAGTGAGTTCACTGTCTCGTCGTTTTCACAGTTACTGGCAATGGGAAGTCGAGAAAGAGCATCAGCGTCTGACAAATCTTGTCCGCTTCTGTGTGCCACCTCAAAATCAAACTGTTGAATTTCACTTATCCATCGAGCAACTCGGCCTTTAGGTTGAGAACCATTGAGCAAATGAGTAAGTGCCAGATGGTCAGTGAACAGCTTGAATTTCGTGCCTTCTAGGTACGATCGAAAATACCTAATTGCTAGCACAACAGCCAATGCCTCCTTTTCAGTCATGCTGTAGTTTTGTTCTGCCTTCGTGAAAGTATAGGAGTAATATCCAACTACGTGTCTTTCGCTTCCTCTTGTGCCTCTTCGTTGGTACAGGACAGCACCTGCGCCGTAGTTCGATGCATCCGTTGTAAGTTCAAATGGAACAGTGAAGTCCGGTAGCGTGAGTATTGGGTCCGAGGATATGGCTAATACCAAATCTTTATACGCCTTCTCACATTCTTCAGTCCATATGAAATCTGTGTCTTTACGGAGCAAGTTGTTCAACGGCTTCGCTCGTGCTGCAAAATCCTTTATGTCACTTCTAAAATGTCCTGCGAGGCCAAGAAAAACCCTGATTGCGTGCACATTGTCTGGCTTCTTCATCCGTCGTACACGTTCTACGGACTCTTCTTTCGTGCTCTTTGTGAATCCGTCCAAAATGCGTCCGAGAAATGTAATCTTGTGCTTAAAAAATTCACTTTTCTTAAAGCTCACTTTCAGTTTGGCGTCACGTAATGCCATCAAAACAGATGTCAAGTGCTCAGCGTGTGATGTTTCATCCTTGGAGTAGACTATGATGTCGTCCACATACACATTGCAGAATAATCCGAGGAATGGCTTGAGAACGCTATTCATCATCTTCTGGAACCAAGCCGCACTATTTTTCCATCCGAAAGGTAAACGATTGTATTCGTAAACGTCAAATGGTGTGACGAAGGCTGTGTACATCTTATATTTCTCTTCCAGTGGAATCTGCCAAAATCCTTTGCAGAGGTCTATACGAGAAAATATCTTGCAACCTCCGGTTTCTTCAATTATTTCGTCAAGTCCTTGGCATTGGAAAAGGAAATAGGTCTGTTTGGTTATTTAAAATCCGGTAATCAGTGCACAGTCGCAAAGATCCGTCTTCTTTCGGCGCCAAAGTAATAGGCGAGGCGAATGTAGACACCGATGGCCGTATTATTCCAGCATCTAACATATTTTGGATTTCAGTTTTCAACCACAGTTTTTTTTTCACGGGACATGTTGTAAGGCTTTTTTCTGACCGGCGTAACATCTCTCAGCTTAAAGGGAACAGTAAATTTTGTTGTAGCCGGTGGATAGTTTCCTAGGCAGACAAGTTCAGGAAATTTTTCACGAACTTCCTTTTCACACTTAACAAGATGGTCTGCAATGTTCAAGGACGCGCACGTCTCTTGCGCCACGGTTACTTCATCGTTCCAATAAAGATTTAACTTCAGTGTTTTCATATCGGGTCTCGAAAGCAGGAATTTATAATCGCATCCCTTCATGACAAGGGCGTCGATATTAACCCGCCGGCCCTGATAAGAAACATTTGCTTCCACCCATTCATCATATATTTGTCTTGTCCCATCAAAACTCTGTACCTGGACCGGTCTCCCTCTGATTATTTCGTCACATTTGACAAGGGCCTGATTTATTACAGAGACTGATGCACCACTGTCAACCAATGCATCAACGTCGTCACCATGACATTGAGTTTAATATAAACAAGGTTAAGGGCCGTTAGAAAAACAGTCTCAATTTTTGTCAGCAGGTGGGACTGGACACCCTCTTTAATTAGTTTTTTTGGTTCCGCTTCCTCTGAATTCGAGGCGGCTTGTTCTGTGTCATTGCGGGTATCAGACATCAGGTTGACGACTCGATTCTTGCTATGATGACTTTCGAGCTCGCGAGACCTCCATGGTGCCCTTTCAAAAGTCTGATCAGTACGACGCACATTCTGTGGTGCAAAATCGGTGCAAATGTTGCGGAAACTTCCCAATAGCTCTTCGATGGTTTTAGGCGACTTTACTTGCACCTGCCTCTGCAGTTCCTTAGGTAAGCCGTGAACAATCAGTGGCACTACTGCGGACTCGGGTAATTTTGCATTTGCCATGTGAAGAAGCCGCCTTTTCTCGTAAAAGTATTCTAGTGGCTTCCCTGAACGATATTTATAAAAAATAGCTCGGTCCCACCTTTCAACCGGGTTTTCGTCAAAGGCTGCCAAAAAGCTCGCTCTCCACTCGTCCCACGTGTCCGTCATATGTCCAGCGTAGTGGATGTCGTACCACTTCTTGGCAAGTCCGCTGAGAAACTGACGCATGTTCTTGATGCGCTCGTAGGGTTCATTCCAGGAGTTCTCCTCACATGCTAGTTCGTAGAACTGTATCCAAGTCTCTGGGTTTGAATCTTCTCCGTCGAAGATGTCGGGCTTTACCACCTGCTTGTGTTGTCGCTGTTGGGCTTGAATAACTGTCAGAATATTTTCCATGAATTGCTGCTGTCGCTCGGCGTGTTGCTGCTGCAAGTGAAGCATTTCTAGCAGGCACGAGTCCCATGGAAGAGTCGGCTTTGCTTGGTGAAGTCCTTGTCTTCAGCTGCACCAGCGGCGCCATGATATATTCATGAAATTCGGAATGCTTCAATGGTATCTTCACTGATGCTTGGCCATCAATCTCCTGCAGCGTCTTTCCAGCCTTCTCGGCGATGAACTCGCGAAGCTTGGGAGTCGTGATGCTTTCAGGTAAATCATATTGGATATCTTCATCCACTTCACAGGTTGAAAAATATGACTGACCGTTTCGGTTTCTCGATACGCTCAGCGTTATCCACATAATAGAGGCTTGTATCCTGTCACAGACTGCGCCAATGTAACATTCCACGACTGCCGTGCACAGATCCAAAACACGATCTCTTTATTCTTCTTCTTTGTCTTCCCCCTGTTCCCACCAAATCGGTCCATCGTCGCATCGACCCACTACATATATTTCCTCGTAGTCTTCGCCGTGGAGGCATGCTCAGCAACGACGGACAGTTGGTAAAGCAGCGTGACACGAAAGTCTTTATTTCAGCGTTGCCTCGGAAACCAAGTGCGAACTATATCCACAGAACTGAGAGAGCAAGGTTTGAACGAGTACGAGTACAAGAACAAGAACGAAAACAAGGTTTCAATATTGGTGCAACCGAGCCAGTAAAAAAGAAAAGACTTATCGGGTAAATGTGATAACTGACGTTTAGATGTCACGGCAGCCACTGTCAAGGTGGAATGTCTCATATAAACTGCTGACACTGAACTACTGGTGGAGATTCGAAGCCACATCCGAGTTGTCGCAGTTACAGAAGCCAACCCAACAGTGTCAGACGATGGTGTGTTGCTTCTCAACAGCCTCAAAAACATTCTCATTTTCACATTGCCATTCTTTTTTTATTGAAACGATAAAAACATTCCATGTACATGCATCCTGATGTGTAGTGCGCCTGGCAGTATGAACGTTTCCAGGCACTGTTTTTTTTTTATGCATTATGTAGTCGATGCCTTAGCGTAAGCAACAGTAAAAAACAAAATTTGCAACACACGAAGGAGACCGTGTTTTGCAGTTGTCGTGTTTGGTTCTTTTTTTTTTTCGTTAAAACGGGCACGCACCTCTCTATTACGACACCGTTTACCTATATCGCGACTCTTAAACAACATTGTGGTCCGACGGGCAAGCGATAAGAGTAAATCGATAAAAAAACGTGGACATAAGGAGAGCGCGACGCATGCGCTAATTCCAACAAATGGCTTAATTTGAAGCAGTGCACGAGCATAAGAAAGTAAGGAAAATATGCGCACATACTGAGAACCGAGAATATGGGAAATAATATAGCTGCCTTATTGAGAAGCTCGGGAAGCATGTCAATGATCATGAAAGTTGGCTAGCACTGCACAGCAGCTTGTATGAATGTTGACAATTTTTTCATGGTTGCGACGTACTGACAAAATATAAGGACACCGAAAAGAGTGATTGCTAAATTAGCAAAAACTGATAGTCTTGCACGCTTCCCGGCGTATCTTCTCACTCACTCACTCACTCACTCACTCACCCGTCCGTCCGTCCGTCCGTCCGTCCGTCCGTCCGTCTATCTATCTATCTATCTATCTATCTATCTATCTATCTATCTATCTATCTATCTATCTATCTATCTATCTATCTATCTATCTATCTATCTATCTATCTATCTATCTATCTGTCTGTCTGTCTGTCTGTCTGTCTGTCTGTCTGTCTGTCTGTCTGTCTGTCTGTCTGTCTGTCTGTCTGTCTGTCTGTCTGTCTGTCTGTCTGCATAGCAATGAAAGAGAAAACCTTGTCCACCACCGCTACTGCAGTGCGTACTCGTGACTTTTCGGCAGTACGCAGACGAGAGCTCACGCGCGATCCACTCCGTTATGGCAAAAAAATTTGACTCTCAGTAATCTGTGCAATGTATCGCGCATCACACAGACAGCCTCCCAAGAGCGAAGCGGGTTCATTTTTTTTTTTTGTTATATTCCGCTCTGTTATACTGAAGCCAAAGCTCTTTTGCATTGAACTCGTATATTGAACCCAACGCAATAATACACGTGCACCATTTTTTTTAGAGCTCGTCGTTTGCGTTGCTCAATCGACCCCGTATCGTCTGCTCTATTCGTCTGAGCCATGAACCAGCCAGCCCACTGCTGCACTTCATATCGAGCGCTGTGCACGCTCCCCACCATAACATCGGACAGGTGTAAATAAGGATGTTCATTCTCGATCCGTCGCCATTCTTACGCCTTCCAGGCCCGCCAACCTTCCGTCACAGAAACACTCAGCGCGTTTACATCTTACAACACAAACGGGAAAGAAAAGGTCCGGAAGGCCATGCAGAGAAACACGAAGTGGAATAGGAGGAGAGAGAATGGCAGCCGCACGGCCGCTTGAACCCGGAGAAATCGCCGGCGCCCTTTTCTGTGACAGCATCGCCAAACAGCCGCGCAATTGCAAACAAATCACGCAGAATTTACTCGCACCCGAGAAGAATTTTCTTGAATTCTTTTTTTCTGCATTTTCCTTAAAAGGAAGGGTGGGCCGCGGGTTAGGAACACACAGTGAATGAAAGAAGCAGGCGAAGCGTAGTGCTGGCCCCGGCCCGAGCGCCAAAGATTCCGGAGGAGGCGCTCGCGACGCGGACAAATGTGACAGGCGAGGCGTGTACGAACGCGCGCAACACAAATAGAGCGAAACCAGAAACGCTCGCGTCCCAGAGACTCCTACACGGTCGTGGTGCAGTTTGCTTGGCAAAGATTGAAAGGAAAGAAGCATCACAACACATACAAGGACTCAATCTTTTCTTTCTTTCCTCCTTTCTTTTTACTTTCTCTTTCTTTTATTTTAGCCAGCACGCTGCGATCTCAAGCGCGGAGCTCCGCAATACGCGAAAGACGCGATAAAGCGCTGCCCCGCTTGAAAGAAGCAAACGTCAGTACCGCACAGCTCGCGCGCAATGGAATAAGAGTTAGAGAGAGCGATTGTGACGTGCAGGGATATCTCAGCAAAGAAAACGAGAGATATAGAAGGCGTAGGTATGCGCTTTGTCACCAAGGAAAGTGCGCATAACCTTTCCGCGGTTGTTCTCGGCTCTTGTATGTCAAATATTGTCGTGCGGCCAGTGCGGGACGTTTTCTCCTTGCGGGGGTAGACGGGACATGTCGGCGATGCCTCCCGCACAATTTTTTTTAAAAGATAGTATTGTTGTTTTCTTAGGTTCCGGGTGACATGCGAGGCTGTCGAATCTCGAGCATTCTTAGCGTTTGCGTTTTTTTATCTCTATCTATGTGTATTAGAGTTTGCAAATGTATATCTTTGAATAAACTATGGATTTTCTGGCCTTCTGGCCTCGACTCTTCACGCAATTCTCTCATGCTTGATACGCGAACAATTTATGAAATACTACTACGGAAAAATATCCAACGTTTCTGCTTTGGAATACCACGTTGTTATCCTCTACTGGTTTATTGGTTTAGGTCAGTTTATGAGGTTTACCGTCCCAAAGTGACTCAGACTTATGAAAAACGCCGTATCGGAGGGCTTCGGATAATTTCAGCCATCTGGGGGTTTTTAAGGTACACTGACATCGCGCAGTATATGGGATTCTAGCATTTCGCCTCCATAGAAATGCGACATTCGTGGCGGGGATCGAACTCTCGGCCTTCATGCTAGTAGCCGACCACCCTAACCACCGGTAGGTGACTTTCATCAGCGACTTCCTAAACAGAGGTTCTTCGACTACTATATTTCTTGACTCACGCTTTCCCATTACATTTCAACGTTACGGAGCACACGCCATACTGCAAGCACAACACACTCACCTCCGATACAGGTTCTCAAATATAGCTAAAGGCACAGCCAATCAGACAGGTCCCTCTTTTACTCAAGCACTTGAATCCCCCCCCCCTTCCTTCAGATGGTACCACGGCACAGTCATCGCCAACACCTTTTGCCTGTTCATATGTGCGTTCATCGCCCAATCACCTTCGGCGAGCTGCCTTCGTCCTACGCTCAGCAGGCACTGCATCTTCTCCCTCTACCACACTCCTGCTCCCAACGCATGTTTCTTTTCCTTCTTTTTATTTTCCGTTGACAGCGCACACTCGCTTAGTCCTATAACACCCCAGAAGGAATCTCAGCGCGCTGCGTGGATCACGCCAACTCGTTGTGGGCAGCTAGTGGGAAGCGTCAAGAGCAGGACCTCGATCAGTGTGCGGTATAGGCGAGGGGGGGAGGGGGTGGCTATCAACGCTAACCGCCTCATTCTCTTCTTTTTCCTTCCCCTCGCCTTTCGTCTCTTTAGCCTGCGCTTTGAGACATCGGAGGGTGGGCTGGCCAGCGGTGCTCTTGCCCTCCACATGGAGTGGACGTGCGCAGCGTGGGGTGCTTTGAAAAATAGCGTAACAAAATGGCAAGTTGAGCTAGCTGATGCGTATTCATTTTCTGAAGAAAGAAAAACAGCGCACGAAAAAACGTGGACAAGAAAGAGAGGGAAGACGCACAGCACTGCATTCGCAACTGAAAGTTTATAGGAAGGAAACACAGACTTGTATTCACAAACCGCGCATGTCAAGTGAGGTCATCTTCAGAAAAAAATTATGTCATACGTTTATCAATAAAAGAAAACTCTTTTCTGTGCAACATCACTGAGGTTTGGCTAACACAAGAATCGCTAGATTTGCTAATATAAACCGCCTTCTTCTGAGACTTCTCGTGTGAACTGGCTATAGTGCTGGAACGGAACTTTCATTGATGAACGGATGACCTATTTTGTTTCTGAGGTGGCGTCGTTTGACATGCGCCGTTTGTGCTTGTAAGTTTAGGTTTCCTTCCAATATACTTCACTCGTGAGTGCAGCACTGCGTCTTCCCTCTCTTTCTTGTCTACGTTTATCTTTTTCTTTGTGCGCTGTTTTTCTTCAGAAAAATGCTTTGAAAAGTTGCAACCCCGGGACAGTTCTGATCAAGTCGCTTTAATTTAAAACTTTCTGGAATCTTACGTGCCAAAGCCTCGACATTATCACGAGGCACTCCGTAGTGGGTGACACTCAGTCGTTACCCGGATCAGTGCATAGGCTGTGTTGACGTCTTCGTAAAGCCCAGCGCTATAAGTATCAGTACGTTAAACAGCTGCGTCCGTGACGTC
Source organism: Rhipicephalus sanguineus (assembly GCF_013339695.2). Taxonomy (NCBI): domain Eukaryota; kingdom Metazoa; phylum Arthropoda; class Arachnida; order Ixodida; family Ixodidae; genus Rhipicephalus; species Rhipicephalus sanguineus. The sequence continues at coordinate 144,043,741 of NC_051178.1, read as the reverse complement.
AGCCAAGCGAAACGACATTGCCATTGGGCTAACACGACGTGTTCGGTTGTACTACAAGACGTACGTCATAGAAAACAAAACCTAGTCATCGCATTAACAAAGTCCTTTCTGCACTTTGTTTCTTAGAGAGCGAAGCACGAGAAGTCGAATACTTTTGTCACGCTGACACTAGCGTACTGAAAGGGACAAGTGTTCTTGAAAACCCACAGAGTAAAGGCATTCCGCATACGTGCCTACAACACGGTGTTTCCTAGGGTGTTCATCCCAGCTCGCAAGGACGTGTCAGTTCTTATAGTGTTCCTAGGTGACACATGCTTTGCTGGAGGTCTCCATGGTGATGTAATCTTTGACATTGCAAGATACGCTCTATGGAAGTAATTTTCGGCCTCCATAGCCATGCTGAACTCGTCTAGATATAGCAGACACTAGCACCACGTTGCCACATAAGCCTGGAGACTATCTTTCCATACTTAGATGTGCAGCCTAACAGTTCGCATCTGCGACATTGTGTAACAAAGTTAAAGGCGTCCATATACACTGAACCTATAACCAATCTGGTGTCTTCTGAAAGCGTCGACAACGTGTGCAATACGGGATTTAGCGAAAAATGAACAAGGCCAGCCAGTCCAGGATCGGCCGCCCACTCGTCGTTCGTCTTCTTTCCAACACATCGTCAGAGAAATGCGCAGAAGGGAAAAGGAGGGAGACGAGTCCCTCGTAGGGAAGCTTCTCCCCACCTCGTGAGTGCGGCTTCATCAAAAGCAGCGCCGGCGGACGATCCATAAGCACAAACAGGCGCGCTCACATTGCACACACCCCCAAGCACCGGGCAAACAGGCTAGGCCTCGTGAGCTCGAAGCCAGCGAGTGAGTCGGCTGGCGAGACCCACAACGAACCCCGGCGGCAGAGTTGCACCCGCAAGAAGGATTGCGCGAAGAGAGGCCGCAAGACGAAGTCATGATGCGGCGCGGAATGCCTCGCCAGCCCCCTCGAATACGCCCTCGCTTTCCTCACTCATGCACACAAACTCACTCACACGGGGCAAACAAAACAGAGGGAAAACTGTTCGCGACGCAGTGAGCGCCCGGCACAAGAAGCGTCCCGTGATTGGATATCTATCGGGAAAGCAAGCCGGCTAGCGGCTTTCGGCATCGACCGACGCGGCTTGCGGGCTCACCCGAGCGTGGGCAGAGCAAGCCGCTTTGCGGAACACGCGAGCGGCCTGTCGCGGCCCTGCTGGGCCCCACGACTCCCTGCAGGACAGAATTGGAGTGCCTGTATGTATGTGCGTGTGCAGAGGCTCACCCGCTTTTGCCGTTCGGAGGAGTTGTCGGATTTGGAAGAGTCGATGCCGTCTGGCTTGCATAAGAGGTTTGTTCTTACGAGATGTCGGCTGCCGCGGCTGTAGGATTCGTCGCGTGCCAAAAGACGTTTGTTGCGCCATGTGTAGGCGCGTGCTGCGTCCACCATCACACACTACGGTCATAGTGCTCGTGTTTAGGTTGTAAGTCTTTTTACTGCACGCACACAATCGCGAAGCACGCAAGCACGAACCGTTGTCAAAGCGCCGTGACTACTTCAATCGTGGTGGCCGGAGCAACGTTTTACCCACCGCCTTTCTTCCAACGCCCCATAAGGCGGATTACAGGGATAAGGATAATTATTTTAATTAGATGGGACAAGTTGTGCCGTCGCCATCTTTTCTTGCACACTGGAGCTGAAGCCTGAAATGAGCCTGAGTTAATTTTTAGAAGATTTTATTGCGATAGCAATTATATGTACACTCTCGGCGGATTTTTGCCGTCGCCGTCGAGTCCCGGATATGAATATGTATGTATATAAAAAAGGCACAAAGAAAAATAAAGCAGAAGAAGAAAATCCTGACGTACCCGACCGGAGATTCGAGCCAGCGGCCCCTCGCTCCCCAGCGCGCTGCGTTAGACAACTCAACCACACGCCATGTATGCACCGTAGAAATAACGGTGAGCTAATAATGTTCACCAATTACCGCTGGTGGTACGCATATCTCGTAGGAGCTTGACCGTCTTTTCTATCACGCAACGCTCCTACATTCTCTTTCAGTTTGAAAACTGCCCTTGAGACGCTCACGACAGTGGCCCCTTTCTGTGCCCACTCGTGATGTGGACCAAAAAAAAGAGAACACCGGGCACACCTTACGTCAGACGCCCCCGTGTGGCAGGAGACGCAGAAGGGTCACTCCACGCGCCGTAGTTAAAAATCACACCATCTCCCGCTAAAGGGGACCATGAGGCGATGCGAAGCAGTGTTTCGGCATGTAGAGCCCGCGTTTCAGAGGTGGAGTGGTGAGGAGGAAAGAGGAGAGGGGAAGTGGAGAGGGGGAAAGGAGAGGGGGAGGGCGAAGGGAACGGGGAGGGGGGAAAGGGAAGGGGAGAGGTGATGTGGAGAGGGCGAGTGGAGGGGGGAAAGGGAAGGGGCGATGTGATGTGGAGAGGGGAGGGAAAAGGGGGAGGGGAAGGGAGAGGGGAAGTGGAGAGGGCTGCGCATGCGCAGTAAGGGTGGTCACGCCGCACACCACCACCACCACCACCGGATTGAACTCGGCTATAATATGCTTCATATCTAAAAGGAAAAGAAATATCTAAGAGCGTCTGACTCTCCATTGTCGATACGCCGTCTTGGCCAATCCCACAGAGTGGGTATGTGCCATAATTTTGAGGAAACAAACAAACAAACATTGTCGACACTTGCAGCGCGTTGCTCAAGCACAAGGACGTAACAAGTGTGACAGTTGTTGGCTCACGCTTGTCCTGTGCATACCTGTGCGTTCATTTCGGGCGTCCTTCTTTGTGCTTCAGCGGCGCGCGCTGCAAGTATCGAGCTGCTTGTTGTTCTTTGTGTGACCTCCCAACTTCTTGCTGCCGCATTCATTGCTTCGCCCTTGCCGGGAAACTGTGACATAAAAAAACGGTGAATAAAAATATTATCCTAATGATGATGATGATGACGATAATGTTCGGAATGACATAGTGAGCCATTTCATGTCTCTGTCTACTCCCATTTGCGGAAAAGTAATGAATGAATTTAAATAATTGGCAATTTTGTTTATCCAAATCAAAGTCAGTTTCAATTTTTTCCTCAAATAGTCCCTGTCCTTGTTCCCAAACATCTGTGTGACCTCTTCCAAGGATGCGCGTCATTGCGGGGACGCCAAATGATTTGTTTTCTGCTTATGAGTGTCTGATTTACCCAAACTCTACCGTTCCGTCACACATCTCTCTATCTTTGATCTGCTCTGCTCGGACACCCGAAGAGAACTTCAGCTTCCGTAAGCAGCTCCGTCATCGATCTCGACCACCCCCGTCTCGCCGCATTGGCAGCATCGAACCTCGTGCCTCGTCATGCACTCCTGCAACGAAGCCGCGGCGCGTACGCACGACCACGCGCGTCCCGTTGCCGGGACCACGCGTCCCCGACTAAACCGCACCGGCCGCTTCCCGTTTTCACCTCAGCGACAAAAGAGAAGAAGGAAGGACTAAAGAGAAATAAACGTGAGACACGAAAACCGAGGACGCGGCATACAGATTATGCAGAGAAACGAGCCGAATGAGAAACGGGTACAGAATCCTCGCTCTCTACCCATGCCGGTGCACACCTCCTCAGACGCATTACGCGCAGACGCCACATCCACAGGCACGGAGGCAAACGAGAGAAAAGTACGAGGAATTCAATAACGAAGAGAAGGGGCCTCAACCGCAGCTTTGCATGGCCGTTGCAGCAGCAGTAAGAAGCGGTGGCGGCTTGTGCAGAGTTCTGCTGCGGAGTGAAGGAACGCGCGCAAAAACACAAGATGAAACTCGGGCAGGAAGCGGGACCAAGTGTCCCGCGCACCTGGACGAGACAGTTCAAAAGAGGGGCACACGACGGAATCCGCGGACGCCGCCCGCCCATCGCTCTCCTTCTCCTCTCAGCATGCACGCTCCACAGTCTGTTTATATCGTGCGCTATGGAGGGCGACGCAGGGGGGGAGAGGGGGGGGGGAGACGAGGAACTACGGCGCCCCCGAGCCTATACCTGGCGTGTGTTCGCTGCATTCCCGCCGTCCCACTCTGCCATTCTGCTTGGTCGCTTGCGAGTTCGCTTTAATCCTGCTGCACTTCCGGATTTCTTTTGGGAGACTTCGGTTTCCACTGACGGTCGTTTTGAGTTCTTCCCTAAAACGAGGAGGAACTCTTACACTTACCCTATTCTTTATTTTTTGTGTGTGTGTGTGTAAAGAAGAGGAGAGAAAGGAATGAAGGAGAAGAAGCACTTGTGAAGACGAGGAAGTCTTTGCGCGACAGCGGTGATGGAAAACGCGCGTTCTCAAGTAATAGGCACGAGGGCATGAAGAAGAGTGAACCACTGTAGGAGTGTGCATACACGTTCTTCCGTTTGCAGATGATTGCGGTTTGGGCAAGTATTTACGTGTAGCGGCTGGAGCGTAAACATCGCTCTGCAAGCTCAATATGCTTGCACGTTATAGAGGTAGCCTGTACTTCAAATGGACGATGAAAACAAGCCAGCACGCAACACGCGATTGTCTTGTGAACCTTAACAAGCGCAAAGCAACAATCGCAGAAGGAAGAGACACGTAAACAGGACAGGGGGTAAGAGGTGTCTTCCTTCTGTGAGTGTTTCTTTAAGATGTACAAGTTCATTTACCACGAACTGTGCGCGCCGAATCGCGATTGTCCCAAAGGACAGTATACGTGTCAAGATGCCTCAGAGAACGAGTTGTGGCGCCCTATTAATTATGTTTTTGCCCTTCTGATACGGAAATGGCGGCCCGCGGAAAAGCGTGTACCTACGCTTTAGGGGCTTTACGTGGTATCGCCACCGGTGTCGCCCGTACTTATTTCATCCAGTTATCAAAGCGTGCACTGTAACTTAGTCACTCGAGTTGTGTTCTATATAGTATATGACTGTACTATGGACACACCTTTCAGTCAGAATAACAAGGCGCGGTTTTCATTCATATATATATGGCACGAAAGAGCGCTCCTTGTGGCTGCATGAATGTCGATATGCATGGCACCTTCATCCTATCGTCCTTCATCCTACAGCCCTATCGGACTCCCGACGTCTTTGACCAGAACGAACTAAATGAGAAATTCGCAGTTTGCTAATTTTCATAAAAACAGCAGTTCGCCATGATGCGTACAGTACTCACGGATTGAAATCAACATCATTTTTTTTAAGTATAACGAGTGATATAGGCAACTGCTCGTGATAAGCGCGTCATGTCGCTGCAAATGTAGCCGTTAAAGGTAATGTTACACCGATATGACAGGAAGTGTAGACGCTGAAAACTGAAGAACGTGCATTACTTAGCGCTAAATTTCCGCGCTTCAAAACCGTGAGTACTGTATTTCCCATCCTGACATATGAGCTTTGTCGCCGTCAAACATAACGTCAAACACTTCAGCCGTGTTTCCCTGGAAAGACGACTGGAGATTGCAGCGCGACAGGCCTTGTATATGAGTGACTTCAGCTTTGTTATCAAGCCTGTATATATTAAAATCAAGTTCAAGTTATCGTATCTTTAGGCATGAAGCAACTTGTAAATCCCGGTAAACCTTCTGTCTTCAAAATCAAGCTTCTTTAAACTTTAGCTTCTGTCATTTACGACGCACGCTATTATATAGCACTACCCGTCGCGGACGCAATAAACCACGATCGTTGCGAATTAGGCAATGAGCGCTTCACTGCGCATGCGTGCGAGCTCACACGATGACCTTATCTCTTTTTCATATTTCCGTCGCTTCTCTCCCTTGTAACAAGGCCGGCAGGGGCGTAGACAAGGGGGGGGGGGGGTGGGGGGGGTTCAACCCCCCCCGAAATTTTTCAATTTGGCTTGCGTATATAGGCACGCACACATACAAACGCACGCACGAACATACATAAAGTATGGTTGAACCCCCCCCCCCCCCCCCCGAAAAAAAATTCTGGCTACGCCCCTGAAGGCCGGGTAACAAACCGGGCTATGCCTTTGATTAACCCCCTAGCTTTCTCTTCGTCACTTCTCTTTCCCGTCTCTAAATATATATACACGTCTCGCTCGACAAGAGAAAGGGTGAAAGTACGTACGCTGAGTTTAATTAGTTGCCTCAGCATGGACAGCAAGGGTTTTGAAGGCAGTCTACGTTGACAGCTTAGAAGAGAGCATCGAGGTCGAGTCGTCCTGAAGGAATGCGTCTGGAAGACGCGCCGCCACCTGGCGTCGTCAAGCTCACAGAAATACATAAAATCACTCTATTTTTAACTTATTTCGTCTCCTAAACTGTGAAAAGGTAAACGTAACTTGCATTAAGCGCATAAACATCGTGGCTACGTCTTCCTGTGAGCAGGCAACCTTCCAGGAGAGTTTTAACGCCTTCTATTTAGCCGCCATCTTGTTGGGACACAAACTATAGGCTACATCGTTTTTTACTACGATGCTGTCTTCGCGAAGCTGCCTATTTCGCCGGCTTCGTCAAGAACTGGAATCAAACTTAATATGGTCGATGCCCACTTAAATGTTCATTTTAGCCGTCTGCGTTGGGTGTTGGAGCACACGCCGAAACCTGTGCGATGCGTAGGATTGCGGCGTCCTAACGAAGGCCCGTCTGGACTTAGTCTTCATCGGCCAGTGAGTGACGTCATTGCTACTTAACATCAGTCGTTCAGATGGCCGCGCAGTACCACATACACGTTTCGACCGTACAGTTGGAGGCTGGCTGTCCGCCAGTTATGTTACAATTCGGGCCAGTGGAGTGGAACTTCGAGAAACCGCAAGATGCCAGCAACGTCGCTTGACCTATATTCCCCGGTCGTCCGTCATTGCCTTCCATATTGTCTTCCATAACCGCCACCGCCGACCCATCAGAGCGTTTCCGAAACAAAGCGCGGCGCACAAACAACGATTTTGAATCGCCGCGATATGATAGCGACGAACACACCAAGAGCCAAAGCCAAACGAGGTAAAGAAGAAAAGAATGCCAGCCAACCTATAGACACCGAGTCACAAAAAGCGAACAACTCGGTGGGTCTTTAAAGGAACGAGCCACGTCAAGACCGGCGACATCAAAGGAAGACAAAATAGGCGACATCCGCCGCGTATACGTCTCATGTCGAGCGCGGTCCGGTCGAGGACGTAGCCCCGTTAGGAGCGCACCGAACGATTGAATCGTTGCCCTGTATGGGAAGAATCATAAATGAATAATAGCGAAAAGAGAAAGAAATTCGGAGCAGAGCAGACAATATGGCACGGGTTTCAGCGCTGCCATGTCGTCAAAATTTGGTCCGGACGACGACGATATGTCGCCGTATACGATGGCCACAAGACAAAGCGTCACGCGGGTTGCGGGGGAGAACAAAGATGGTTGCTGCTATATGGGAAAGCACTTTAGAGGGGGGGAAGACGGGAGCGATGTCAATGAAGCAAGGACAACAAAACGAGACCAAGAACGGGACAAACTTCGACGCTCGGCAAGAAGACATCTCGCATTAGAAAGCGGAAAGGAATAGACGGAGGATATAAGATGCTGAGGTGAGGAGCGGAAAAGGGGGGACGCTTTCTTCTTGCCGATGTCGGTGAACATGAGTATAGGGAAAGTTAGGGAATGAGGGAGAGAGAGAGGCCCAAGAATTCGCGCAGCAGCAGCAGCAGCGTTTCGCCAAGCTGCCACCCGTTGTTCCAGATTTATGACTGCACGCTGCAGCGACCGTGTGCTCCTCTGGCGGAACGGGGGGGGGGGGGGGGGGGGGGGGGGGTCGTCGCTGCGGTAGAGGAACAGGGGGTACGAAATATGGTGGTGAAGTTGCAACTCTCGCCGTCAAAGCCATATACCGCGCCGCTCGCCAGCGCAGCCCACCATTGTGACGGCGGCCGACGTCTACGACTCTGACTGCGACGTGAGCGGCGCGCGCAGAACCGCGCAGCGAAGCGACCACAACTAAAGCGACGATCCTTATTGTGGTGCCCGCGGTGGGGATTGATGAATATACGCCGGAGACACGTTTCATTACTTACGGCGAACGACTTTTACGAGGGGACTTCCTGCCAACGCCGCTGAGGAAGCGGGAGCTCCGTGAAGACTGGAAGAACTCGGGTGCGCAGAACCTCCCCGCTATATGGCATAGCTATACATACGCCACCGCGCGTATTGTGTATCTCCTACGTGTACGCTCTATTTTTCAGTAAGATTCAGTATAAGATACAAAGCCCATAAGCCTACGAAAAAAAGAGACGGAGAGGGCACCGCTTGGAACCGGCATCGGGAGTGCTGGGCCGGACAAAAAGAGGAGGAGAAGGATAGCCTCGAAACCGATTGAAACGGGCAGAAACTCATCAGTTCGTCGGCAGAGCGGCCGATGCTCAACGCTGCTCTACTGTGCCGCAGTCTGTACGCGAAAGATCGTACCACCGATGCTGGATGGACACAAAAGGACGTCGGAAAGCGTTGCGCCACGTCTGCCAGGAACCCGCAGAGCATATATGCAGTAACAGCAAATGCGCAAGCGACTGCCGGGGCATGCGCATCCTTCGTCCAACCAACAACAACAAGTTTGCGGCCTTGTTGCGTCATCTGAGAGGAGCAGCGGGAGGTATATATATACGATAAACGCGACGCAAATGGCATACGCAAGAAGAAATTTTTTTACTCCGAGTCATCTCAACAGCCCGCTGGTTATAAAAGAGCCATCGGGTCGGGCGCACTGGGTTGCAATCAAAATTTCTGCCGCACTGAGAGCTGGACAATGCGAAAAAGTCGCGTCAAAGTCGTCGACCTCTATTTCGGAACGAATGTGCCCATGTGGCAAGGGCATATGTGATTGAAAAAAAGCGAAAAAAAAAACGAGCCTGACAGGAACGAAAAGCGATTGGGTGCGGACATTGTACGAGAGGGTTGACGAAATAGCATGCAGAGGCGAATAAGAAGGTAAACCTTCGAGCTGAACTCGAAAACGTTCGTGGAAGGGCAGACAGCCCTTGCGTCGTTCAAAAATAACGGCGTCTACGCTTCAAAAGGCATTGTTATCAAGCGCGCCCACAACTTAGTGCCCCAGGTATACAAAGCAGGCAAAATTTGCGCAACGCTCGCCGAATTCCCTGGTGTCTCGATGATTTGTCGAGAATTTCGCCGAGCGCACTCACTATCTTCGGTGTTCTTCTCCTGCAGACACAAGGCTTGGCTAGGTGGCTGCAACTTCGGCAAGAAGGCGCATCTTCAGGGCAGCAAAGAATTGTCTCGCAACCTACAGGCTCTGAACATGCTTAAAAAAAACAAGCTCCGAAAAAACATTTGCTGTACTTCCTTACATTCCCGGTTTTATTCACCGCCTTAAAAAAGTGTCTTCCCGCTATGATGTACAGATTTTAATTTCGGCGCGCAGCAAGTTGATCAGATTATGCGGCGAAGTGGACCCCTGCGTGTAGAATAGGGTGGCTGCTTCGGGGGTGGGTTCTACTGTCAAGCATGTTACAGTTATGTATCTTGAAACCTCAATGTCGTGTACTCGATTCCATTTTCATCACAGGCCTGCGCACGAGGGGGGCTAGAGGGGGAGGGGGGCGCCGCCCACCCCTAATCATCTCAGGGGGCGCGAAGTCTGCCCCATACCTTTACTCAGTGGGACTTCTCCCGTTATTGTAAAAGGTGCGAGGTTATGGCCATGCAGATATTTTACTATAATGACGGCCGAGGACGACTACCGTTGCATTGCAGCAGCTATTTACTGCCCATTTTTACCCGCGGAAAGCCGGGGACCAAAGGCGGGCCGTTGTGGGAAGCACGTCATTGCTTCCATTTTCATTTCTTCGTGAACTGCGAAGCTTGCTTTCCTTCGAACTCGGGCTGCGGTGAGACTTCGCACCCCCTAATGAGGAACCCGGCGCACGCCTATGAATATGACACTCGACTGAAGCGAAGCTACGTATTTGCACTAGACTGCAGAATAAGCGCCCTTGATACTTCGGGGTTCGAAATTTCCTTGCTCCGAGGGGGACGAAAGAACTTGCCCGAGAAACGTCCATGGACACGCCCGCAGGAGCTCGATGCGACGTTGGCGCTGATGCACTGCTGGTATGTTGGCTGAGAAGCGGCGCTGACGCGTTCGCACGCAATATGTAAACCACCGCAAACGCCGCACATACGTTTGTGGAGCCACGCGCGTTGTTGTATTCGTTTTCCCACCGCTGCTTTCACGCGCTAGATATGTACTGTCTTCCTTCATAGTACGCGAGCTCGGAGCAAACTCGGGTATAGCGAACTCGGAGATAGGGCGGGCGCGCAAGTAATGTGCGGCGGGCGCAAAGGCTGAGAGTAAGAGAATAAACGTTAATCGAACGCGAAGAATTTCTTACCTAACCAAAGGCACTTTCACCCTTTTTCGTCTATCTCTCTATCCAGCCGCCTGCGCCTGGGCACTCTCGTGGTCGTCTCCTTTGTTTATTGCGATAGCAATTAGGTGGACACTGTAGGCTCGTTTTTGCCGTAGGCGTAGCCGTCATGTCCCGTATATATATATATATATATTATATATATATATATATATATACAGTCGCCGACCGTTTATTCGGACTCGGCGGGAACCGCTGAAAAGTCCGAATAATCGGGAGTCCGGAAAAAAGGATTCACCAGAAAAAAGCACTTTTATTGGCCCAGCGCCGGAAAAACTTGTTAGTGGCGCGTCTGTACACATGTACGCTTACGCGCGAGCAAGTCGGCCCGTATTTCAGCCAATGTTTGCCACCCCTGATGGTCGGCAATAGCACTGCACCGTACGCTAAATCCGCATTTGATGGCTGTGGATTTGATGGCTGTGGTGTGGAGGTGCGTCGTCAGGCAGTCACTGTCCACATGCGCTGGTTTCAGTAGCTGACGGATGATCTCATCGCCCAACTCGGCGAAAACTCCCAAGCAACTTCCACCTGGTGAATAATCGCCGCTTTTTTCGCCATCGTCAGGGCCTTGTAGTTGCCGCGTTACTTTAGTTCCGACGGCGCACATGGAACGGGCAGCGTCTGAGCAATTTCAGCAGATCAGGCCTCGCACGAACACAAAGCTCGGGATGCAGATCAGGCCTAGCCACAGAAACATCTGAGAACTCAAACCCTCACACGCCAAAGGAAACGACGTTGGTCTAGTTGATGTTGCAGCGCTTCTGAAATCTGTTGTTGTACTCTCTTTGTCCGAATTAGGATCTGCGTCGTACTCGTACGCGCTGTCATTCACCTCAAACGCCGCACAGAGCCGATTCCCAGCTTGGCTTGGCTTGGCCTGCTGTTTGGCCGTGGTAGCCGTTCAATGGATACGTGACTGGCTAAAGCCAAAAGGCAACCGTTACGTGTAGCCAACAAACATAGCCTTCAAGATCGGTAACTTCTGCGTGGATTTTTGACACTGGCACGATCCCCAGTTATAGCCAGTGCAACATTTCAGTGCTGGCAACCTAGTAAAAATATTGTAAACATTGCTGACAGCTTGTTATGGCGTTCAACGTCGCACTCTATCAGCCAGCCGGCGTCCGAAAAATCGAACGGCAGGCTGTGGGGCGTCCGAATTTTCGGTCGTGAGTTTACATTACTTCAATGGGACGAGTGGCGGTGCCGCGAAGGTGTCCGAATAAACGAGCATGTCCCGAATTTCGGCTGTCCGAATAACGGTCGGCGACTGTATATGTATATATATATATATATATATATATCTATATATATATATATATAGATATATATATATATATTGTAGAAGAACGACAGAGAAAGCACCCTTGCTGCGGGCAGGCTGTTCTATTTCCTCTTCGTCCTTCTCTTCTTCGCCCTCGTTCCCGAGCTTCTGTGCCACTCTTCGTCACTACACTCGGCCACGCTGCAACTGGTCTATTCCTGCAAGAAAAAGCGCATAAGACAACGTCACGTTTGTCGACGGACGCAGTTCTTCATTCGCGACACATGCACAGCAAAGTTATTCCGCTGTCTCTTGTCCGTGGCGCGCATCAGAGGCCGTGGATCGTACTCGCCACGTGTTCTCTCCTAAGCGCTCGGTAATAATGAACGGGCCTTCATACTTTGGACGCAGTTTGTCTGAAGACGTTGGAGCACCTCGCTGCAGCCACACCTCGTCGCCTATACTATATTTCGGCGCCGGGCGGTGGCGTCGGTCGTAGTAGCGCTTTTGCGCCTGCCTGAGCTTGTGCAGTCCTCCTGCGCGCTCCTACGGATATCGCGACCAAAGTGTCTGGCGTGCAACCGAAACGCACAACTTTGACGGGAGTGTCCAAACCGAATGTAGCATTCAGCTGCGGGAGCTGGCCGTAGACAATCTCGTAGGGGCAAGTTCCTGCAGAGCTCGCGACTGCGGAAGGTGGTCGACCGGTCGGAAATCAACTTGTTGGAAGACCGTGTCGCCATTCGAAGC